>NC_067406.1:25080814-25393493 GCF_009764475.1 Pristis pectinata
GTATGTCATTGTTCTGCACTGCTGAGTCTAACGTGCTTTTCTTGGTTTAATTTCAACAATGCATGTTACCAATTTTGGCCCCCTTGACTTTTACAGGCATCAGCAGGTCCTGTAAATAGGCTGAACATTTTATTTTCATGGGAAGGGGACGCACTTAGGATCCAGGACTTTCTTCTTCTTTCGACTCCATACGTAATGTCGCACTTTGGTTGGATAAAGTATTTCAACAAGTCCACAGACAAGACAAGGCAAAGTGCTGAAAAAACTCAGTGCTCTTCTTTGAATAGTGCAACAAGGATCTTAAAAGCTACTTGAACCATTGGATGAGGCACATGAAAGTTTAGCTCAGCGCAGGCCCTCCTCTAACACTGAACTCCCTTGGTGCTGCACTGACATGCCCTCTGAAATTAAGGATTCAAATCTCACAGGGCTTAAACCAGTAAACCTCTGACCATAATTAAGAGTGTTAGCAAAAGAAACTGATTTCCTAAAAAGTTAATTAAAAATAGCACAAAATCTGCAGCTTGCACTCTCCAAATGCTGTCAAATGCTATTTGTGTACTTTTCTGTGACCTGAAATAGCAGTTTAGAAACATTATTTGGAGCAGGTGGCTCCACAAACTGAACATACTTCAACATTCAAAGATCTGTCTGTGGTGGAAAGAAATAAATATAAATTTCTGCCCAGGGTAATTTCAACTTTAGGAAAAACTGAGAAAGCATCCAATAGACTAGGCAGTACATGCAGCATGAGAATTGTAAAAGTGGATATTAACTATGTAGGGAATGGGGAAAAAAAGTGGATTAATTCTAGATTTGGCAGCAGGAGACAATATTTGGTGGCTTGCCTCCAAAACAAACAAAAATAAAACACCAGTTGGACCTTTAGCAGTGCCACAGATGGAAATGCTTGGCAGCATGCCTTAGCTGCTATGTCGTTGAGTGCAGAAAGGAATTTGCACGTGTAAAGGAAAATTTAAGAAAATCTCTTTCCAGATTTTTTTGCACTAATTGTAGCTACAGGCAGGTCTTGCCAAAGTCTTCCAACAGAGTAAAACCACAATAGTGCAAAGTTGATTTTGCTCTATGCCTCGTTGTTCTAACTTTGTAATAATTGGACATCAAATTGTTAACAATGACAATCACCTATTTAGTATTCACTGTAAAAAAAATAAATGCAGCAGTGTGGATTTAAATACACTTGTAATCAGTGATCTACGCTAATTATAAATCTTCACATTTCCTCCAAATTGGCAACACTGAACCCTGTCATAGATTAAAATTAAATTTAAAATCTTCTCCTACCACACCCAACCCCACCCCCACCCCTGACGAAAATCTTCAATTTGTAGCAATTATACGCTGGTAGCACTTATTTGACAGTTTAATTTTAAATCACCTTATTGGATATATTGTGGATCAATATGCATCATTCAGAGATAACTTACAGAGAATGAGCTGCAAAGCCATAAGCTCTGGCTGCACACAGCATGCTTATTAGTTCCTTCCATGTGTTATTTTTAGGAGGAATATACTGAAGGTAGGAGCAAAAGGTGGAGTTTGGTTTATCAAAATGAATTCCTAAACCTGACTGAGTATCATACTGGGTTCCCAAAAAAAGTTGACAATCAAAAAAGCATCATTCCACAAAGTTTCCCTTTTGAAGATGGCTGGTTCTTAAAAAACATTGTTTGTCTTTTATTGAAGTGCTAATGTTTCCATGAGCTAAAGATTTTTTTCTTTCTCCATTATCCATTCCTTGAGACGTCTAGTGAAGCCTCAGAAGCTCCTACTGGATTATTTCAATCCTGTTTCACTGTTTCTGATTATGTTGAGACAAGAATGATGAGACGATGATCACTGGTATATCAGAAGTTCCCCAAATGGGATTAGTTTTCAACTAAAAAGGAAATGAAAGGCTAGTTTGAAACAATCTAAAACATTGTATCTCGCAAACTTGACCGTGTAGGTTGTGTAGCAAGCTGCTATCCACAAGCTGCACTGTAAGTTCCAGCATTTGCACTTTTAAATAGGATTATTTCTACAGCTGAGGATTTCATGCAGGATAGGTGATGTCAGCATATGCTATAAACTGATAATTTACGGAGTAAGTAATATATGCGTAGATATTATCTATTCCTGCAACAAAACACTACGGAATAATAGTAATAATAATCTGCTGTTACATTTAATACAGTTTATAACAGAAAACACACACGGAAATAGTTTATACAGTTATTCAATTGCTTTGAACTATTTACTGACCATCACACTGCACAATGGCCCTCACAACACAAAATTGTTAAAAGCAACAGGAAACTGGTCTCCAATGATAAGACAGAGAGGAAATTTGGGTCATGCCACTCAGAAAGTTATTCAATCAAGGAATGACATTAACAGTACTAGGCTGGACTGATCCTTCTTACTTGTGATACAGAGAAGCCTGGGAAATGAACATGTTGCATGATTTACTGAAGAAGGGATTAATATAGTGGAGTAAATTTTGCACAGAACCTTGACAATCTTTTTTTTCACTTGAGGGACTGATACACAATACAGCTTTTCAAACCTTGTAATCAATAAGCCTCCATGGGCTGATCATTCTCAATTTCCTCCAGTTAAACTGGGATATAGTTCCACAACCACCAGACAGTTCAAAAAATCACTCATGTATATGCATAAACTGGGATTTATTGGCCATCCTAGATTCCCTTAACTGAGCAGCTTTCTAGGCAACATCAGGAGACAGAGAAGAGCCAATCATTTTTGTATGGAACAAGAATCATAAATAAATCAAACCAGGTAAGGATGGCAGATTTCCTTCTCACAAGACACCAATGAATGAGTTGGGATTTTATAAAAATCGTAGCATCATTTTTATTGGCTGACAATAGCTTTTTATTTCTAGATATATTTAATAAACTAAATATATTATTAAGAGAAAATTACAATTTAAGCTACAATTAAGAGATTTAAACTCACATTCTGGGATCATTAATCCCAGCCTTTGGCCTTTGAGTACAATAACGTAATCACTAATCTGAGTATATGATCCCAGAGAACATCAAGAAACTGCTTGACTGCAAGTTGCATCACTATAGTGCCTAATCCTATTAGCACTGTATGTGTACGCTTTCTAACAATAATTCCTGCATTCTGACCAGAAGCAAGATTACCCACAACGTTTAAGAAGTATCTAGACAACTTTGAATCAGCAAGTCACAGAAAACTATGGACCCAGTGCTGGTAAATGGGATTAGTATACATAGGTACTTGATGGTTGGCATGAACATGGTGGGACACAGGGCCTGTTTGTGTGCTAGATGAATATGACTTTACAGGTGTTTTTCCATTTCAAAATGTGAGTAAACAAGCAAATTAAAACACCTCAATACTTTTTCTAATATAACCTTAAGCAGTAAAGACACTAGCACCACTTGACAGGAATTAGCACATTACTACTTAAAAATCTGCTCAAAAACTTTCTTGAGCATGCTTTTGCCTCCCCCTGATGTGGTTTATTCATTTTTCTTTCTTTTTTTTCCCTCCATCTTATAAAATTTTTTCAGACATTTTCATATATATGGGGTGTTCTATAGATAAATGGAATGATATATTGCACAAATCTAGCTGCAGACTAACAGTTAAAATCCCTTTAACTTAGAACTTTGTTCAGTATAAATACACAAAGACATCTATTCATGTTCACCCACAAAGAATAAGTACAACTTTGAATCACAATAATTGAATATAGATCCTAAGTATAAATTATTGAATCCAAACCACAGCCTCCTTCAAGAACAAAGTTGTTCAGCAATTTCTTTTAAATTCAACATTAATTTTCCAGGTTAATTCTACAAATCACACACAAATCTTTTCCGATTATACTTAAATTATTTGCTTAAGATAGAGACAGAGGAAGGGGAAGCTAGGACAAAAACAAAAGGCAGGAAGGGCAAAAGATAAAATGGAAAGCAGAGAAATCAAGAACAAAAAACAAACAGGGTCACAGTGCAAAATAATGCTAAGGGTACTAAAAAAAGTTAAAAAGACAAGCTTAAGAGTTTTGTATCTTAATGCATGGAGCATTCATAATAAATGGGATGAATTAATTGTGAAAATCGATATAAATGGGTATGATTTAATTGGAATTATAGAGACAAGGCTGCAGGGAAACCAAAGACGGGAAATGAACTTACAGGGGTATTTAATATTTGGGAAAGAAAAACAAAAAAGGAAAAGAGGTGGTGTAATGTGGTTAAAAAGGATATTAATGCAATAGTAAGGAAGAGTATTAGCTCATCTGATGTGGAATCTATGTGGATACAGCTATGAAACACCAAGGGGCGGAAATTGCTAGTGGAAGTTGTATGCAGACCCCAATAATGTTGGGAATGGCATTAAACAGGATATTAGAGAGGCATGCAAAAGGGTTCAATGGTAATAATGGGTGAATTTAATATACACGTTGATCGGGCTAACTACATTAGTAAAAGGCTGTGGAGGAAGGTTTCCTGATGGATACATGACGGTTTTATGGACCAGTAAGTTGAGGAACTGACTGGAGAGCAGTCCATCCAAGACTGGGTACTATGTAATGAGAAAGGATTGACGAGCAGTCTTCT
Organism: Pristis pectinata; assembly: GCF_009764475.1. NCBI lineage: Eukaryota > Metazoa > Chordata > Chondrichthyes > Rhinopristiformes > Pristidae > Pristis > Pristis pectinata. Next base: position 25,085,440 of record NC_067406.1, read on the forward strand.
TGTGTGAAGCCCTTTGGTGAGGAGTGACCAAAATATGGTGGAATTTTTCATTAAGATAGAGAGTGATGTGGTTCACACTGGGACTAGGGTCCTGAATCTAAATAAAACAAACTACAATGCTGTGAGGCATGAGTTGGCTAAAATGGATTGGGGAACATTACTTATAGCGTTAATGGTGAACTTCAAACAGCAAACAGTGCACGTTGAATGGAACAATTGTTTATTCTTGTCTAGCTCAAAAACAAAACAGGAAGGGTGGCTTAACCATGGCTAACAAGAGAATTAGGGATAGTATTAGATCCAAGGAGGGGCCTGCAAAAGCAATGAAGCTGAGGACTGGGACCAGTTTAGAACTCAGCAAAGGAGAACCAAAGAATTAATTAAGAGGGTAACATAGAGTATGAAAGTAAGGTTGTAGGGAAAACAAAAAGTGACTGTAGAAGCTTCTATAGACATGTGGTGTGAACATTTTTAGTGAAGACTAATGTGGGCTATTTACAGTCAGGAACAAGGGAATTTATAATTAGAAACAAAGAAATGGCAGATCAATTAAATAAATACTTTGGGTCTGTCATTATAAAGGAGGGACCAGAAATGTTGGAGAATCCAGGGTCCAGTGAAAGGGAGGAACTTAAGGAAATCAGTATTAGTAGAGCAATAGTATTAGACATATTGGTGGTACTGAAGGTTAATGAATCTCCAAGGCCTGTTGGTCTGCATCCCAGCGTTCTTGGGGAAGTAACTGAAAAATTGTGGATGCATTGGTAGTCATTTTTTAGACTCTGGATGTGTTCCTATGGATTAGAAGGTAGCCAATGTAACTCCACTATTTAGAGAAGGAGAGAGAGAGAGGAAGCAGGGAATTATGGGCCAGTTAGCCTAACATCAGTACCGAGGAAAATGACAGAGTTCATTATTTAAAGTTGTAGTAGCTGAGCATTTGATCAGTTGTGACAGGATCAGTCAAAGTCAGCATGGATTTATGAAAGGGAAATCATGCTTGACAAATGTACTGCAATTTTTTGAGGATACACCTCGTAGAGTGGATGGTTGACAACCAGTGATGTCCTGTATTTATTCTATCAGAAGGCTTTCGACAAGACCCCACATAACAGATGAGTGTGCAAAATTAACACACATGGGATTGGGGGTAAAATGTTGCCACAGATAGAGAACTAGTTGCCAAACAGGAAACAAAGAGTAGGAATAAATAGAATCTTTTCCAAGTGGCAGGGCAGGAAGTGACTAGTTGGGTACAACAAAGTTCAGTGCTTAGACCCTTGTTATTCACAATAAATATTAATGATTTAGATGAAGGAATTAAATGTAAGATCTCCAGGTTCGTGGATGACACAAATCTGGGTGGGAATGTGAACTGTGAGGAGGATGCAGAGAGACTGCATTGTGATTTGATTGGTTGAGTGAATGGCAAATACATGGCAAATGCAAAACCATGTAAGAAAAATGTCAGATTATCCACTTTGGTGGCAAAAACAGGGAGACTGATTATTATCTGGTGACAGAGTAGAAAAGGGGGAGATGCCACAAGACCTGAGTGTCCTCGTACACCAATCAATAAAAGTAAGCACAAAGGTGCAACAGAAAGTTAAGGTGGCAAATGATATGTTGGCCTTCACAGCAAGAAGAATTGAGAATAGGTGCAGCGATGTCTTGCTACAATTGCACAAGGCTTTGGTGAGACTAGACCTCGAGTGCTGTGTGCAGTTTTGGTCTCTATCTGAAGAAGGGTGTTCTTGCTATAGAGGGAGTTCAGTGAAGGTTCATCAGATTGATTCCTGAGTGGCTGCACTGACATGCAAAGTGATATTGGGAGATTGGGCTTATACCTTTGAAGATTGCGTGGTGACCTCATTGAAACTTATAAAATCCTGACAGGACTGAACAGACTAGATAAATGAAAGAAAGATGTTCCCTTCAATGGGGATATCCAGAACCAAAAATCACTGTCCAAGGCTATGGGGTAAGGCAGTTAGGCTTGAGATGAGGAGAATTTTTTTCACCCAAAGACTGGTAAATCTGTTGAATTCTCTACCACAGAAGGCGGCAGAGGCAAAATCATTAAATATATTCAAGTAGAACACGGTATTGATAACGGTACCAAATATGGATGATCATCCATGATCATATTGATTGGTGAAGGAGGTTCAAAGGGCGAAATGGCCAACTCCTATTCCTATTATCTACATTTCTATTTTAGATACTGAATACACTAAAGCAGGATTTACAGTATGGTAATACTTTTTAACATGCAAAAGTACTTTTCAAGTGATTCAATTTATGATTTGTGATACCATGTATGGTCTTAGAGATGTACCAATGGTTTTTCAGGCAGATTTGAATTCAATTTTTCAGAAACAATCAAGTAAAATGATTTACAAAATTTAATTTTATATACCTGAATTTAGAAAAGGCATTATTTGAAAAGATTTATGAAGTTTTTCGATGAGCTAAAAAAGAATCAAAGTGCTACAGGTTTCCCTTTAAACAATGAAAACTTTGAGTACTCATTTTAATAAAGCATCCCACTGGACATAAGAATTTACACATTAATACACTTTACACATCTAGCCTGTGGAATGTTTGTTTCCACTATGGACTGTGGCAACTTAGGCGTAGAACACAGTTTTAAAAGAATTTGGAAATAAACAAGTAACCATGAAGTTATCAGATTATCACACAAAAAACAACCGGTTGATTAACAATCTTTTAAGGAAGAAAACCTCCCATTCTTACCGTGACTTCATTCGATATGACTCTTTGAAGTGGCCTAGCAAATCACTCAGTTGCATTAGTTTCCTATAAGGCAACTAAGAATTGCCAATAAATTCCAGCCTTGCCAACAACATTCACTTGCCAATAATGAAGAAACAGAACACTCAAATTTTTACAAACTACTGCCAGAATGAAAAATCAGCATTTATTAGTCCCAGTTATTGTAATTATACTTATTGAAGAAATTTCAATAGTCCCCAGCCAGCGTTCAGCTGCGTAAAAACTCTTACCATTCAGAACTCTGCAGATTTCATTATGTTATGACCATTGCCATATTTCAACCAGAACCAAACAGTCCTGAGGGGCAAGGGGGTAGGTCTTACAGTTAAAACTTACAGCAAACTCAGATAGCATTTGTAGAGAAGGAATACTGTATCTCAGGATATTCAGTCAGAAGCTGAGTCAGATAACAAAATTCTCATATTATTAATCAGTACATAGGACTATCCACATTATATTCTGGGACAGATGATGGCTAAACTCATTCAGATATTGGTACATATACATTAATCTTTATTCACAATTCCTAAAAACTAAACAGCATTACCAAGAAAGTTCCATTCAAATACTGGGCACTTAATTACCTAAGCTTTCAATCCCAGTACCATTGTCAAATCCCCACTTTCAACATAACGGGTGGTCATGACTGACTAGAAACCACCATCATTCCTAACCTGGGCATTCATTTCCAACAGCTTGATGACTTACTGTCCATCAGAGGTATCTTGTGGACAGAAAAATGTACAACTGCTGCTAATGCCTGTTTAATGCATGCAGGACTTCCAAGGCCTGTGTTTCACAATTTCCCTAAGGGTGCACTGCCTTACCTTCCGTTCTTTGGCTCCCACACCCTGCATCACTCACCAATCTCATCCTTCATTTCCCAACTTGGCCCCAACGTTCTGATTGTCAAGCACAATACCCATGACAATCACCCCTACCCAGATGCTCCAATGCCAACAGCATCCTTCACATCCCACTAATCCCACCCCTGCCCTGATTGACAGACTGAAGCCCCGATGCCATCACTGACCCCACCCCCACAGCTTCTTATTTTATAAAAATGGATGCACTGTGCAATGACTATGTAGTTACTAGGACCATGGAGTTTAATTCGGATGAGTGCAAGATGTTGCATTTTGGCAAGACAAATCAGGGGAGGACATTCATAGTGAACAGTAGGGCTCTGGGGATTGATGTAGAATAGAGGGACCTGGAGTACAAGTACATGGTTTCCTAAAAGTGGTGTCATGGGTAGACAGTGTGGTGAAGAAGGCTTATGGTACTCTAGCGTTCATCAGTCAGAGCATTGAGTATAGAACTTGGGATGTTAGGTTGCAGTTGTACAAGACATTGGTGAGGCCACATTTGGAATATTGTGTTCAGGTTTGGTCACCCTGCTATAGGAAAGATGCCATTAAGCTGGAAAGAGTGCAGAGGAGATTTATGAGGATGCTGCCAGGACTCAAGTTGCCAGAACGTGGGCAAATGGGACTAGTCGGCATGGACCAGTTGGGTCAAAGGGCCTGTTTCTGTGCTGTATTACTCTATGACTCAATGACTCTATGACCCTACCCTGGCCAACTTCTAGTCAAGTGGGAAATTAATGCTGCAAAAATAAATGATCAGAGTGTCTGGAATTAGCAATAGATTGAATTACAAAAAGCTGGTCACATTCCAAGTGAAGAAATTATTAAAATAATCCAAAAGCAAAATATACATGCTAGAAATCTGAAATAAAATGGCAGTTACCAGAAATATACAGCAGGTCAGGCAGGATCTCTGGAAAGAGAAACGGTGTTAGCGTTCCAGGTCTCCTCGTTGTCGTGAAAGATCATGAACCTGAAATCCTAATTCTGTTTCTCTCTCAACACATGTTAACCCGCTGAGTATTTCCGATTATTAAAATGACTTTTTTTCCAATCTCTATGCTCCAAAGTATTGGGTTTAAGGCCTAGACTACAGTTCAATTTTGAAGAGTGGTATTATATTGCAAGATAACTAAAGGGTGAGGTAGTTAGGGCAGTGAAGCATGTGTTGCCTGAGGGGGAAAAAAAACTGCTTGCATGTTTTGCTTTAACATTAAAGGAAGTTATGTTCAGAAAATCCCTTTCAAGAAAACTAAATTTCAGATTAATTTCAATTGGAATCAGACTTTTGATTGAGTAAACTCCAACCTATAATGTTGGGATGAATGAGACACAATGCTAGTCCCATGCAAAATGACCCGAGACATAGATGCTGAGTCGGTGCTAATTCAGAAAAAATACTGCATTGCTTTATTCCTGGATATGGAGGGAACAGCAAAACAAACTGTTGCTAACCTGGTAAAACGGACTTCACATATATTGCACACGTATGGTTTCTCCCCTGTATGTGTCCGCATGTGTCGTGGTAACTTCCCTGCTCCTTGGATCACTTTGTTGCAGATAGGGCATTGCTGAGATGCCTTGGGTCTCATTTTTTTCTCATAATCCAAGGACCAAGTTGGATAGACTGCTGCCAAATAGGAAGGACCAAATATATTCAAATAGGAATTAAAGTCCAGCTCATCCTTTAATGTTTCCAGGTTATTCTGACTATTTTCCACCATAATACCTTTAAAAAAGTCACAAAAACTTGTGGCTGTAGATATATCTTCTTTGACCTCTTGTTTGATCTTTTCCTTCTTCATTACTAGATTAAGGGGCAATTGGTCCACATCTTGGCGCTCCATGAGCTGTGGAAAACCATTATATCCTCCATTCCAGAAGGGAGGAAATAATCCTGGTCCATGTGGAATGTCTCCATTCAGCAAATGCCCTCTCGAACTCAACCCCTCTTTTAAGAATGATTCCAAGGAGAAATCATTCACAGGTCCTAAGCTTCCATCAGGAACATTAACTGTAAATTGGTTTAAATGTTCTTGAGGCAGTTCTCTACATTGCTTTTCCATAAGATTGCTGGTCAAAGTGTTTTCAAAATCACATTCCTTATTCCAGTGGTTTTGCTCAGATTCATTGATAGGTTCTTGAGGAGCTTCTTCAAGATCTTGTTTGAGAGATTCTTCAAGATTTTGTTGGGGGGATTTTCTGAAATCTCCTTGGCACAGTTCCTCTTCAGACTCTTGGTTGGATTGTTTTTCAGAAACTCCACTTTCATTGATCACCTCGCCACTTGCCTCCATGATATCCACGCATACTTGAATAACACACTGGATTTCCAACTGTTGTGCTGCACTTAAAACATCCTTTACATTTGAGCTGCTAATAGTGAGGGTTGAAGTATAAGCAAACTCCAAAATTGCAGAAAGTGCCTCAGGTGTCACAAAATCAATCTGGTAAATATTGTGTTGTTCTGCAAGTGTATCTGAGGTAAACAGTGTCTTGAAGTATTTGCTACATGCAGCAAGGATTGACCTATGGGTCTTGTATTCCTGATCCTTTACTATCAGGACAACATCACAGAGAAGGCCATCCTGCCTCTGTTCATTCAAACTACAAAGCAGCTTGTTGCTATGGTCTGGAAATGGGATTCCAATGAGGTCTTCAACGGCACTGGACATTTTTATGCAAAGTGGTCTGTGAAGTAAAACAGAGAGGGAAATAATCTAATTAGTGACAATATCCTTTCAAGAGTCAAATGCTGCAAGTATTACAGACACAAACACATGCACACATACTCAAAAATGTTTATACCTTATGGCATCATACAAATTGTTAAAATGAAAAGGGACCAAAGTATATTTAATTTTGCTTTCTACTATCTTGGTGGTAACGTGATACAATCAAAGAAGTTGTTCACAGCTAATCAAAGCTGTTGACTAATTATCGACTAATCAATTTATCTGTCAATTTGTCTACACCAGACTCAGACATGATGTGAGGATAACCTAGCGATGGAGACTTTTAAGAACTCTAATTTTGAGGAAACCTAATCTTCCAAATTATGCTGCATTTAATTACATGTTATCTCTCAAATTTCTCAAATGCATTCATCCCAAAATGTATTTTCTGCAAGAGATTTATCTCAACTACATCTAAATGAACCAATACTATTGTTCCCACCATTTTCTTGGGTGCCTGCTCCACAATATTCTATGACAGCAATTTTGTACACCTTCTTTCCTCTTTATCCATGCTTGTTCAGATTTGACCTCCACTTTAACACATTTTGCACTATTAATGATCTATATAAAGACTGTACATGATGTTAACTCATGTTCATGTGTCAGGATAATAATATAAATTGAATGACCTATACTGGATATTTGCACAGGAAGGAGATAGAGAGCTTAGTGGAATGGTGTCATGACAACAACCCTTCTCTTAATGTCAACAAAAGAGCTGGTCATTGACTTCAGGAAAGGGGGCAGTGTACATGTACCTGTCTACATCAATGGTGCTGAGGTCGAGAGGGTTGAGAGCTTCAAGTTCCTGGGAGTGAACATCACCAACAGCCTGTCCTGGTCAAATCATGTAGATGCCATGCCCAAGAAAGCTCACCAGCACCTCTACTTCCTCAGGAGGCTAAAGAAATTGGTTTGTCCCCTTTGACATTTACCAATTTTTATTGATGCACCACAGAAAGCATCCTATCTGGATGTATCATGGCTTGGTACGGCAACTGCTCTGCCCAGGACCACAAGAAACTGCAGAGAGTGGTGGACACAGCCCAGCGCATCACGGACACCAGCCTGCCCTCCTTGGACTCTGTCTTTACCTCTTGCTGTCTTGGTGAAGCAGCCAGCATAATCAAAGACCCCACCCACCCGGGTCATTGTTTCTTCTCTCCTCTTCCATTGGGTAGAAGATACAGGAGCCTGAGGGCACGTACCACCAGACTTGACAGCTTCTACCCCACTGTGATAAGACTATTGAACAGTTCCCTGATACAATGAGATGGACTCTGACCTCACAATCTACCTTGTTGTGACCTTGCACCTTATTGCACTGCACTTTCTCTGTAGCTGACACTTTTACTCTGTACTGTTATTGTTTTTACCCATACTACCTCAATGCACTCTGTACTGACTCAATGTAACTGCACTGTGTAATGAATTGACCTGTACGATCGGTATGCAAAACAAGTTTTTCACTGTACCTCGGTACAAGTGACAATAATAAACCAATACCAATACCAATAAAACTAATCCAGTTAGAAAGAGATCAGTTACTGTACCTCACTAATTAGACTCATTCAAAAAGCAAAATTGAAAAAAATATATAATGAATATAGATCTGAATCTAAAATTATTAGGAACTTGGCCAACAATTTCCTAACCACTATAATGAGGGGTGGGGCAAGAGCGGACAAGTGATAGGTGGATCCAGGTGACGAGGGGTTGATTGACAGGTAGGGTCAGATGGGGGAGGGAAGGGTGGAAATACTGACAGAGGCTGGGAGGTGGTAGGTGGAGGCAGCAAAGGGCTTCAGATAATGGAATCTGATAGGAAAGGAAGGTAGAGCATGGAACCAAATGAGGGAGGTAGGGGTGTAGATGGGAACTGTGGGCGCAGGGGATGCAGTGAGGGGGAGTATGTGGGTGATGGGCAGATGGAGTAGGTGGCGGAGGGGGAAAGAAACTGTTTGCAAGTTGAAGTCTCCCACTCCAGGACTTCCTGCAGCAGCTCGCTTTTTGCTCCAGATGCCAGCATCGGCAGTCTCTTGTGTCTCAATTTTCTAACCACATCGTAATTACACCCTAAGCGTCAATGCCACAAAGATCTCAGTTGTGTACTTTCACTTCTTGGCATCTGGTCATGAGATTCAGGAAACAGCCAAAAAGGAACCATGACAATTATAAATAAGGGTAGAATTCAGCCACAAGATGATATAGCATGATATATGTAGAAATTCTGTTGTTGCCATAAACAGAGACAGATTTTATAATATTTTTTGTTAACATTAATCTCAAGAAAAACAATTCACAGTATCTAAGAGAATGCAACGTTCCGGGAGAAGGAAATAGCCTCATTTAATTCTTTATGGACAGGAGCAAATGCTTCAACCTTAGCAGTTACATAAATATCCTGATATTTATAGGGAGTTAAGGTTGTGGGGAAGGCAATGAAGACAAATTAAGGTATGAAGATTCTGCCTAAATTAACATTCCATGTCAGCTTTTAACCTCAGATCCTTCAGATGTTCTGTGTTCAGGATTCCATACTCGGGCATATTTGCCAGTATAATAGGAGAGTACAGCTGGAAGAAACCTCTGTTGTCCCAAAATTCGTACCTATGTTTGCCAAGAGGCTAAAAAGGAAGAAAATCTCCATTCTTAAGATCTCAATTTTTTTTCCATGTTGTCTTTACAGAACAAAATTTGAAGGAATTTCAGTGTAAAAAGGACATGAAACCTGATTCTTCATTATGTAATAATATTTTATCATGTTTATGAAACTTAGTACAGACTGGGGTGAAGTATGGCTTTGTCATTCAGCAATCCTCTCCTCATTCTCACTGCAATTTCTCGTCTCATCTCCAACAAACTCCCTGCTGGATTATAGAACAAGGAGGGAACTGTTCAACTTTGGTCAATGAATTACAGTGTGCTGACAATGCCTGTTTATGTTTTACACTTCAAACCTGCCACCAAGCTCACTGTCTTGTGAGGTGCAATGATCCAAAACCTCTTTTATGTACCGGAGATGTGTACATGTTACAGAAGGCACTTCAAAGCATGTGAGAGGAACTAACAATATTGCCTCTGCAAAATACTCCAAATCCCCTGGCAGATTAGGCAAACCAATGTTAGCATCCCCTCCTAGGCTAGCATCCCCAGCAACAAAGCTATGGTCATGCTCAACCATATTCAATGGGAAGGCCACATGGTCTATTTGTCTGAAATTAGACTCCCAAAGCAAGCATTCAAATCTGAGTCCCATCAAGGCAATTCATTTGCAGGACAGAGAAAACGCTTTAACAACATTCTATAAACCTCCTTGAAGAAATGTAACATCATCACTAACTCTTGAGAAACCTTGGCCCAAAACTACCGAGAAACACCCAGAAAAGCTCCAATTTGAGCCTCTCCGTCAGGAATCAATGGAGTTCAAGTGCAAATGGTGGAAGAAGCGTGCAATAATTCAAACAACCCAATCACCTGCTCCCTTAATCTTCCACCTGTGGCAACATCTAGAGACGATAATTATCATCTAGAGATGAAAGGATAAAAATGAATTGTCAACAATGTCTTCAAAATGGAAAGTCTTGAGTGACTGTACGTTGAATTTTTTGAGGAGCTTAGAGAGAGAAAAAGCAATGGCAATGCAGCAGATGTAATTTTTCTAGATTTTCAAAAGCCCTTTGATTAGCTAACCCAAAACAGACCAATAAATAATATCAGGGAACAAGCAGTAGAATGAATTGCTAGCTGGCTTCAGGGTAAACAGCAGAGACCAGGAGTAAAGGGTAGCTATATGCAGTATAAGAAGATAGGCAGTGATGTTCCACAAGGATCAATGCTGAGATCACTGTTGTTCACAATTTACATTAATGATTTAGACTCTGGAATCAAACACTCAATAAGCTCCCCAGTTTGGAGAGATAGTCAAAATGGAGGAAGGTTAGAAGAAATTACAGGAGCTCATTAAAACAATTGCAGAATGGACAACTAATTGGTAAATGAAGTTCAACATGACCGTGGCAAACATGTCCTGAGGAATCATAGTTATCAGTGGTGCCTTTTAAAATACATCAGTTTAGACAGCTGCATTTGCTATTTGCTCATTCTTTTCTTTCACCAGAGCCAAATGTCAAACCATCAGAATAGCCAGAAAGTGGATTATCGGAGTTTTACTGTAATGCTGAACTTGGAAATCAGGTAGGTACACAGAATTATATCAATCTGTGTTATAATACTTCATAATGCAGAACTGGCACAATGGTAAAACATTGTAACAAAGCTGCTGGTGGATTTTTATTTGACCCATCATAAATGGTTATTTCAGGTGCTTTCAAAGTACTTATTGCAGAAGCACCAGTTGTGCCTCCAGATTTCCCAAATGCAGTAACATTGTCGCGACTCACTAAGATCTACTGCTGGGTAGACTCATTTTTCATTGATCTTCAAGGCTACCAGTCTCAGGAAGTATTGACAGTTTTATATTTGGCTTGCAGCAATTATGCAAAATGCACATTTAGGAAACCTGGCGCCACATGGACTTTATAAGCACCTTTAATAGTCATTAGTTTCTCAATATAATCACCAACAATGCTCTACATGACTCAGCTTTAAATGAGGCTGACATGGCTCCCAGAGTAACTACAGGAAATATAGATGGATGCCTAAATCAGGAAATCTGAAGTCAAACACTAGTCTCATGTAGCCTTATTAACACAGGCTAGCTAGTGTATAGATAGTTTACTGAAGTCAATTTCAGAAATTTCTTTTTCTGGAAAGTTATTGGCATGACCATGATGTCCAAACTGCTGTACAAGTAATGAAGTGATTTTGAAGTATTGCCACTGTTATAGAAAATGTGTCAGCTAATTTCCTTATACCAAGGTCCTCCAAATAATAAAGAAAGAAATGACCAGATCATCTAATTTTTAGATGCTGGTTTACATTTAAGCATTTCCCAAGGCATTGGAAGGAACTTTATTCCCTTCTTCAGACAGTGCCATAAAATCTTTAACATGCACATAAGCTGGAAGTTGTGTGCTAGCCAACCGTCCAGGACTGTCTGAGATTCTCCAAGAATTAAAGATTAATTTCTTGGATGCAGCCGCAAACAACACAAGAGATGAATGACAGGGGCATTAAAAAAAACATGCTTTGTTCAAAAATCTTTTCAATAATTTTGTTTTTTCAGTTTGAAATATGCTACCAGGGTATTTAGAGGCTGGAAGATATTAATGAAGCATTCCAGAATATGTCCAAATACAGTTGTCAACTCTAGGCAAATAGAACTTTGGTTTAACATCTCATCTGAGAGAACATGCCTCCAAAAGTACAAACCCCTCTTGTTATCTTCTGTTTTGACCCTCCTGAGCCATTTGACCAGGTGTTTACATAAAGCCAGGTATGTATTGGCTGTAATGCAAACTATAAATTACAGCCTAGAAATTGGATCTATTAGCACTTATTTCTTTTGCACAAATCACGCAAAAAAGTAACTTAATCGTGGGTAGACTGCACTAATAATCATTCCTGCATGAAATTATAGCCATTGGGAAACTGGCTCAGGCATTCCATGCATGATTCAGCTAAGTGCTTTAAAGTTTAATCTGGTGTTAGTCACACACCAAATGACATCACATGTCATGCACCACATAATTCCTCTGCTACCACCTTAGGTTGGAGCTTTTGGATGCAACCTACAATCATTGTTGAATATGCACACAGAAAACTAGGAGCACTTTGTGCTGGAATCATGAGATGCCAATCAAAGCATCTATATTCTGACATCCATGCCACGCACATACCATTTGCCAGTCTCCAATATTCAGGATATTTGAACCTCATCAATATTGCATTTTTGATAACAGCCTTTCTATGCTACAGACATAATAACTTCATGTTGCAATCTCTGCCTCAATGATAATCCTGCACTTCACAATTATTTACGTCCACTTGCAGCCTGGACCTTGATCTGGAGAGATGATCAGCTGGGCAGGGGTGCTTTCACTCAGCTCTATGAAGCTCTTCTGTGGCATTTGGGAGCTTTTCATGCAGTTTCTGTTGGGAATCATGCAAGTCCCATTTTAGTGGAAGTTACCATAGTGCTGTATTTAATGTACATTTGGCCAATTACACAATTTTTTCTGGTGATCCAATTGGGCTTTAGTGCTATCAGCAATATTTGTTAACTCATTTGCAAAGACTAAAATACCAATTTCTACGCATACTTCCATTTGTCATTTAATTATTCAAGTAATATAGTAGAATAAATTCAGCACTGGGCATCTGATTATGGAAAGAATATTAGAGCTGAGGTAAAAGTACAAAGTAGATTGCAGTGATGGTATCGAGTTAAAAGGATTTAGCATGGGACACTGAAAACGTGACTATTTTCTTGTGCAGAGAATGTTCAAGGAAAATCTAATAAAGCCTACTTCTGATAATTCAAAAGAAACCTAAAAATTTTAAATATCTAATAAGCTGAATTAATTAGCTTTGAACCAAAATAATAGGCTTGGAGCAATAAAGATTAAGGTTTGAGAGGGTAAATGAAAGGATATTTTTATCGATCAATGAACAATGAGGCATAAATTTAGGAATAGTATCAGAATAGAAGGCTACCTTTTTTCATGCAGCTATGTTAAACAGAGAAAAGATAAACCTGGATGGAGACATCAGATTTGGAGACACCAAAGTCAATTGAGTCCAGTTGACCTTGCAAAGTCCTCTGCACAAAAAAAACAGTACTGGTGTCTAAGTTAGAAGAACTTTTACACAGATAAGTCAAGCAACAGCCTGACATGGGCTTATTCTCAAAATTATATCTAACAGAGAATGTACCAGACTCCTCATCAGAATTCCTGGGTCTGTCCAGTCCCTGAAACATTATCAGAAGGGGCAGGAAGAGTCATAAATGGGGCAGATAGTAATAAACTTTTCCCCATAGCAGAAGTGTCTAAAATTTGTGGTCACAGGTTTAAGTAAAGGGTAAGAGATTTAGAGGGGACCTAAGTATGAACTTTTTCACTTAGAAGGGGTTAGAATCCAGAGCACACTGCCCCAGGGGTGTTGGAGGCACAGATTCTCACAACATTAGAGGTATCTAGACAAGTTCTTGAATCACCAAGAAATAGAAGGCTCCAGACCAAGTGCATGTAAATGACTTTACTGTAGATGGGTACTTGATGGTTGGCATGGACATGGTGGGCCAAAGGTCCAGTGCTGTATGATTCTTTGACTCTCCAACAAGGCTGAGGTATTTGCAAAGTACATTCACCAAGAAGTGGCACATGGGTATTCCATCACAACTTCCCCACAATCACAGAAGTCAGTTTTTAGGTAATGTACTTCACTCTATGTCATAGGGCAATACAACACAGATACAGGCCCTTTGGTCCAACCAGTTCATGCTGACCATGGTGCCCACTCAGCTAGTCCCGATTTCCTGTGTTCGGCCCATGTCCCTCTAAGCCCCACCCCTCCATGTACCTATCCAAGTGCTTCTTAAATGGTACCATTGTACCTGCCACAACCACTTCCTCTGGCAGCTCATTCCATACATTCGCCACCCTCTGCATGAAAAAGTTGCCCCACAGGTCACTTTTAAATCTTTCCCCTCTTACCCTCAATCTATGCCCCTAGTTTTGGACACCCCTACCCTGGGGAAAAGACTGTTGCCATCCACCTTATCTATGCCTCTCATAATTTTAAACATTTCTATAAGGTGCCCCTCATTCTCCGACATCCAAGGAATAAAGACCTAGCCTGGCCAACCTCTCCCTGTAACTCCAGGGCCTTGAGTCCTGGCAACATCCTTGTAAATCCTTTATGCACTCCTTGCAGTTTAACCACGTCTTTCCTATAAGAGGGTGACCAAAACTGTACACAGTACTCCAAGTGTGGTTTCACCAGTGATTTGTACAACTGTAATATAATATTCCAACTCCTATACTCAGTGCCCCGACTGATGAAGGCTAGCAAGCTAAACCCTTTCTACCTGTGACGCCACTTTCAATTAACTATGCACTTGTACTCCTCAGTCTCTCTATTCCATTACACTCCCTAGTGCCCTACCATTCATCGTATAAGTCCGATGCTGGTTTGACTTTCCAAAATGCATCACCTCACACTGAACTGTATTGAAATCCATCTGCCACTCCTCGGCCCACTTTCCAAACTGATCAAGGTCCCCCCGTAATCTACAATAACCTTCTTCACTATCAACAACACCTTCTAGTTTCATGTCATCCTCAAACTTACTGATCAAGCCTTGTGCATTTGCATCCAAATCATCTATATAAATAATGAATAACAAGGGTCCAACACCAACCCCTGCAGCACACCACTAGTCACTGGCCTCCATTCTGAAAAACAACCTTCAACCACCACCTTCTGCTTCCTACCTCCGAGCCAATTTTGAATCCACCTAACTAGCTCTCCCTGGGTTCCATAGGACCTAACCTTCCAGACCAGCCTACCATGTGGAACTTTGTTGAAGGCCTTGCTAAAGTCCAAATAGACAACATCCACTGCCCTACCTTCATCTACCTTTTCGGCTACCTCTTCAAAAAACTCTGAAAGGTTTGTCAAGCATGACTTTCCACGCACAAAGCTATGCTGACTCCTCCTAATCAGACTCTGTCTATCCAAATGCTGGTCGATCCTGCCCTTCAGAATTCCCTCCTGTAACTTCTCCACCACTGATGTCAGGCTGACCGGCCTTTAGATCCCTGGCTCGTCCTTGCTACCCTTCTTAAACAACGGAACAACATTAGCCGCCTTCCAGTCTTCGGGAACTTCATCAGTGGCTAATGATGAAACAAATATCTCTGCAAGGGCCTCTGCAATTGCTTCTCTAGCCTCCTACAAAATCTGCGGATGCACTTGGTTAGGCCCTGGGGATTTATCCACCTTAATGTACTGTAAGGCTGCAAATATCTCCTCCCTGGCAATATGAATGTCATCCAAAACATCTCCATTTGTTTCCCTCATCTCTTGAGCAACCATGATTTTCTCCTCAGTAATCACCGAGGAGAAATAGTCATTAAAAATCCCACCCATCTCCTTTGGCTCAAGACATAAGCAGCCCTGCAGATCTCTAAGGGCACCTACTCTCTCTGGCCACTCTTTTACTCTTAATATTGCTATAGTACCTCTTGGGATTTTCCTTAAACTTACCTGCCAGATCCATCTCATACCCTCTTTTTGCCCTCCTGATTTCCCTCTTAAGAGTATGAATCTTTTTATAGTCATAAAGGGATTCACTTGTCCCCGACCTCTTAAACCCAATGTATGCTTCCCTCCTTTTCTTGACCAGAGCCTCAATATCTCTTGTCAGCCAAGGTTCCCTAGACTTGCCAGGTTTACCCTTCACCCTAACAGGAACATGCTGCTCTTTGTCTGACTGCACCCTTTCCCTCTGAGCCTCAGAGCCAGTCACAGTGCCAGAGACCTGCCTACTGCTGCTAGCCCTTGAAAGAACATCCCCCTCAACATATCCAGAAACAACTGAACACTGGATACAGTGATGGCTATGGGATCAGACAACTCCAGAACCATGCGTGTTTCTTTTCAAAATAGACCAATAAAGTTCAAAGGGTGGAAGATTACAGAAAATATAAAACTGTAGTGAAGGGCAACAATTCACAACAAAAAAACTTCAGTACATTAAATTCACTCAAATCGTGTCTCTGTATGATTACTGCCTATTTCCCCAATAATTATCAACTGTTAATTTCTCGCTTTAAGAAATGCTTGCTTTGAGCAAATAAATTTCAATTTTTTCTGCATTGACATGGAATAACAAGCATCTCGTAGTAGTTCTTTGTCACTCAGAAAGTCCATTCAACATGTTCCGCCATCAGTCACCTTTATACCCTGATGTGATTTCAGGGGTGCATGGGAAGAAATCTTCCTGCATGCAACAGTCCTTTGAAGCACTGTAGGGGAACTTGGACATCTTGTCTCCTTGGTGCCCAATATAGTGCAGTCCTGGGCCAACTTTACATAGTGATGGAGTAGGTTACCTGCAGGTAAGCTACAAAGAGAAATTTCTTCACTCATAGGGTGGTAAACCTTTGGAATTCTCAATCCAGAATCAACACAGATTGTATTCCAAACAAAAGCCAATAGATTTCTGGATATTGAAGTAATCAAGCAACATGGAGACAGGGCAGGAATGAAATGTTTGAAGTTGATAATCTTGTTGAATGGCAGTGAAGGCTTGAGGGGCCTATCCTGCTCCCATTTCTTAAGTTTTTAATTACAGCCAATGTTCATTTCTGATGAGCTCCGATTGTTCTGACCAAGTAAAATTATTCAACTTTGCAAGGAAGCAGCCTTTTTAAAATAAAAACATGTTCCTCAGAACAGTAAGTTTTTTTTAGTTATGTACTTTAACATGGAGATGATTTTGTGAAAAAGCCATCAATATTCAAGAACAATAAAGATTTCAATATCAAACATGTATTAAATTTTAAGTCAATATCTGATCTTTCAAACATAAAAATAACAATCTTAATGGTGATCAAAAATTATCCTCTGTTTGCAGTAACAATTTTCATTCACTAAGTCCAGCCTTAAGACAGAACTAGATTCCTACTCTGCTAAAATGCCATAATTGGATTGGCTGTGAATGAAGATCCGGACGTAGAGGAAACACTAACTCTTATAAGGAACAGAAATCTATGAGAAAAAGACACAAAAAAATTTTCTGACATTGTAATAAATACATAAACATAGAAGCATCTGAAGAGCAGCGTATTAAAGCAGCCAAATTCAAATTCTTTGCTATCTCCAACTCAAGGAAAGAGAACTTGGAAACCCAGCTCCTTTAAACTAATGTGGGGCATGCAAACAATGCTGTTTTATCTGCATTTCTTGCATCAAAAATCACAAGACCCTTCCCACTGCGCAGCTGCTTGATCAGGCCTTTACAGTGTTTGCATGACCTACAAAGAAATGAGTAGGCATTGCTAAAGGGCATTTGTTTCTGTTGTTTATTCTTATGATACAATCTTCTTGTGTGGGTGTATATTCTTGAACTGCAGCAGTTTAAGAAGGCAGCCAAACACTGTTTTCTCAAGGGCAATCAGGAGTAGGTATTAAATGCTGGCTTTGCCAGTGACACTCACATCCCATGACAAAAGTAAAAATCATGTAAATACAGTACAGGACCTGTAAACATTTTAAGCTTCCTGTTACGTTGAATGCCGAAGCAGAGTTTTTATTATAAAATGAAATTCCAGCTGTTAATTTTAATCATTTTTGAAATTATTTTTTCTCAAAGTACACATTTGTAGATTCCCAGCACTGCCTTAATAAAAATCTAAGAAAGATGAAGAAAAAAATAACTACCAATGAATTCATTGCATTAAGATAATGTTTGGTTAGGAAGACAAAAACACATAAGAAGCTAAAATGAAGAGTCCTGAATATGGGCATGGCATCCAATTACCACTACACATCTGTTCAAAATAATCCATACAACATGGGGCATATTTGTGCTACCTGCTGTTTATCCTGATTTTAGCATGATACCTGCACTAGAAGCTCTGTTAATTTGCTGTATGCATCAACTGGGCTAGAAATAGTAACTTACCTGAAGTACTACTTGAAGTTATGAACATGGGCAAGACAATCTGCCACAAATTTTGCCCAAAGTATGAGAGGGCTTAGTAAAGAAGTGGACTGCAAGAAATTTTTATTGCATCAGTAGTGCAGCAGGAGGTCCCTGAGAGACATGATGAGAAGACAGTGGAAACATATAGTCAGAGAGTTCAATGTCAACAGATTAGCCCTGAAGATCTGACGATGTGCCAGAGTTTAATGGTCTGCTACGAGTGATTAATGTCAGAGAATTCACATTCAAGTGCTTTATACTGCAAAATGTCAGCCTTACCGTTAAAGACTCCGTGTTAATTGTGGATTCAAATCTCTTTCTAAACCCTTGAGCATAAAAAGCCACATTCAGATGCCAATATAGCACTGAACCATTGAGCTGCAGCATAGAAACAACAGAAACATGTGTGCCTTCGGAGACTGTGCTCCAAGTTACTGTGGGCTCATTCGCTGAAATGTAGAACAGATTTACATTCAACACCTCCAAATCAAAGGTTCTCAATCAACCTGTCCAAGCTGCACGACACCACCATCTGACAATAAATGCCTAACAAAAGAGGTCCATTTTTCATATTTTGGAAGCCACCTCTCATCAAAGGTAGACACTGATTATGGAATTAATCACTGCCTCTGGTGTGCCATAACTGCCTTTGGCTGTCTGAGGAAAAGAGTGTTTGAAAATCAAAACTAGCAAAAAGCCCATGATCTACCAGGCAACAGTGGTCCCCACTTGCCTGTACACTCCAGGGATATGGATCACCCACAACAAAGACATCAAAGCAATGCTGTGTACTTCCAATGCTGTGTCTACAAAACTCCCCAAATCATTCAGCATCCTCTCCCAGACCCACATTCCCAACATCAAATGAAAATCAAAAATATTACAGATGCTGGAAATCTAAAATAAAAACAGAAAATGCTGGAATACTCAGCAGGTCAGGCCGCATCTATGGAAAGAGAAATAGTGTCAGTGTTTCAGGTTGAAAACACTTTGTTAGAACTGGGAAGGAGATAAAAATAAAGCTTGTTAAGCTGCATTGAGGAGGGCGATGTCTCTGATGGGGTAAAATCAGGGTGACTATGGGGGTAACAAGGTTATCTGGTCAATGAGTGATTGGCAACAGTTAGAGAGTGAGAACATGGACAACAGAATGTAGGTCCGGTGAAATACGGATCAGGAAGACCAACCCAGCAGGTCAGGTTGGGCATGTCCTCCACTCCCCCCCAAAAAAAGCAAGCTGAGCTAATATCACAGGTGGATGACTGATACAAACAGAAATCAAGTCAGCTGATATACATTAACGATTTGGAAGAGGGGACCAAGTGTAGCGTATCTAAGCTTGCTGATGACACTGAATTGAGTGGAAAAGCAAATTGTGCAGAGGATGTGGAGAGTCTGCAGTGAGATATATATAGAACAAGTCAGTGGGCAAGGGTCTGGCAGATGGAGTACAAAACTGGTAAATGTGAGGTCATCCGCTTTGGAAGGAAAAATTGAAGATCAGATTATTATTTAAATGGTGAAAGATTGCAGCATGCTGTTGTGCAGAGGAACTTGGGAGTGCTTGTGCATGAACCGCAAAAGGTTGGTTTGCAGGTGCAACAGGTTATCAAGAAGGCAAATGGAATGTTGGCCTTCATTGCTAGAGGGATTGAATTTACGAGCAGGGAGGTTATGCTGCACCTGTACGGGTAATAGTGAGGCCACTCCTGGAGTACTGTGTGCAGTTCTGGTCTCCTTACTTGAGGAAAGATATACTGGATTTGGAGTTTGTGCAGAGGAGGTTCACCAGGTTGATTCCGGAGATGAGGGGGTTAGCCTATGAGGAGAGACTGAATCGCCTGGGACAGAAGAATGAGAGTGGATCTTATGGAAACATATAAAATTATGAAAGGGATAGACAAGATAGAGGCAGGAAGGTTGTTTCCACTGGTTGGTGAGACTAGAACTAGGGGACATAAGCCTCAATATTCGCGGGAATAGATTTAGGATGGAGATGAGGAGAAACTGCTTTTCCTAGAGAGTAGTGAATCTGTGGAATTCTCTGCCCAGGGAAGCAGTGAAGGCTACCTCATTAAATATATTTAAGACACAGTTATATAGATTTTTGCATAGTAGGGGAATTAAGGGTTATGGGGAAAAGGCAGGTAGGTGGAGCTGAGTCCACAGCCAGATCAGCCATGACCTTATTGAATGGCGGAACAGGCCCGATGGGCCAGATGGCCTACTCCTGCTCCTATTTCTTATGTTCTTACAAGATCTTTCTTGAAATTGTAAAATTCAATAACCACTGTTCTAGGCAGCCACATCACCAGGGAAGCTCACCTTCTGGCCTCAGCTCCTCTTCTCTACCAGTTCCCCATAACCCTCAATTCCTCAATCTTTCAAATATTTATTTATCTCCACCTTAAATATATCCGATGATCTGGTCTCCAACACCATTGGGGGCAGAGAATTCCAGAGATTCACTACCCTCAGAGGAGAAATTTCTATGCAGCTCAGTGTTAAATGACTAGCCCCTTATTTTGCAGCTATGTTCCCTTGTTTGTGACTCTCTCACAAGGGTAAACATCTCAGCATCTATCCTGTCAAGCACCATTAAGATCTTATACATTTGGATAAGATCATTCTTCTAAACTCCAAGGAATACAGACCCGTCTGTCGAGACTCTTTTGATAGGACAACCCTCTCATCCCAGGAACATCCTTTGGACTACTTCCAATGCTACTATATTGATTTTAAGTAAGAGGACCAAAACAGCACACAGTATTCTAGGTGTGATCTCACCAACACCCTGTACAACTGTAACAAAACTTCCCTAATCTTAAACTCCAACTCCTTCACAATAAAGGCCATCATGCTGTTTGTTTTCTTAACAACTTGTTGGACCTTCCTACTAACTTCTTGTGATTATGCACTAGAATACTTTGGTCCCTCTGAATTTCACTCATTTTCAGCCTCTCTCCATTCAAATAATAATCCACCTTTTGATTCCTCTTACAAAAGTGCATGAATTATGAAAGGAAGTTGGCAGATAACATTCAAAAGGATACTAAGAGTTTTTTTAAATATATAAGGAGTAAAAGAGAGACACGGGTTGATATAGGACCAATCAATAACGGTGCGGGAGAGATTAGAATGGATGATAAAGTGATGGCAGAAGAACTAAATGAGTATTTTGCATCGGTCTTCACTGTGGAGGACATCAGCAATACACCAGTTAGTCAGGGGTCTCACGGAATGGAACTGAGTTCAGTTAAGATTACTAGAGAGAAGGTGCTAGGAAAACTAAATGGGCTAAAGACTGATAAATCTCCCGGACCGGATGAGGTGCATCCCCGGGTTCTGAAGGAGGATAGCGGAGGCATTGGTGATAATTTTCCAGGAATCGATAGACTACGGCATGGTTCCGGAGAACTGGAGGGTCGCAAATGTAGTTCTGCTGTATAAGGAAGGTGGGAGGCAGCATAAAGGAAACTTCCCTAATCTTAAACTCCAACTCCTTCACAATAAAGGCCATCATGCTGTTTGTTTTCTTAACAACTTGTTGGACCTTCCTACTAACTTCTTGTGATTATGCACTAGAATACTTTGGTCCCTCTGAATTTCACTCATTTTCAGCCTCTCTCCATTCAAATAATAATCCACCTTTTGATTCCTCTTACAAAAGTGCATGATTCCGGAGAACTGGAGGGTCGCAAATGTAGTTCTGCTGTATAAGGAAGGTGGGAGGCAGCATAAAGGAAATTACAGACCTATTAGTCTGACGTCAGTGGTGGGAAAGTTATTGGAATCGATCCTCAAGGATGAGGTTATGGAATACCTAGAGGTGCAAGGCAAGATAGGTCCTAGCCAACATGGTTTCGTGAAGGGAAGATCCTGCCTGACCAACCTATTGGAGTTTTTTGAAGAAATCACAGGTAGGGTGGATAAGGGAGAGGCGGTAGATGTTGTGTATTTAGACTTTCAAAAGGCCTTCGACAAGGTGCTGCATAAGAGACTGATTAATAAGATGAGAGGTCATGGAATGACAGGTAGGATAACAGAATGGGTGGAGCATTGGCTGGTTGGCAGGAAGCAAAGGGTGGGAATAAAAGGATCTTGTTCTGGTTGGCTACCGGTTACTAGTGGTGTTGCGCAGGGGTTGGTGTTGGGGCCGCTTCTTTTTACCTTGTACATTAACTATTTGGATGATGGAGTAAATGGTTTTGTGGCTAAGTTTGCGGATGACACCAAGATAGGTGGGGGAGTAGAGAGTATTGAGGAGACAGGAAGGTTGCAGAGAGACCTAGATAGTTTAGGAGAATGGGCAAGGAAATGGCAGATGAGATTCAATGTTGAGAAATGTGCAGTTGTACACTTTGGAAACAGAAATAAACGGGCAGATTATTATCTAGAAGGAGAGAAAATTCAAAGTACAGAAGTACAAAGGGACTTGGGGGTACTCCTGCAGGATACCTTAAAGGTTAACCACCAGGTCAGATAGGTGGTAAAGAAAGCGAATGCTATGTTGGCATTCATTTCGAGAGGTATAGTGTATAAAAGTAAGGAAGTGTTGATGAAGCTCTACGGGGCACTAGTGAGGCCTCATTTGGAATACTGTGCACGGTTTTGGGCCCCATATCTTAGGAAAGATGTGCTGATGTTGGAGAGGGTTCAGAGGAGATTTATGAGGATGATTCCCGGAATGAAAGGGCTTACGTATGATGAGCGTTTGTCGGCTCTTGGACTGTACTCACTGGAGTACAGAAGAATGAGAGGGGACCTCATAGAGACATTTAAAATGTTGAAAGGACTGGACAGAGTAGATGTGGTCAAGCTGTTTCCCTTGGTGGGTGAGCCCAGGATCAGAGGGCATAATCTTAGAATTAGAGGGTACAGGTTTAAAACAGAGATGAGGAGAAATTTCTTTAGCCAGAGGGTGGTGAATTTGTGGAATTCCTTGCCACGTACAGCAGTGGAGGCCAGATCATTGAAGGCATTTAAGGAAGAGATAGATAGATATCTAAATAGTCGGGGTATCAAGGGATATAGGGATAAGGCTGGAAATTGGGGTTAGAATAACATGTTTTTTTTGTCCCTCCCCCCCCCCCCCCATTTCTCATTTCATTTTCTTTTTTCCCTTTTCTTTGGAGCAGACTCAATGGGCCAAATGGCCTACTTCTGCTCCCTTGTCTTGTGATATCACACTTCCCTACGTTAGTATCCATTTGCCAGGTTTTCCTCAACCACTCAATCTCAATTGCTTTGTAGAATCACAATGTCCTTATCACAACATGCCCTTCCACCTATTTGTGTATCATTGCCAAACTTGGAAGCCTTACATTTCATCACCTCCTCCAAGTCATTAATGTAAGTAGTAAGCAACTGAGGGCCAAAAGCTGATCCATGGGGTACTCCATTAGTTACAGCCTTCCAGGACCCACTTATTCCAACTCTTTGTTCTCAATGTGACAGCCAATTTTCAATCTATGTTAACACACATGTTAACACAGATGCAGCCACTTCTTTTAAAAACTTAGGGTACAGGCTACCATGTCCCAGCAATCTGTCCGTCTTCAGTCCCATGAATTTCTCCAATACCTTATTCCTTGTGATTGGGATCTTTACAAGTTTTTTCATGTATTTGAAAGTAACACATCTGAAATATGTCCAAAAAATGATGCTGTCAAGATCAATTTCTGGCAAAAATATTTTGACTAGTAATGTTTGAGATATCTATTTTAACATTAGTATTTCTCAAAGCTAATTTGTAATGTCCATGCAAATTATAATCACAATTGAAGTTCAAAGCAAGACCATTTATTATTCATTCTCTCTGACTCAGAGAGCAGTTGCCTGTTCCTACTAGAGCTTTTTGACACAGCTATTCCTAACATTTACCTTTGGTGAGAAATTATCAACACATTTCCATTTATGGTTAAAAGGAAGAATCTTTGCATAAAATTCTTTGTACTTACTGTTTTTTTAAGCAATACACTGAAATAATGAATTATAAACTAATATAGTCCAATGTCTGGCAAACCTCAACTGATCTAAATCATTTTACAGGTTGCATGTATAGACCTCAGGATTCCTTCTTTCATCTTAGAGCACTGACTCATGCAGAGGTATGGTTTCATGACCATAATAAAGTCTCTGACACCCCACCCTGATGTATGAGCTCATGTGAACCCACTGAATGATAATGGGTTATTCAAACATGGTAGTCTTCACTCAACTAGATTCTGTTCACACCCAATGTTTCTTAGATGTACATTTTCCAGCTGTGCATTGGATAATGATCAGGACTAGCATCTGACAGATTTTATTCTTCTTCCTTAAATTAAAGGGATTAAATCATTCTTGGCACCCTTATCATCTCCTTGGCAGCAATACATCAATGAACATTTTTAAAGAGTAGGTTCCATTGTCCTTGTAACTCATAATCTTTACAGTCAATGAAGCACTTTACTTTTGAGGTGTGGTCCCTTTCATAATATAGGCAACACATCAGCCAATTTGTACAAAGCAAGCTCCCACAAACAGAAATGCACTAATGATCAGATATTTTCTTTTAAGGTGTGGATTGAGCCACAAATATTGGCTAAAACAGGTTGCATAGACTATGCTTGCAATCCTTTGAGTGTGGGGATTAAGGAGTAATGTAATTGAGATGCTTGTGCAATATTTAAAATATTGGACAGGGCAGACAGAGAGAAACCAATTAAGCTGGTGGAAGAGTCCAGAACAAAGTGATCTTATCTTATATTATCTTTGACATCCAAACTGGGCTGTCCAGAGCTGGCATCAGGGAGCACTTCTTTACAGAAAGGAAATTGCAGATCTAGCTCTCTCCTCCCAGAAAGTTGTGGAAACTACCAAAAACTACTTCTGATGAAGGTTCTTCAATCTTAAACTCTCTTTTTTTCTGCAGATTTTTCTATGTTCTATGTTTTCTATGTTCTATGTTCCGGATTTGGCCTGGACAGATGAGTGCTTACAGCATTTTCTGTTTTTATTCTAAACTATGTGTGTGGTGGTAGGATTAAAAAGTAAGTATTGAAAAGATATCTGAGAATTAATTCAACCCTTTGGCCTCAATATTTCACTGGGGCCAAGAAGAGAAAGGCGGAGGTTGGATATAAGGAGGAAAATCAGGAAGTACGTGTTTCTCAGATGTCCTGCAAAAATTAACTACACAATATCTTTTTTTTCCATAGGCTCCATGATCCCTGGTAGGCAGATGGGAACCAGTTTCAGGAGAGGTTGACATTACAGGCAGAGACAGGGTGGAGGGCACTGTGGTTGGACATCGTTGGGGGGATTGGAGAAAAATTGGACCGTGGGGAAGAAAATGGGACATCGTACCAGGATGTCTGTGGGTTAGAAGAGTGTGGTGTAAGGGTGAGCTAATCACACAGATCCTGGCTAACCACACAGATCTCAGCTAATCACACAGGTCTCATCACGGGTCCAGTTGGGCTGAGAGGAAACATCCCTTCTCCTCCTAGTCCAAAATCAGTGCATAGATCTGCTCTTTATTATCTTTTACTACATGACAGGATTCCCAAGGCTAGGAGTCCCAATGTCTGTGAGATAATAATAAAAATCCTATTATATTATTATCTCCTGTTGTACAACTGTAGCTCAAGTTAAATAACATCCATCATATGGGTATAACTTTCTGGCTAACAGCTTTCTTTGAGGTGTGGTCTTTACTTAAACTTAAAAATACTTGAGGATCACAATATACTAATGCAAACTATAGCAGATGACATCAGATCTAGAGATATCAGACTTTAATCTGGGGCCAGGCATGATGGAAAGGGCTCATCTGAAGGTTTTTAGTTTTGTGTATTGCAAGGCAGGATTCCCTGGAGGCATGATATCAGACAAAATTGTCAAAGAGATTCATGTGCTAAGGGAAAGACAGTGAAGACGTTTTGACATTTGGTGACAGTTACTTGAATGCTCAGTTAGACAGCAAGTGGAGGTTGCTTTTATGGGACAAGTTTCAACAACAGTACAGAAAGAATATCATCATTTGAGTTTGTACATCAAACCCCTAACTGCATGGTGATGAAGTGCGAAAGTGAATTGATGCAGAAGTTCAGCAATTATTTTGATGGATTGACAGAGGTGGCTTGAGGGGCATTATGGACTAATCCTGTTCTTACTTCATATGCTTTAAACACGGACTGAATCTGCTTCATTATACAACAGTTTCATCAAAATGGGCTTGAAACCAAAGCACTGGAATCAGTCACAAATGTCATGTGCAAGTAACATCAAAAGAACAACAACTTATATTTTGAATTAAAAACAGAAAATGCTAGAAGCACTCAGCAGGTCAGGCAACATCTGTGGAAAGCGAACCAATTAAGGTTTCATGTCTATGATCCTTCATCAGAACTGAGAAAGAGAAAACAAATTAGTTTTTCAGTAGCCAAGAAGGTGGAGAAGGGATGGGCAGAACAAAGGCAATGTCTCTGATAGGGTGAGACCAAATGAACTATTGTAGCAGTAGGAGTAGCAGGTAGCAAGATATAAGATAAGATACCTTTATTAGTCACATGTACATCGAAACACACAGTGAAATACATCTTTTTGCATAGTGTTCTGCAGACAGCCCACAAGTGTCGCCACACTTCCAGTGCCAACATAGCATGCCCACAACTTCTTGACCTGTACGTCTTTGGAATGTGGGAGGAAACCGGAGCACCCGGAGGAACCCCACGCAGACATGGGGAGAACGTACAAACTCCTTACAGATAGCGGCCGGATTTGAACCCGGGTCGCTGGTACTGTAAAGTGTTACACTAACTGTTACACTACCGTGCGCTTCTTTGTCTTGTAATGTATTGTTAATATCAAGGCTGTGGGACATGCCCAGCAGGGCAGACTACACAAATGAAACAAGAGATACTGAGGGAAAATAATGACAGGCAGAAATGGACAGTTCTGATGCAGACAGAAAGAAAGAGCAAGTTACATATGGTTGGAGGATGCAATATTGAGTCAGGAAGGCTGCAATGTGCCCGGATGGAAGATGAGTTCCTCAAGAATGTGTTGGGCCTTGTTGTAACAGACAGAAAGGTCAGAGTGGGAATGGGATGATGAATTAAAGTGGCAGGCAACTGGAAGCTCAGGGGCACTCCTCACACTGAATCCAGGCACTCCACAATGTGATCACATAATCTGTGTTTCATTTCTCCAGTTAGAGGAGATCACATTGTGAACACCAAATGCAGTACACTAGATTGGAAGAAGTGCAAGTGAATCGCTGCTTCATCTGGAATAACTGTTTGGGACCCTGGATGGTTGGAAGGGAAGAGGTGAAAGGACAGGTGTTGCATCTCTTGTGGTTGCATGGGAAAGTGCCACACAACAGGGAGTTGCAGGTGGGAATGGAAAAGCAGACCAGGGAGTTGGGAAAGAAGCAATCGCTTTGAAATACTGAAATACTGAAAGGGGGAATATATGGAATCTTGTTGAAGTGGTCAGAAATGGTGAAAGATGAGCCTTTGAATGCAGAGGCTGGCGGAGTAGAAAGGAAGGACTGGGGGATCTCTTGTTCTTGCTTTTTCCAAATGGAATGGGGATAAGAGCAGAGTGTGGGAAATAGATGGGATGTGATCAAGGGCTCTGCCAACTACGGTAGCGGGAAAACTGCAGTTCAGGAATTAATACTGTATCATGATTATTTCTCCAATTAAATGTCCTCACTCATTATTTCTTTAGCTTTAAATAGAATTTTTAATAATAAAACAGTACAGCAGAGATAGAATGTTCTATCGAATCAGCAATAGCTCTCTGAGTTATCCAGTTAGTTTCACTACCCCACTCTTCCCACTTTGCTGCGTTTTTTTTTCCTTCAATTATTTATCCAATTCCCTTTTGGAGCATTCTGTTGAATCTATATCATTTGTGAAATGTTTAAGTAAGTGGATCATAATCCAGGGGCCAAGGTTACTGATTTGGAGGCACAAGTTCCTGTACCACAATGGCAGTTATAGGATTTAAATGCAAATAATTAAAGAAAATCTGGGATAAAAAGCTACGACTAATTAATGGTAACTATGAAACTACCAGTTGTTGTACAAATCCATGTAGTTTATGGAATTCTTTCAGGAAAGGGAATTTGCTGTGCTTGCCAGTCTCAGTAACCTCATGTGACCCACAGCAAAGCAGCTGATTTTTAACTGCCTACTGAGTTGAAGGTCATTCATTCAGTTCAGGGGTATAGCGGGATTGGCACTAAATGTGAGGCACACATTCTGGTGACAGAAAAATATTGTAAAAATTTTATTAGGCAGTGCATTTTGAATCTTAATCCATAAAAAATGTTCCAACCACCATCTACGTATCTCCCACACTGAATCACCACAACTTAGCTAATTCTGTATTTGTGTAGATTTTGTCCTCTTTATTTAATGGCTTTCAGTTTTGCTGATAAGCCTTATGGAGAACCTTGATGCCTTTTGCAAATCTAAATACATAACCTGCATTGCCTTCATCAGCCCATAATCAACAGTGTTAGCCAAACACAATTTGCCCTTTTTTTCATCCAAGCAGCTGTGATTGCTTTTCCCCCACCTTACACTTTCCAAAAGCTTCCTCACCACTAACTGTTAGATTTAGCCTGCCTCCTAATTCAACTGCCACTTTTCTAAACAAGCATTTCGTAATTATAGACACCATCACTGTATCTAAAAAGGATTCGAAGATTGTGACCAGGAGCTCTGCATTCTTCCCTCAATAACAGAGGCTGCATCCCATCTTG
Organism: Pristis pectinata; assembly: GCF_009764475.1. Classification (NCBI taxonomy): domain Eukaryota; kingdom Metazoa; phylum Chordata; class Chondrichthyes; order Rhinopristiformes; family Pristidae; genus Pristis; species Pristis pectinata. The sequence goes on from NC_067406.1 coordinate 25,114,222, forward strand.
AATGAGTGAATCCACTTTAAGTAATGCGAACCTTTATAGCACTTCCTCTGTATCTTTTTTTAAAGTCTCAGTTGTTATCCCAACAACTTCATTTATCACAGCTTTGCCAAATCTTCTTTCTTGGTTCTCACTGAAGTAAAGTAGCCATTTAGTACCTGAGCACAGCTTCCACCAATAGATTTTCATTTTACAGGCTAAGAGAGTATCCTTTATGCCCTTTCTCCCCCCTTGCAACTTCAAACACTGAAGTCAAGATTCATTTGTCACTTTATACAACAACATTGTTCGTGGGTATTTTGAAGTAATGGGATATCTTCAGTTGCTTTCTTCTCCTTCAGTTTACAAACTAATAAGATGTAAGGTTGGCATGACCGAAACACTGCTTTCAACTGCTCTTCTCTTCCCAATGTTAGTGGTATTCTAGACTTCAGCAATATTTCTCAATTAAAGAAAAATCTCATACAATTCTCACTGCTAATGATTTCTAAAGGTCACCAAGTTTGTCTAAGCAAGTGGTAAATTAGCTTGTACTAACAGTGAGAAGCATTCACAGGTCCATCAGTTATTGTACACCAGTCACATGGATGTCGCTAAATTTTATAGGCAATGTCAAAAATAAGAACCCCCACCTCAATCCTCACAACATGTACAGTGGATCTATTCCTTCAATGTGTCAGTGAAAATCAAAAATGCTCAACTATAATTTGAAGCCAAGAGGGAATTTTTTTTTAATTACAGAAGAAATGAGAAAAACAGGGTAAACACTCAAACAATAGTAGAATGTATGTGGAAAGAAATGGAAAAAACACAAGAAAAAATGCTAACTTAAGAATTTAATGTTCAAGTTCAACCTTCATTTCAACCTGCTCTCAATTCCTGGTACACAGTTGGAGTTTATTTAATGCCTGCACCTTCTTTGCCTCTTAATTGCACTGCTGCCACCTCAACCAGCTGGAAAAAAGAGAACATCATATTATCACAGCTACCTCATTCTTCTCAGCATGTATAAACGCACTGCATGTCTACTGTTAAGGCATGGTTTCACTCATACTTGGAAGGATAGTACATTGACCACCTCCTGAGCACTTTCATGTATCTCTTCCTTAGTAGGAGTGGCAATGGCACTGATCAGAAGAAACAGCAGAAACTGAGTACCAAGACTTTAGACAACTACAAGAATAAATAGAAGGAAATTATTTTAAAATTCCATAGAATTTGATGGTTCCTGTATTACTAGGGCCAAGGAAATTGTGAAAAGCATGAAACCAAGGTCAAACATGGAATTAGCATTATCACCATCACCAACACATTCAAAAGGTTGAATCTGGATTTCTGAAAAGCATCAAAGGGTTTGGATAAGCGAGTAAGGTTATTTAATGTTATACTGGTTACATTCAAAGGGTTCTTGACAAAGTAATATACAAAAGAGTTGTTGGCAAAATTAAGGCCCACAGGAATCAAGGAACAGTTATTATCTTGATTAAGAGACTGAAAGCCAACAGTGATGCTGAATGGCTTCAGACTGGAGCATACGGTACTGTTCACCAAATGTTGGGACTATTGATCTTGTTGATATATAGGGATGCCCTAGATCTGGATTTATCCATAAGTTCAAAGTATGCAGAGCACAAAAACTCATAAGTGTGCTTAGAAGTGAAGAACGCTCCAGGAGACATCAGGTGTACATAGACAAAGGTAGGATGGACGCACACACGTTATAAGTGAAATTTTATGGAAAGAAAATGGAAAAGTTTCATTTGGTTCAGAATAATGTGGAGAGGCAATTTAAAGAGGGTGGAAGAACAAAGTGATCTGTATGCATACATTCACCGGTCTTTGGAGGTGGAAGGACATGTTGACCAAAAACTCTTAAGGAGATTTAAGAACTGAATGTATTATCAATTAAGTTAGATTAAACCTTTACAAAATATTGGTTAGACCCCAATTGGAATATATATCCAATTCTAAGCACTACACTTCAAGAATTATGTCAAGGTCTTAGAGAGGATGCAGAGCATATTTAGAATGTCAGTACAGGGATGAATTGAGAGAAAAATATAATAATGCATAGAGCAGGAAAGAGGACATCAGGAATATATGTGGTCTTTTGATGAGCAATCCAGTTCGTCCAAGAAACTCACCCCTGCCCCCTTTCCCTCCCCTCTCACTCCACTATTCTATCCCCAAATCCCTGAAATTTCCTTTCCTTCCTATTGGAGGTATTCAAAGTCCTGGAGCATTTTGATACATTCAATAAGGAAAAATCTTTTTTTCACTCTCCAAAGGATTAGTAACTAAAGGAAATAGACAAGGTAATTGGCAATCTAACCTTAGGGAACGAGAGAAAGGAATAAATAAATAAGAAGAAAGTTGCCACAATCTGGAATGCACGGCCTGGAGAGGTGTTCGAAGCAGATTCAATAATAGTTTTTAGAGGGAAATTTAATGAATACTTGAAAACAAAATATTTGCTGGGCTATTGGGAAAGAGCAGGTAAGTAGGAGTAATTGGCCAGCTCTTCAAAGAACCAGCAAGACATGCTGTATCATTCCATTATTCTATATATATCTAGATTTTGAATCCAACACTGCATGTTTTGTTTTAGTCAGCTGTGTAGTATCAACCTGAACCATATTGAAATGACCCAGAAACTATTGCTCTATATGTATATAAATTTAAAAGTACACACAAAATCAGGTACTAAATCAGTTAGAAGTAACTAGAGTCTACAAAACACACAAGAAGTAAAATCTATTAATTCTGTTGATTTGTTCAAGTATTTGTTTTAAACCGTACACATTGATTGCATATCCACATTTGCCAAAGGCAAAACAAAACAATAACATGGAATAAATCCAACTCTATGAACTCTGACTGAATAGATTGTGAAGCATAAAAACTGAGATGAGTTTTGATAACATGTGTCTCCAGATTGATATATCAACAAAACGATTAAAATACACCCAGTTCAGAACATTGTCTGAAACATACTAAAGAGAATCATTGTAGAATAAAATTATAGACTAACAAAATAATCCAGTGAGTCGTTAATTTGATCATCTTTAACTTGGACTATAATAGGCTCATTAATTCCTTTAATTATCTGAGGGAAGCTAACAAGGGTGAACTTGGACTTTGGCAAATCTGCAGCCTGTATTGCTATGTTGAAGTTAAGGCAAAATAAGATTATGCATGGTGGAAAACAAGATGCTGTTTTGTATTTGCACAGTTTTCGGCAATGCTGCAGATCACTCTTACTCCCAAACCTTCCAAGAGGCCTGTACTAAATGAGTTGATTACAGCTGGGACATCAATTCAAAAGGAGGCAAGATTATTATAGATGAAAAGACCACTTAAGCCATAGTAGCATATAAAAATTAGGCCATCTACTAACTATCATGTCATCTAAATACCTTTATGTATTTTCGGATTTTGTTTCACTGTCTTAAAGAATAATCTAAACGTGGATCAACTCCATTCTGAACTATTCATTCATTAATACTCACATTATATAATGAGCTGGAAATTCCTTTGGGCCCATTTATTGACATGATTTGACCACCTCCAACAGAACATGCACCCTAAATTGAAGATCAAGGTCTAAATTGGACATTAGGCTTAATTAGAATTACTGTAGTGAGAACACAGTGCTTTCAGAGATATCTTTTACATTATCAATGGATTAATTTCATGCAACATGCCCTGGCAGCATTAATCTGAAGGCCTTGAAGGATAAGAATAACAATGGAAATGGCTGTAATCACATTCCTCAGCAGAATGCTATACAGTCCTAACTAGAACAGCTGCTTGTCCACAATTTAAATTGTTCATTAAACAAAAATGTCTATCATTTTGTTGGGCCAAATCCGCATATTATTAACAAGACCCAGAATCTACACTGCTCAGGGTAGCCCAATTTTTCAACAGGGCCAATAGCATAAGCAAAGTGTTTACTTTCGGCAACTTTTCCAGACACCAGAAGAATGGCCACACCTAATACTGGGTGCCCCGGGGCACAAGACCATCTCCCAAAAATGATCTGCTGTTAAGCCCATTTTGCAAGAATGAAAGAAGCCAAATGATATCCAAATTCTACAACAAAGGTATTGATTTGGATTCATATTTTCTTGGCCATTTAATCTCTCACATTACTTATGAGGGTCAATTGCAGTTGCTTCCTTTCAAAGGTATGGAATCCAGGTTGTTACTGCTCTGCCCATATACAGATTTTTTTTTTAAATTTCCTTTCTCCTTCTTGAAACCATAATAATATAAGAAACAATTGACAGAAGACCAATTGGCTCCCTGTTCCTGCTCTGCCATTTAATAAGATCATGGCTGATCCAATCTTATCCTCAGCCTTCCCACATTCTTTCCATCCCTCTCAAATCCCTTGTAGCTCAGATATATGTCAATCTCTGTCTTGAATATAAATCAATTTCTCTGGCTCCACAACTCTCTGAGTAAAGAATTCCAAATATTCAAGATGCTTTGAGAGGAGAAATTCCTCCTCAGCTCCATTTTAAATGGACAACCCCTTGTTGAGGAAATATAAACCCTAATTCCACACTTCCTTGGGGGAAACATTGTCTTAGAATCCACCTTGTCAATCCCCCTTAGAATGTTTCAGTAAGTCAACTCTCATTCTTCTAAATCCCATGTATAAGCTCTTTACATGTGAACCCTTTCATCAGAATCAACAATCCAAGTATATCGTTCCTTAACTATGAAGGTCAAACTGTATGCAATACTCCAGGTGCAGTCTTACCACCATCCTATAAAGTTGCATAAGAACTTTGATAAAAACTTATATTCCAAACCAGAGTGGGACTTATACTATGAATGGTAGGGTACTGGGGAGTATAATGGAACAGAGGGACTTAGGAATATAAGTGCATAGTTCATTGAAAGCAGCATCACAGGTAGACAGGATGGTGAAAAAGGCATTTAGCACATAGGCCTTCATCAGTCAAAGCATTGAGTATAGGAGTAGGGACATTATGTTGCAGTTGTATAAGTCGTTGGTGAAGCTACACTTGGAGTACTGTGTACAGTTTTGGTCACCCAGTTACAGGAAAGAAGTGGTTAAATTCGAAAGAGTGCAGAAAAGATTTACAAGGATGTTGCCAGGACTAGAGGGCCTGTGTTATAGGGAGAGGTTGGTAGGGTTAGATCTTTATTCCTTGGAGAATGAGGGGCAAACTTACAGAAATGTTTAAAGTTGTGAGGGGCATAGATAAGGTGGACGGTAATAGTCTTTTTCCCAGGGTAGGGGAATCCAAAACTAGGGGCATAGATTTAGGGTGAGAGGGGAAAGATTTGAAAGGGACCTGAGGGAAAGTTTTTCACACAGAGGGTGGTGAATGTATGGAATGAGCTGCCAGAGGAAGTGGTTGAAGCAGGTACAAATATTTTCATTTAATAACACTTATCATTTAAGAAGCAGTGGATAGGTACATGGAGTGGAGGGGCCTGGAGGGATATGGGATGAACACAGGAAATTGGGACTAGCTAGGTGGACAATGTGGTGGGCATTGATTAATGCTGTATTGCTCTATGATTCTATACACTTTGCAATAAAGACCAAGATTCCATTAGCCTCCCTATATAGTTCCTGTACCTGCATGCTATTCTTCTGCACTAGGGCCTCCAGATCCCTTTGTACAGGAGTGTTTTGTAGTCTTGCTTCATTTAAATGTACTGTATCTTCTAACTTGTCCAATAATAATCCATTGCCTCCTATTCTTTAACTGTCACTCACTATTGCTCTATTATGTTTGTCAAACATCTTTCTCCTATTTACCTTTGTTAGCTTTATCCTCATTGGGTCAAAATTAAGTTTAAACTCAGCCCATTATACAGCAAAGTATTTACATGAATAATCAGTTTGCCAAATATTATTCAATTAATAACTCTCTTTATTAATTTAAATTCTCTCAGGTTCGGCATCAAGCTAACAAAAACATACCAAGTGCTTACCAGAAGTAATACAATAGATATAGTGAAACTGACAAAACTTGATAAAAAGGACTTTGCTGCCTTAAAAATTAAATGCATACTTTATGTGATTGAAAATTGATTTTTTTCTTCAGTGAATAATGATCATTTCCAGGTCATTTCATGCAACTCTGGCAATTTAACCAGACTCTCCTGGAGCCCAGTCATTCTTGAGGTTCCTGAAACTGTTTCTGCTTCAGGATCTAATGTAATGACATAGCTCTTTATGCAATGCTCCTTTTGGAACAGTGCAGAGAACTTGGACTATATTGTCCTAGGGATATCCATTGTTGCCCACTTCCTAGGAAAATAGGTTTTCCCAACCCTGTGCCAGTCAAGGGCCTCTTGTTAGTCAAATCCCATACATAATTTTACTTGTTCTAGTCCCCACTCCAAATGCACTTATAGCCACCAACTACCTATTGTTGAGGTGCCTGACTGCCTGACTCCACAATCCCTGGAGGCCAAGGCTCCAGTCTCCTGAACTTCCCAACCCTGCCATTTTGCAAGTCCTGGCTCAAATCTCTTGTACTCCCAATCTTCTGATGCCATGATCTGTTGAGGCCTCTAACAGAGGCCTCTATCTCCAACCACTAGCCCCTCTTCCTGTCACTTACCTCAAGCCCAGAACGTGACCAAACCCTCCCTCCTCCACAAACATCCCTATGCATACAAAATAAGTTGTTGGCCTCCCGAAGCAATACACATTTCATATGTCTTTTGCATGTACCAGAGTATCTTGGCCCATATTGTTTAAGAAGGACCTAAATTTTCTTCTGACCTTATGACTGAAGGAAGGCATGATTCCAACCAGTGGAGAGTTTTCCTCCTGATTTCCATTGATTCCAGTTTAGCTAGGGCTCCTTGATGCCACAGTTGATCAAATGTTGCCTTGATGTCAAGGGCAGTTACTCTCACCTCACCTCTGGAGCTCAGCTCTTTTGTCCATGTTTGGACCAAGGCTGTAATAAGGTCAGGAGCTGAATGGCTTCGGTGGAACCCATACTGAGTTTCGGTGAGCAGGTTGTTGCTGAGCATTGCTGCTTGATAGCACTACTGATCATCTCCTTCCGTCACTTTGCTGATCATTGAGAGTAGACTAATGGGGAGGTACTTAGCCAGATTGGATTTGTCCTACTTATTGTGGAGAGGACATACCCAGGCAATTTTCCACATTGTCAGGTAGGCGTCAGTGTGGTAGCTGTACTGGAACAGCTTGGTCAAAGGCGCCATAAGTTCTAGAGCACAAGTCTTCAGTACTATTGTCGAAATATTCTCAGCGTCTATAGTCTTTTCTGTATCCAATGCCTTTAACTGCTTCTTGATATCATGTGGAGTGAATCGAATTGGCTGAAGAGCAGCATTTATCATGCTCAGGACCACTGAGGGAGGCTGAGATGAATCATCCACTCAGCACTTGCTGAAGATTCTTGCAAACACTTCAGCTTTCTCATTTGCACATGTGCTGGGCTCCCTCATTGTTGAGAATGGGGATATTTGTGTAACACACTTCATAATAATGAAAGCCTTTTCAGTATGTTCAAGAAATAAGTGAGGAGTTCAATGAAACACTCTCCACTTGCCTGGATGAGCACAACTTCAACAACACCCCAGAAGCTCTACCTCACTTGGCAGCCCATTTGATTAGCAACCCATCCACTTAAATATTCATTCTTTTCACCACCAACACATCATAGTTGAAATGTGAACACTGAACAAAATGCACTGCAGTTACCTGTGTAGGGTGATCTGACAGCACAGTACCCGAAACCCAGATCCTCTTTCACAAAGTGGACAAGGGCAAGAAATGAAGGAAATTCCCTGTCCAGCAGCATTGTGGGAAGACCTTCACCAGAAGGACTGCAGCAATCCCATCTTCTCAAGAGTTGTTAAGAATGGGGAATAAATTCTGGCTTCCCAGTGACACCCACAAATTGAAATAAAAAATCCCAGAATCTCTAACATATTAGCTTTAGCAAGTTAGTACTGTTCTTAAATGATTAAATGCAGATTTTTATAATGTTTGCTTTGAATTCTTGAATCCTGTCCAAAACAATCCTCACATTAGATGCTACAATTATCACGTTGTTACTGGTCTAGCAGGAAATGGGAAAAAAATGAGCCGGAACTGCCACCTGGGTTGATTATCAAGATAGCACTTTTGACAGTGCACCATTCTCAGCAAAGAAATGTTGTGCTTAGTCTCCAGACAGAAAATTGAAGCCAGAAGGTTTGAACACAGAGGCAAGACTCCTATCTTAGGCAATGCCTCAAGTTCAAAACTTACTTGCTTCCAGTCCAATTCTGTAGGACATGAGATGTATGATGAGGGCAATATGGGATCCACAGATACTACAACAGATGGGGAAGGAAGTGCGTGAGGGAAGGGCAGGTAGGCAAATTACTGAGATGCTGTATTCCATTTGCCATTTATTCTGTGTTCCTGTCTTGGTGCATGTCCTCGAGGTTCTCAGTGCCATCTTGAATGGCTCCTTCTCCACTTTCAGCAGTCATAGGCCAAAGATTCCTAGGAATGGGTGAGAACATTGTCTTGTTTCAAGGAGGCTTTGCGCAGAATCTTGAATCTGTCTAGCTTGAACTCTCAGAATAGAATGTCTGCTTTGGAAGTCTAATTTCATGCAAGTGAAAGGCATGGTCTGCCCAGTGGAGCCGACTGAATATAATTCAGGCCTAAGTACCAGAGATGCTGGCCTGGGAAAGGATGCTGATTGGTTTGTTCATCTTTCCAGTGGTTTGGAGGATTTTGTTTCAGTTGCTCCTTTGGGCTGGCCATTTTATTCACAGGCCTGACACAGGGCTCCTGAAACAGACAAGAGCAAGCTGTTACAGGAAAAAATTACCTGGTGGACAGAGGAAGATGTTCTCAAAGCTTCTTGCAAAAATGCAGTGACTGCTGGGAATCCTGACCCATGACTGCTAGAGTGGAGAAGAAGCATTTGGGATGGTACTGAGAACCTAGATTGCATGTGCCATGAGAATAATCAGTGGAATGTGCACACCATCTCACAAGCTACCCACATGCCTGCCCCATCTGTGGTAGAGTCTGTAGGACCCACATCTGCCTTACCAGTCACCTCAGAACCTCAGCACTGGTGTGGAAGCAAGTCATTCTCAATCCTGAGGGGCCACCTAAGAAAAGAAATTAGCTCCTGGATTTCCCAGTCATTCTTATCAAACTGGTTCTTTCTAGTAGAGAAGCCGAAAAGTTCTTCACGGATAGACTACAGGACAGTCCAGATGTTGTGACAATCCTGATGTTGTGACAATCCTGGGGCTCTTATTGGTTGGGAGTTCTGCTGGCTGGTTCAGAAGCTAGAATGCTGCCATTGAAATCTATATGACATCTTTCATAGGAAAACATATAGAGTTCTGCAGTGACGTTACTGCATTTCCTTCCCCAAGAAGTTTGAAAAAAGTTCTGACTTTCTAATGCATAAATATCATGCTGAATATGATGCTCATCTATACAGACTGTGATGCAAAAGTGAAATGGGAAGTGAAATTTAAACCTGCAAATTTTCTCCCCTATCACTACAGAAAAACAAGTGAATCCACAATCAATCCATGATAACAGTCATCAATGCTGAAGCAATGCTCGCTTGCAACTAAATGTAATAGTCACTTGGTTTCAGCAGAACTGGAAAATCATACCATTCCTTAAAAAAATACAGTTTATGTTTTATGTTACATATTATACAATCAGAGCAGTGCAGTTTAATCGTAAAAGGAATGTACTTTCCACTGAATAACTGAAAACTGAGACAGGAAGTATTATTACATTTGAGGAAAAAAATCCAACTAGCTGGGATATTCATTTACAGAGAATGCTTTTATATCAATATAATGTGTCAAAATACAAAAATGCATGTATGGTATGGAAGCCCATCATCACCTTCTCAGGGACAATTGAACTCATCAGACTTACACAACTCTGAAAGAGATGGACAGGATTGATGCTGATATAGACTGTGGAACTGATAGGGAAGAGAATCCAGTACTGGGACACAGTTTCAGGTATAGGGGTTGGAACCAAGACAACAAGAAATTCTTTACTGTAGTGTTATGAATCTTTGTAATAAAAACAGAAAATGCCGGAAAAACAGCAGGTTACACAGCATCTGTGGAAGAAGAAACACTTAAAGCTTCAGGTCTGCAACTCTTCATCAGAACAGAGAAGAGAAACAAGCTAGTCCAAATAGCAGAGAAGATAAGGGCAATGCATAGAACAAAGGGAATTTCTCTAATAGGGAGAAATGACTTAGCCCTTAAGGGGCAGTTAAGCTCCTTTATCTATGCAATGTGTTGTTTATGTCCTGGCCTACTAGGTCATGCCTGGCATGGCAGACTATACAAATGAAAGAAAAAGGGAAAAAAGAGGGATGGTGGGCAACAATGGCCACTCGATAAAAACTGAAAGAAAGAGTTAGCTAAAGTAGGAGAATTCAATATTGAATCCTCATCAGGCTGCAACATGCCCAGATGAAAGATGAGGAATTGTTCTTGCATTGGGTCTCATTCTAACAGTGTAGAAAGCTATGGATAGAAAGGTCAGGGTGGGAGTGAAATGGTGAGTTAGACTGGTAATGAAAGTCAGGGGTGATGGATGAATGGGAGTTGATACTAGTTAGGACTTAAGCAGCAGAATTTTGGATGACCTTAAATTAATGGAAAATGTAATATAGGAAGCTAGTGTGCTAGAATTATCAAGTCAAGAGATAACAAAGGCATGGATGAAGGCTTCACCAGCAGATACATTTGAAGCAGAGGCAGAGTCTGAGATTGAAGCAGAGTTGGAAAAAAGTGGTCTTAGTTAAGGCACAGTTATAAAGTCTGAGCCTCAAATTGGGGCTTCTAAGGTCAATGATCTGCCACGGTGTCATGTGCTGCGACAGAGCCTTCGAATTTTAAAACCCGCAGATATAACTGTAACCTTGCCCTGAAATTACAAGATTCGAAATCATTTTAAATCTGAATAGACTTGCAGTCATTTCAGCACTAGTCCTGCATGCCAAATGTGGATCAAGTTATTTTTCAGCCTGCAATTCCATTGTGGTAACAGGCGTATGCTTGCAAGCACTTTAAGGATGCAGTCTTTGGCAAACTAACTGAGAAATCTCAGGGCTGTATCTGAGAGTACAACTCCCAGTCACTCCTCTGCTGTCAGATTCCTTTTTACTAACTCAGGGAATGTGGGTGTTGCTGGCAAAGCAAGCATCTATTGCATTCAGATTCACAAATGTAAGAATTTTTGAAGCAAATTAGTTGCACTAGCAGTGAATGCAATAAGAAAAGACACCCTAAAAACTGCTGTGCGACAGGCACACATCATTGAAATGAAACAGTGTTTGAATACTGATTTTCTTTTGAAATTTGAACATTTATTAACTGCCAAAAATAATTTTTTGTGAAAGAACACAATTGGACCAGACAACATTTTTTGTTTATTTCTTTTTACAAGGCTCAATTCTATTCAGTTCTTTCTCTACTCATCAGTTTCAAACAACAATCCATCTCACAGATAAATAGCTGAATTTATTGTTGCCTACTCTGGTTCAATCTCACTACGTTATAGACTAACAAATGCTTACAGAGGGTGCCAGTTCACCATCTCCCCTAAAAAGACAATTGGAAGATAGCAGAATATATAGACAGCATACATATCCCCCATTCCCTACCCTCCTTGCAGCTTAACAAGCTTCTTTTCTGACAAACAGTCTTTGACTTGAAACGTTAATTCTGCTTGTCTTCCCACAGACGAGGCCTGACCTGCTGAATATTTCTAGTATCATCCATTTTTACTGTAGATTTCCAGCATCTGCAGTTTTTGTTTTGATTTTCACACTGTTACTACTGTCTTTGCAGATAAGCAGTTTTACTTATTAGTATAATCGAGCAGTGACAAGCAGTTTGTATTCACTCTTACATATAAATATTTTAACCTAGAGATAGATTAGAAATGTATTCCCACCACACCCCTCTCATCCAACAAATTCCTGGCAATGAACTGAAGTGGCAGCCTAAATAAAGCTGTAAAGCCAATTAATTTCAAGAAACTGCTTTGCAATGTACAGATGCAACAAGCAAGAAATTGGATTGAATAGAATTTGTTTTTCAGGTGCTTATAATGCAAGATGCAATTATACCTGGAGAGGTTGGCACAATGGAGTGTTTGCAGGTGAAATTGCACTGATTGCAAAACTGAAATGGGCACTCCTCTGCACAAACCATTTTAGCATGCCTAAACTTTTGCTAACATCAGGCATGCACCTTGTATGATCGCAGGGAGGCATGAATGGGCAAGAACATGGCAGACGGAATATAAGTTGGAAAAGTATGAGGAAAAATCAAAATGCACAATATTTTTGAAATGGTGAGAGTTTGAAAATGTTGGTGCTCAGAGGGTTGTGTGCGTCCTTGTTTTCAGACATTCCCTTCGTTCTTGCCTTCCCTTCCCCATCTCTGTTGAAAGATAGCTTCAATTATGAGCTGTGCTTGAAGCACCCTTATGGTGATGCAGCAGCATATATGTCACTGTCCACTGTTGATCAAATCAAAAGAGTTGTATAATCATAATGGAAAATTGCTCGTGAGCATACCTGACAGATTTCATATTGCCTTTGGTCATGAGGTGGTTTAGGCAACTGTGTCCCCTCTGCCCATAATGGTTTTCTGCAGCCTGGTGAGGTGCTGAACTCACAAGGGCCCCGGCCTGAGCAGGTGACCTCCCTCCTGTTCCTTACTGCCTTCGCCTGAAAGGAGAATGCAAAGGATGTTGAATGAGCTTTTCATTATGCTAACTTTGTGGGCTTGATCTCTTTATGAGGATGAAAGAGGTTAAATGTCAATAGTAGGTTGAGAATGAGGGAGAGGGAGAGGTTTGTGGGGAGTATGTATGGATAATAGTTTGTGTGAGTGTATGCCAGTGTGTCTGCATAAGAAAGCAGTATTTTTAGTGGAATAATCCTTGCTAGATCATGAGATATCTTTTGTGTGGCCACAAACAAGACTCCAGGATGGTATGTTGAATCCTGGGAGCCAGGGTCAAGGATCTCTCCAAGCAACTGCAGAACATTCTCAGGGAGAGGGTGAACAGCCAGAGGTCACTATACACATTGGTACCAATGACATACGTAGAAAAAGGGATGAGGTCCTGTAGAGTGAATACAAGGAATTAGGCAGAAGGTAAAGAGTAGGACCTTAAGGGTGTAATCTTTGGATTACACCCAGTGCCATGCACGTGAGGGTATGAAGCTGAGGATAAAGCACATGAATGCGTGGCTGAGGAGCTGGTGCAGGAGAGACAGATTCAGGTTCTTGGACCATTGGGATCTCTTCTGGGGCAGAGGTGACCTGTACAAGAAGGATGGGTTACACCTGAACTGGAGGGGAACTAATATCCGGGTGGGGAGATTTGCTAGAGCTGCTTGGGAGGATTTAAACTAGTCTGACAGGAGGTCGGACCCAAAATAATAGTGTGGCAGATGAGAAAGTTAAGGCAAATTAGAAGTTATAGCAAGCAGGTCCTGTAGGCCGGACAGACAGGGGCAGGGCAGGGAGTGAGGAAGGTATGATACGCCAAACTGCATTTATTTTAATGTAAGAAGCCTGACAGGTAAGGCAGGTGAACTCAGAGCATGGATAGGCACATGGGATTGTGATACACAGAAACATGCAAATACAGAAACATAGTGTAGGGATGGGCAGAGAGAAACAAAGGACTGCAGATGCTGGAACCTAGATGAAAAACACGATAATGCTGGAGGAACTCAGCAGGCCAGACAGCATCCATGGAGAAAAGCAGTTGGTCAATGTTTTGGGTCAGGGATGGGCAGGACTGGTAGCTCAATTTTCTAGGGTATAGATGCCACAGGCGTGATAGAGAAGGAGTTAAGAGAAGAGGGGGAGTTGCAATTTTGATTAGGGAGAACATTATGGAAGTACATAGAGAGGGTATTCCTGGGGGAATGCCCAATGAGGCTATATGGCTAGAACATAGAACAAATAAGAAGGGGATGATCATTTCGATGGGATTGTACTATAGGCCCCCTAAGAGCCAGCAGGAATTAGAGGAGTAAATATGCAGGGAGATCACATATAGGTGTAGGAATAATAGGGTTGTAAAAGTAGATGATTTTAACTTCCCTAATATTGACTGGAACTGCCATAATGCTAAGGAATTAGATGGGGCAGAATTTGCTCAGTGTGTTCAGGAAAGTTTTCTCAAGTAATATGTAGGTAGCCCTACTAGAGCGGGGACAACATTCAACTTCCTCTTGGGAAATGAGGCTGGGCAAGTGGCTAATGTGTCAGTGGTGGAGCACTTTGGATTAGTGACCATAATTCTATTAGTTTTAAGATAGTTATCAATAAATATATGACTGGTCCATAAGTTAAAATTCTAAACTGGGGCAAAGTTAATTTTGATGGCAATAAGACAGGAACTTAAAAAAGAAGTGGACTATGGCACGCTTGCCTTCATTGGTCAGGACATTGAGTATAGGAGTTGGGACATCATATTACAGCTGTGCAAGACGTTGGTGAGATTGCAGTATCGCTGCAGTTCTGTTTGCCTTACCATACGGAAGATGTGATTGGGGGTGCAGCAAGGATACTGCGGGTACTTCAATGAATAGTGTTCCTGTCTCTGAGTTAGAAATTAACAGCTTCATGTCTCACTCCAGGGATTGGAAGTGGCTGTCAGCAGGTAAAGGAACATCTGGCAAGTGGTAGGTTCTTTAAAGTGAGAAAGGGAGAGTTCAGGGCCAACATGTTCCTCTTAGAGTGAAGGGCAAGGCTGGCAGGATTGGGGAACCCTGATAGAGGAGGGATATTGAGGCTCTGGTCTGGAAAAAGGAGGCATATGTCAGATACAGGTAGCTGTGATCAAGTGAGTCCCTTGAGGAGTACAAGGGATGTAAGAGTACACTTAAGAAGGAAATCAGGAGGGCAAAAAGGGGATACGAGGTATCCTTGGCAGATAAGGCAAAGGAGAACCCTAAGAGATTATGTAAATATATTATGAGAAAAAGGGTAGCTAGGGAGAGAATAGGTCATCTGAAGGCTCAGTGTGGCTGTCTATGTGTGGAGCCACGGGAGATGGGCGAGGTCTTAAATGAATACTTCTCATCTGTATTTACCGTGGAGAAGGTCATGGAAGCTAGGGAATTCAGGGAATAGAATATGATGTCCTGAAACATATCTACATTACAAAAGAGGAGGTGCTGGTAGTCCTGAGGTATATAAAGGTGGATAAATTCCCAGGGCCTGATGAAGTGTATCCCAGGACATTATAAGAGCCAAGGGAAGTAATTGCTGGGGCATGGCAGAGATGTTGTATCTTCCTTAACCATGGGTGAGGTACTGGAAGACTGGAGGGTGGCCAGTATTGTGCCTTTATTTAAGAAGGGCTGCAAGGACAAGCTAGAGAACAACTGCCTGGTGAGCTTAAATCAGTGGTGGGAACATTACTGGAGGGGTTTCTGAGAGATAGGATTTATCTGCATTTGGAAAGGCAAAGACCGATTAGGGATAGTCAGCATGGCTTTGTGCATGGGAAATTGTGTCTCATGAATTTGATTGAGTTTTTTGAAGAGGTAACCAAGAGGATTGATAAGGGCAGAGCAGAAGGCCTAGACCATAGAACAATACAGCACAATACAGGTGCTTCGGCCCACCATGTTGTGCCGACCTTTAAACCACACCTAAGACTAACTAACCCCTTCCTCCCATATATCCCCCTATTTTAAATTCCTCCATATGCTTATCTAACAATCTCTTGAACTTGACCAACCTATCAGCCTCCATCACCACCCCAGGCAGCGCATTCCATGCACCAACCACCCTCTAGGTGAAAAACCTCCCTTTGATATCTCCCTTGAACTTCCCACCCATTACTTTAAAGCCATGCCCTCTTGTATTGAGCATTGGTGCCCTGGGAAAGAGGCGCTGGCTGTCCACTCTATCTATTCCTCTTAATATTTTGTATACCTCTATCATGTCTCCCCTCATCCTCCTTCTCTCCAATGAGTAAAGCCCTAGCTCCCTTAGTCTCTCCTCATAATCCATACTCTCTAATCCAGGCAACATCCTGGTAAATCTCCTCTGCACCCTTTCCAACGCTTCCACATCCTTCCTATAATGAAGCGACCAGAACTGGACACAGTACTCCAAGTGTGGTCTAACCAGAGTTTTGTAGAGCTGCATCATTACCTCGCGGCTCTTAAACTTGATCCCAAGACTTATGAAAGCTAACATCCAATAAGCTTTCTTAACTATCCTATCCACCTGTGAGGCAACTTTCAGTGATCTGTGGATATGAACCCCCAGATCCCTCTGCTCCTCCACATTCCCCAGAATCCTGCCATTAACCTTATACTCTGCCTTGGAGTTTGTCCTTCCAAAGTGTACTACCTCACACTTCTCCGGTTTGAACTCCATCTGCCACTTCTCAGCCCAGCTCTGCATCCTATCAATATCCCTCTGTAAGCTTCAATAGCCCTCCACACTATTCACAACACCACCGACCTTTGAGTCATCTGCAAACTTGCTAACCCACCCTTCCACCCCCTCATCCAAGTCATTAATAAATATCATGAAAAGTAGAGGTCCCAGAACCGATCCTTGTGGGACACCACTAGTCACAGCCTTCCAATTTGAATGCACTCCCTCCACCACTACCCTCTGTTTTTTACAGGCAAGCCAATTCTGAATCCACACAGCCAAGCCTCCCTGGATCCCTTGCCCTCTGACCTTCTGAAGAAGCCTACCATGTGGAACCTTATCAAACGCCTTACTAAAATCCATGTAGACCACATCTACTGCACTACCCTCATCAATCTTCCTGTTCACCTCCTCAAAGAACCCTATCAGGCTTGTGAGGCAAGGTCTTCCCTTCACAAAGCCATGCTGGCTGTCCCTAATCAGTCCATGATTCTCTAAATGCTCATAGATCCTACCTCTTAGAATCCTTTCTAACAGCTTGCCCACCACAGACATAAGGCTCACTGGTCTGTAATTCCCTGGACTATCCCTACTACCTTTTTTGAATAAAGGGACAACATTTGCCACCTTCCAATCCTCCGGTACCATTCCCGTGGACAACAAGGACTCAAGGATCCTAGCCAACGGTTCAGCAATCTCCTCCCTTGCCTTGCGAAGCAGCCTGGGGAATATTCCGTCAGGCCCTGGGGACTTATCTGTCCTAATATTTTCTAACAACTCCAACACATCCTCTCTCTTGATATCTACATGCTCTAGAACATTAACCTTACCAACATTGTCCTCAGCGTCATCAAGACCCCTCTCCTTGGTGAATACTGAAGAGAAGTATTCATTGAGAACCTCACCCACTTACACAGCTTCCAGGCACATCTTCCCACCTTTGTCTCTAATCGGACCTACCTTTACTCTCGTCATCCTTCTGCTCTTCACATACGAGAAAAAAGCCTTGGGATTCTCCTTAACGCTACTCGCCAAAGCCTTTTCATGTCCCCTTCTTGCTCTCCTCAGCCCCTTCTTAAGTTCCTTCCTTGCTACTCTATATTCCTCACGAGCCCTATCTGATCCTTGCTGCTTACACCTTACGTATGCTGCCTTCTTCTTCCTAACTAGTTGTTCCACCTCTGTCACCCATGGTTCCTTCACCCTGCCATTCTTTCTCTGCCTCACCAGGACAAATTTATCCCCAACATCCTGCAAGAGATCCCTGAACATCAGCCACATCTCCATAGTACATTTCCCTTCAAAAATGTCATCCCAATTGGATCCCAAATAGACAATTGGATACAAAATGGTTTGGTGGAAGGAGACAGAGGGTGGTAGTGGAGGGTTGTTTTTCAGATTGGAGGCCTGTGACCAGTGGTGTTGCCACAGGGATCGATGCTGGGTCCACTGTTGTTTGTTATATAAATTAACGATTTGGATGAGAATGTAGGTGGCATGACCAGTAAGTCTGCAGATGACACCAAAATTGGTGGTGTAGTGCACAGTGAAAAAGGTTGTCTCAGGTTACAACAACTGGGAAACTGGGCCAATGAATGGCAGATGGAAATTAACTCAGAGACGGGCAAAGTAATGCATTTGGGAAGTTAAACCAGGGCAGGACATAACACAGTGAGTAACAGGTCCCTGCAGAACAGAGAGACCTAGGGGCACAAGCACATGGTTTCCTGAAAGTGGCGACACAGAGAGACAGGGAGGTGAAGAAAGCATATGGCATGCTTGCCTTCATTGGTCAGGACATTGAGTGTAGGAGTTGGGACGTCATATTACAGCTGTGCAAGACTTTGGCGAGATTGCAGTGAGTATCACTGCAGTTCTGTTTGCCATACCATAGGAAGGATGTGATTGGCGGTGCAGCAAGGATGCTGCGGGGACTGGAGGGCTTGAGTTATAAGGGGGTAACTGGATAGACTGGCTCTGTTTTCCCTGGAATGAAGGAGACTGAGGGGTGACCTATTAGAAGCTTATAAAATCAGGAAAGGATAAAGTGGATGGTCACAATCTTTTTCCCAGCACAGGGGAGTCTAAAACTATAACGCATAGGTTTAAGGTGAGAGGGGAAAGATTTAAAAGGGGACTTGAAGGGCAAGTTTTTCCACACAGACGGTGATGGGTATGCCATGAACTGCCAGAGCAAGTGATAGAGGTGGGTACAATTACAATATTTAAAAGACATTTGGACAGGTACATGGATAAGAAAGATTTAGAGGAATATGGGCCAAACATAGGCAAATGGGACCAGCTCAGGTATGGACGAGTTGGGCTGAGGGGTCTGTTTCCATGGTGTATAATTCTATGGGTCTAATATAGCCCTCATGCTATCCTACATGTTGTAAGGTTGAATTTGCAGTACATCCACAGAAAGGCTGCTTCTGAACAGCATCTTTCTCCATCTCTTTTCACAGGTTACTGCACTGGTACTCACCACCTCGGCTGTTTACCACACATTTTAAATTCTACCATTTCATCTCATCTGCCCAGGCACAAAGTTAGAAAATACAATATCAACATTATAGTGGGATGCATTTGTATAATACCTTTTGCATCTTATGGACATCACAGATCATTTTACAATCAATGAAGTTCTTTTGAAGTCTACCCAGTACAGTAGTATGGGAAACATATCAGCCAATTTGCATACAGCAAGGTCCCCAAACGGCAATGTGATAGTAACCTGCTAATTTGTTTCAGTGATGTTGACTGAGGGAATAAGTATTAGCCAAGGTTCCTTTAAAGAAGTGACAAGGTATTTTTACATCTGCCTATGAGAGCTGACAAGACCTCCATTTAATGTCTTGCAAAATAAAAAGGGAGTTCCAACAATGCAGCTGTTACTGTTGCACTGACATGCCTGACTAGATTTTTGAGTTTGTCCCTGGAGTGGGACAAGAAGCTGTTACTTTCTAACTCAGAGACAGGAAGGCTACTCATTGAAGTACATTGAACACTTGATTAGAATATCCCTGGAATCCAAATACTTTTGAGATTTTTTTAAACTAGAGAGGTAGAAAGGGATCAAAGAAAAAACTCAGGATTTGCATTTAGTTCCATTGCATTTATTTCTGAAAAAAAACGTTTCCCTTATCATTAGCACAAAACTCACCTGACCAATGAAAATCAACAAAAAAAACTGCAGATGATGGAAATTTGAAATAAAAATGGAAAATGCTGGAAAAACTCAGGCAGTATCGGTAGAAAGAGAAACAGGGTTAATATTTCAGGTCCAAGACCCTTTGCTAAAACGAAGAAAAAGCAGGGTAGTTTCCAGCTGCAGAGAAGGTGGGGGAGGGATGGGTGGAACAAAGAGAATATCTCCGATAGGATGAGACCAAATGGGTTAATGTGGCACAGGTTATACTTCTGTGTCTGTGTTGTGTGTTGTTAATAACAGAGAAATAGAATCACCTTGCTGATTCTATTTTGAAGGGGCCCTGTTAAGAATATTTTCTTTAAATAAGTACAGTAACATCACATCAGAAACTGATAAAACAAATACAAAGCAATAAGTTCAAATGCCTTGATTTCTTTTCATTGGCGACTTACTCCTTCCAAGGAATTCTGCCTGGACATGAGCTGGGATGTAAAACAGACTCCTGCTACATTTCTCAATTAAAATCATAATTGACAGCCTAAGTAACCAATCCCAGATTATGTTGTGATATTCGGGGAATCACAAGATATAAGGTTAGTAAATGAAAGTGGTGATGAGATAAAAGATCAGCCATTATATTACTGAGGGTAGAGTAGGTGTGAGGGGTGGAATGGCCTACTCCTGCTGTTATTTCTTATGTTCTCCTGAGTTTGCATTGAGTTACATCAGTTCCAGGACAACACTAAGGATGAAAAAAAACCTCAGCAATCTTGCTGGTGAGACCAAACAGACCAAAAAGATTTTTTATTCCACCCATCCCTCTACAAAGCTTTCAAGGTCAGTAAGCATCAGACATGGATTTTACACTACCATACGTGGGGTAACTTTGAAGGGGATTGGTGTAAAACTAATGAACCTGAATTGGCAGCTTACTTGTAACTCTTACAATTTTAAGTTCCATCAAAGGCTATCAAGATTAAAATTGAGCGAGATAGGAAAGGAGCTGCCAATCCATTTCACACCATCACAAAATTATCCCCACTTCCTCTAAACTCAAGAAGGAAACATCATTTGGACAAAGAACAAGAAGACTTGATTCACATCCTCGCAAGTGTCACTGACTTCAAGAAGGAAGATCTAGTAAGAATAAAATCAAACCATGTCATTTTCAAATTATACTCAATTTAGCCTTTTTTTAGACTTGTGGTTTCAGAATTTTTGGAGGATCTTCAAAGGGGAAATGGTCTTGAGTGTGTTATTTTTAAATATGCCTTTATACAGTGTTCTGACTGATGGCCATGGCAAATACATGACCTTTATCATAATAAAAAATATTCTGTTAATATTATTTATAAATATACATTTTGAAGAGTGTCAAAGAATGGTGCTACTTTTGAGAGAAAAGATTTGTGAAGGTAGAGAGCATGACGATGTGTCTTCAGAATGCTGCCGGGAAAGGAAAAGGCAATAGTGATATTAGAATGCACAAAAATAGATAAGGTGGATTTAATTAAAAGGTCGTCAATCCTCAAAATAGAAAAGTCAGCCGGTTGCGATGGTCCTAGATTGCTGACAGCAGAAAGGGTGGAAACTGTGGATGGTCTAGCCACAATCTTCCAATACTCTTTGTGTAAGAGGAGGTGCCAAAAGGGCTGGAAGACCACAATTTGTCACACCCTGGTTTAAGAAATGCACAGGGATAAACTCAGGAACCATAAGGCTGAATTTATCCCTATGCATTTCTTAAACCAGGGTGGTGGTGGCAAAACCCTGAAAGACCACAATCAAAGACAAAATGAATTGACAAGTCAAAAAATATGGTCTGATAAATAAAAGTCAGCATGGTTTTTTGAAGGTTTTTGAAGACAAACCATGTTTGGCCTAACTTGATCAAGTCTGTTGATGAAATAACAGAGAGGTTTGATGAAGGTAGCTTTTGGCATATACAATACAGGAATAAAAGAATCATAAATTATAACAGGACATTACGTGGTGAACAATTTGTTAGATGACTGGGCTAGTGCCGGGGCTGGGGGGGGTGGTGTGTGGAAGTGGGGTGGTGGGGTGGTTGGTTGGGGTAGGGAGGGAGCTCAGTGGTATTCCCCAGAGCTTGTCAAGAAGATAACTGCTCTCTTTGATAATAAGTGATCTGCATCTGGGGATAAATGACAACACTTCAAAGTTTGCAGATGATATGAAATCCAAGTATCAAAATGATTAGCAGAATAACTGATTTCAGGGAAGATCTTGACAGACTGGTAAAATAAAGCAGGCAAAAGTTAAAGTTGCAAAGTGTGAAGTGATGCAGTTTGGTTCCAAGAATAAGGGACAGTAAATAAATGACAAGACGTAAAAGAGAATCAAGAGCAGAAAGACAAGGGGTTTTAAGTATACAAATTTTGAAGGTGGCAGATTAGAATGAAAAGGCTGCTTTTGAGGATTGTTTTACTAATAATTGTGTAGACAACAAATTCCAGAAGGCTGTTAAATGCTAACGCAACAATTATAAAGCCTCAGCTGCAATACTGTGTTCAATTCTGGCAGTACAGCTCAGTAAGGATGCAAAGTCCTTGGAGAGGGCGAAGGAGGCATTTACTGGAACTACACCAGAGATGAAGAACTTCAGTCATGTGAAAATTTTGGAGAAACTGGGGCTTTTGTTCTAAGGATCAAGAAGGCTATCAGGAGATTTGAAATGAGAGCTCGAAATCCTGAAAGGCTAAGATTCAGTGAAAAAGGAAAACTAGTGATCACAGATTTAAGGTCATTGGCAAAATAAGCAGAAGTGCAATGAGGTAATTGTATTGAAAAGCTGCAAATTGTGATATGGAATTCATGGCCCGAAGGTTGGTGGAAGCAGATTCAATAGTAGCATTCAAAAGCAAACAAAAGAAAATAATCCAAGGGGGAAAAGCTATACTTCAATGAACACAAGAAAATAAGAGCAGAAATAGACCACCTGGCCCTTCAAGCCCTTTCACAGATCTTCATAGCCCTGAAATCTATCATCGTTCAAAAATTTATCTAACCCCTGTTTAATTAGTTGCATTGACCGAGCCTCCACAACCCTTCAGGGTAGAAAATTCCAGAGAAAGACCAACCTCCTCAAGAAGAAATTCCTATGCACCTCAATTTTAAAACTCCACCCCCACTCACCTCCCCTACCTGGCATTACCTCCTCAGTCCACCAATTGCCTTGGAATTTTTTTTGGCACTCCCCTTCTCTCTATGCTGGCCATCTTGCATCTCCACTCTCAGGCCTGATGCCGCGTTTCGACCCGAAACATCGACAATTTCTTTCCCACAGATGCTGCTCAACCCGCTGAGTTCCTCCAGCAGATAGTTTGTTGCTCCAGATTCCAGCATCTGCAGTCTCTTGTGTCTCCATTGCAATTCCAAGGACTGGCCTACCAGTAGGAGCAGAAGGGGTACTCCAAGGATAGAAAACCCACTTTGAACTCAACCATCTCACTATAAGTGACAGTCTGGTCTGGCTGGCTGATAGGCAATGACAAGGACTCTAGCAGATTGCAGTCTTCCTGAGAAAGGAAAGCAGAATTGTGTTCCACTGAGCCACTGCCATTTCTTCAGGGGGGCACCTGAGCAATCCTTGCAATTGGCCGGAAGATAGAGCACTAGATCATTGCTAAAAACTCCTCTGAACATTGGTATCCAGAGCCATGAAGGAAGCAATTTGAGCTTACCTGACTGACATCTAAGCCTTCACCATACCATTCAAACATGGATTGCTTTTGCTTGTAGAACAATGGAAGCTAAGATATCAGCCGTCAGACTCTGCATCATGATTGACTTTGCTAGTGTTTAAATATAGTTAGCCATTATTTACAAGCTGAAAGGCTCTGTGTAGGGTTGGAACTGAACTTCTCCAAAAACCTTGACACTGCCTTCCTGGTTTTTGGCATGCCCTTTGTCCCTAAAAGTATACTAAGGGAATTAAGGGATTGAGGGAAACAGGGGATATGGGGATAGTGCTGGAAAATGATGCTGAGGTAGAAGATCAGCCTTGATCTTAATGAATAACAGAGCAGGCTTACTCCTGCTATTTCTTATGTTCCTATGAACTTAATTATTGTACATAAAACTTCTTCTGTAAATGAAAATTTTAAAAAACTGCAGATGCTGCAAATCTCAAACAAAACAGAAAAGGCTGGAAAAACTCTGCATGTAAGGCAGCATCTGTGGAAAGAGAAACAGCCAATGATTCAGGTCTGTGATCCCTTGTCAAAACTCGCCAGGACCTCTTTTGTAGGCTGCCCCAATAAAATCCTCATCTGAGTCCTCAGCAGTAGAAATCATTTGCCACCTCATCCTCCAAGGAGTTTATGTTGGCCTACATTTTCCCCCACCCTGGTTGCAGGCCAATACTGCCCTTAGATGTCAGTGATAAGAACACACTACGCACAGATCCCAACTGCATGGTGTCAGCATCTGACATAAGACTGTGTGTATCAGATCAAATAATGGATTGACTTCAATATTGCTCTCTTGCAGCTGAGCTACCAATGGCTTACTGGATAGGACTTCTTGACTATCTGAAAGGTGTGGTGATGGAGGGAGTGGAATTGGAGGTTAATAAGATATACATGCTTACATTATCTGCAGCGTGTATTCAGGAAGAGATTCTAGGATGACCTGAATTGGAATTTGTGAAGGAGCATTAGATGTGATCATATCACCTTCAATGGGGAAGTAGAATTTATGAAGAAGGATGATCCTCCCATCCACAATGGTCTTTGCATATCTGGACTCTGTAATGGATGCTGTAATGATGGTAGTACACTCTCCTCCAGAGGTTAAGTTGATGGTTCCACATCTGCCTCTGGTGCTTTGTTGTTGGTGCCAATTATGTGCAATTTCATCAACAACATGTCATGTAACGTGTTGGATAATGTGCCTGCTGTGGTTGAATAGCTGACAGAGTGTCCAAGTTGGGATATGTAGTTTTCAAGACTTGGTGCATCATTTGAACCTAGTGGGGCATTTGTGATTAGATGCCTGTTCTGCTTAATAGAAGTTGTTGATGGATGAGTTATGGCAAGGCATTGCTTTGGACCCTGTGTGCGGCTGGCATTGCATTTGATGGGATATAGAACTTGAAGGTGTATTCAGTAACCTTTGCCATGCATATGAGGCCACTGAATTTTTTTCAGTGTTGCTTCTATGCCCACTCAGCCTCACATTCATCTCAATTGCTGTGTCCTCTCAGTACAATTGGAAGCCGCCTTCTACCCTTGAAAACAGAGGACCCTCTCTCCTCCTCTATTATAAGATCAAGTATGGAACTATATTATTAAGCAAAATTTTGGATTTGTTGTACCATATTATGCACTGGTAAACTATATTCTGTGCAATGAATACACACTGTATCATTCAGCTATCACATGGCATGAAGTTGGAAGAATAAACACATTGTGAATCACAGATCTGAGTCTGCAAGTTTAATTAATAAACAATGCTCTGGAAAACAACAGGACATAAACCTAGACTTGTGACCTCTGGATGGGCATTCTCAGCTTCGAATGGCCATAGCTTCCAGCAAACTTTGGAATAATTTGCCACTGCTGCAAAGCAGTTCCCCATTAATCAGTACTGGCTACCTTAAAATTGATAACCAATCAAGAAATTAGGCCATGTGACGATACAATGAGGCAATAAAAAGTGTGTGGTTGTTGAAACCATAGTAATTAGGTTGGAGCACAAAATTTGTGTGTCCACTGCGCCTGATCAAATAGTACAAGGTAATCCTACATTGTGATGAAAACAGCCATAGACGAGAGCAGGGATTAATTGGCCTTTTCAGAGTTCCCAACCCAACACAGCAAACTGGCTTATCATATAAAATTTTCATTTGTTACTCACCACCATGTCTATTTAACATAACTTTGGACTGATTGTAAATAACATACTAAGATATTTCTTAAGGAGTTCCATTTTCAATATTTAGGTAGATTAAATTCATATCAATTGAAAAATGAAATTATGTGTGCACCAAAAACTCACAAACCATAACAGCCACCAGAAAAAAACTTGAAAGCCACCCAAATCTGACACCCAGATATTTACCAAATATGCCAGTTTTCAGACATTGAGGTATTTTGTTACATGTAGCACTAGCAAGGTGAACATTTGCTTGTTAAACATGATTGGTTCATTTTGATACATACAAAACCCAAGTTTGAATTTAAATTAAAATTTAATTAAAATATCTCCTTCCCCACTGCTAGAAATACATAGTTAACATTTTGATGCAATATTAACAGCAGGATTTGAGGAGGGTTGGGAATAAGATAAATGCAGGGCTTAGATGAAAATATCACAATAGCCGGAAGAGATCTGCAGGATTACAACTGGATGACAATACTGTTTGAAATGAGTCTGAATGTATCCCCACCCACCAGTGGTGCCAAATGGATTACATTTCATCAGTATCATAATTCCATCCAGTGGGGAATTCCAGTTACATTAACTCCCTACCTTTGTAGCCAGAGTCTGCTCTGCAGCTTTGGACATCAGCTTGTGAGGAGGGACGTACCACTATTGACATTGGAAGTTGACATTCCAGAAGATGTTACTGAGAAGATGCGAGATGGACAAGCTGTTAAAAAAATAAAGATTAGTGCATCATTAACCTTCTGTCCGTTTTGTGATGGTCAATAAATATTTTATTCAGGTACATTCACAAAACATGTCAAAGTTTCCATGTGCATGGCTCATAAGAACCTCACATGGTCAAGGGTAACTTAATCCACAGTGGCAGGTAAAGAATTATACTTGACATCAATATCTATTTGTTAAAGAAGAGAAAGAAATATTGGGCTAAGTTTCTATTTTAGTTCACGATCAACTAAATGTTTAAAAAAATACATAGTTTTGAGGATTATGAGAATTGAGAGGATAGATTCAGATTCATCTGTGATATTTCCCACAGTTCAACATTCTGCTGACACTTGCAGCTGACTTAAAAACCTGTTACTATTTTGTTGGCCATAACAGCTCTTTATCCTTTTAATCTCAATTCCTTTATCTTTCTCCATATCACTCCCGAATGTGCTGGATTCTGTCCCCTCACTGGAATTACTGCTTGCAGATACCCACACCTTACTTGTACCAGATGCAGACAACCTCTTTCAGTGGTCCTTTTCAACCCAGTGCCTGGTGGCATTGGCAGCACAGTAAGGAGACCTTGCCCCAAAATGCCCATAATAGACATTACCATCCAGCAAAGCTGAAGGCAGGTCTTTGCCAGCTGATTTTGATATTCAGAAGCATTTAAAAGTCATTAAAAGTAAATTACATTTAAAAATATACTTTTATAGCAGTAAAAGAAAAATAACATTTTAACTAAAAACATATAAACACTTAAAAAAATTTAAAATATTAAACCAAAACAAAATTATCTAACCTTCTTTACCTCCTAAAATCTTGCCCTACAATCCTCATGGAAATCATCCCATGCATAAACTTTGCACCAGGCCTGCCTTCAGAATCCACCAGCAAGCACTGTTTTTCCATTTTTCACAGTGCTTGCATGGAAGACGAAGTCTTTAGTTTTAATCACTGAACCAATCAGAACCACAAGTAAAAGTCAGCACAAACTGGCCCAAAATAGTTCACACATGAAGGCCACAAAAAAATGGCTTCTTGAGCAAAATAGCACCAATATAGCAGGGTTCAAGACAGCAGAGGACAAATGAGACCATACAAATTAGAGCAATTTTGTTAATGCACCAACATTTTCTGAAGTTCAACTTTCTTGAATCCTGTTAAGGATACTGGAAGGTGGCAATTCTAACTTGAGTTCCAGTCTCAGAATCATTCTTCTCCTCTTGCTCTGCCCTCCTCCCTCTCCCTACCAATTATCTCAGTTCTCATGGTAGCCTGGTCGAGAATAGAACAATAACATCCATTTATAGTGGATTTATAAATTTGTATTGCTGCATCATAGGATTCTCATAACATAATGTTGATACCAGAAGCAAGCAGCAGACTGGTAAAGAGCACATGAAAATCAGACACTAATAATGTCAAAAGGTAAGTGTAAGAAACAGGCTGATTATGGAATGAGGGAGGCTAAGAGATAGTATGCAGGAACACAAAAAAACTAGAAGCCAACCTGGCAGCTCAAACCTGCCCTGCCATTCAATGTGATTATGGCTGATCTGCCAAACAGGTCAGATTCACATCCAGTCATTTTGGCAGCAGTGAGTAGATCATCATAGTCATAGAATTGTACAGCACAATAACAGGCTCTTTAGCCCACTATGTCCATGCTGACCATTTTGCCAATATACACTAATCCCATTTGCCCTCATTTGATCCGTATCCTTCTATACCTTGCCTATTTAAGTGCCTGCCTAAATGTCCCTTAAACATAGTGGTTGTATCTGACTCCACCACCTCCTCTGGCAACGAGTTCCAGATATCAACCACTCGCTGTGTCGTCATAGAGTCATAGAGTTAGGCAGCACGGAAACAGGCCATTCCTTTGGCTCATCTCACCCATGCAGTCTAGATTGCCTCCCTGAGCTGGTCCCATTTGCCCACGTTTGGTCCATATCCCTCTAAACCATTGCTATCCATGTACCTGTCCAAATGTCTTTTAAACATTGTAATTGTACCCACTTCTGCCACTTCCTCTGGTAGCTTATTCCACATACCCACAGCCCTCTCTCTGAAAAAGTTGCGCCTCAGGTCCCCTTTAAATCTTCCACTCTCGCCTCAAGTTTATGCCCTCTAGTTTTAGACTCCCCTATCCTGGGAAAAAGACTGTGACCACTCACCTTATCTTTGTCCTTCATGATTTTAAAAACCCCTAAGAAACTTTCCCCTCCAATCCCCTTTAAACTCCTTGCTCTCAACTTAAACTGTGCCCTTTTCCTTTTGATAGCCCCAGCTTGGAAAAAGATTCTGAATATCTACCCTATCTCTGTTTCTTATAATCTTGTATAATTCTACCAGGTCATCTCTCAGCCTCCTTTGCTCCAGGGAAAACAAGCCCAGCCTATCCAATCTTTCCCTATAACTAAAGCTCTCCAATCCTGGCAAACATCCTAATGAATCTCCTCTGCACTCTCTCCAGTGGAAACACAGCCTTCCTCCAGCATGCAACCAAAACTGCACACAAACCTCCAAGTGTGGTCTAACCAGTACTTTATAAAGTTGCAAATAATGTCCCCAACATTTATATTTTATGTCCTGACCTATGAAGGCAAGCATGCCATATGCCTTCTTCACCACCCTATCTACCTTGTTGCCACTTTCAGGGATCTATGGACTTGAACTGCAAGGTCCATCTGTTCATCAACGTTCTTTGAACGCCCTGCCATATACTGTATATGTTTCTACCCACAGTTGACTTGTCAGGATTAAGTTCCATCTGCCAATGCTCTTTCCAATTTTTCATCTGGTCTATAACGTTAAACAATCTTCCTTGCTATCCACAATGCCACCAACTTTTGTGTCATCTGCAAACTTACCAACTCATACCTTCTACATTCACATCCAAGTCATTAATATGTATCACAAACAACAAGGGTCTCAGCACCAATCCCTGCTATACACTACTGGTCACAGACACCCGATCAGGAAATTATCCTTCCACCAATACCCTCCACCTTCTATCACCCAACCAATTTTGGATCCAATTAGCCTGCTCTCCTTGGATCCCATGGGCCTTAACTTCCTGCACCAGCCAATCATGAAAGACCTTGTCAAAGGCCTTACTGAAGTACACATGGGCAACATCTTGCTGCCCTGCATTCATCACTCTTCTTAGTTACCTTCTCAAAAAACTCAGCCAAAAAACTCAATCAAATTAATAAGACATTCTAAGGTTGGGCTTTACAGAACAAACTGACTTATGCCAAGTCTCACGACGGGAAAAGGGACTCCCTTCTTTGTGTATGCAAAGAGATGAAGATATCTTTCAAATGGGAGAACTGCACAACAACTTTTGCTTTTTCCACAATATGGTGGATAATTCATTCTCAGACAGAAATTGAAGCTAGTTTCACTACTGGAGGCCTAGTAACTAAAAAGCACAGCCAAATTTATAAACCATAGTACTTTTAATATTAAAAGTTTTCCAATGCTTTCACTGGAGCATATTACAGAGAAAAAAAAACTGATTCCAATCTAAAGAAGGAAATATTAGGACAGGTGATCAAAATCTTGATCAAAGAGGTAAATTCAAAGAGGGTCCTAAGGAGGAAAGGAGTTGGAGGGACTTTACTGTTGAACAGAAAATTCCAGATCTTGGAAGCTAAAAGGTTGAAAACACAGCTGCCAATGTTGGGATGAAAGGAATGCACAAGACTGCAGAGGTTCGTAAAGAGCTGATATCTGGAGTAGGTTACAAAAATATGAAATTTGACCATAAAGATAAATGTTTTAAGACTTGGCATAAGTGAATCCAGGCACAGATATGATGGCAAAATTAGACTTGGTGCCAGTTACAAGAACACAAGGAAATAGGAGAAAGAAAAGGCCACCAGGACCCTCAAAACTTCAGATGCTGGAAATCTGTTTATATCAAACCTGGCCAGTTCTGGTGTGGGGCAGGCGGATGGGTAATTTGTGAGGTAGTTATGCTCCTTCCTCCATTGTGCAGGACTTTCATTTCCTCAACTGTTCGGGGCTTTGGACTCAAGGTTCTCAATACCATCATGAATGTTCCTTCTCCACTTTAAGCAGTCATGAGATTACCAGGAGTCAGTGGGGATGTTGCATTCTTCAAGGAAGGCTTTGAGAACATCCTTGAACCATTTCCTCTGTCTACCTGGTAATCTCTTCCCATGGCAGGAGCTTGGAATAGGTCTCTTTCGGGAATCTGGTGTTGGGCATGCAAACAGCATGGGTGGTCCATCACAACTGACTGAATCTCCATGCCCGTGTCCCTTTGGAGCCTCCTTAAGTCCTCGCTACAGCTTATTTTCCTACCCTTCTTTGTGTCATCAATAAATTTAGCAACCATACTTTCCACATCGTTTCTATAAATTGAAAAATCTTGAGGCCCAGCACTGACTCCTAAGGCGCACCTCTAGTTACATCTAGCCAACAGGAAAAAGGACCCATTTTTCCTGTTAGTCAACCAATCTTCTATCCATGCCAGTATATCCATGCCTACACTATAATCTAAAAACCTTTGATGCAACCTTTGAATGACCTTTTTATACCTTCATATATCTAAGTATAGTGAATCTATCAGTTCTCCTGTATGCATAGCATATATTACTTCTTCAAAGATCTCCAATAAATTGGTCAAATATGATTTCTCTTTCAATAAAACCCTGTTACGGATTATTAGGCATGAGACATCCTTCAGGAATTATGTTATGGGGGGAAGCTAGTCAACTTAAACAGGAAGTAGTCTTTAAAAAAAACCTATTCACACTGATACTTTAAGGCCATGGAAACCAACCATTGGGTGTGGGACATTCTGATTCTGTACCATTGTAACTACACAGGGGAAGACAATAATATGAACGTTCATGTTAATCAGCCCTCATTGAAAACTCTCATGATGAGATTCAAGAAAAGTCATTAAGTAGCCATCTTCTGTATTAACACATCGTTAAAGACATATCCCTGCCACTTAATTCACAGTTCAGTTTTGTCACTTAGTATTCTGGCCGTTTGTAGCTATCCTTCAACACTTTAACAAAATTGATATATTTTGGGTATTTGGTGCTTTGTGCTCAGACCAGCCACTGGTATTTAAATATTCAAAGGGGTTCTGTCAGTTGGGATGTGCTCCCGTTGTAAATATGTAATTCTGCAAAAGTTACCTGTCTACACTCAAAATATTAAAATTGAGTTGGTAATTATAGCCATTGAAACTGCTGTTAATCATTTATTGTTGTCTTTGTGTTTAAAAAGTATAAAACTTTGCTGTACTGTTGAGTGTCAGGAGAGGAGAAATAGAACCTCTAGAAGACAGCCTTGTGTGCTTTTGCATCTACCAGCTTCAGTCTCCATGTGGCTTAGTCACAGTTACAATAACTGCATGTTGACTCTGCCTGATTGCTTTGAATTTTTCTAAATGTCCTGTAATAACATATTTAATAATAACTTTTAATGATTTCCCTGTGACAGATGCTAAGCTAATTGAGCTGTAGTTTCCTTCTTCCTGTCTCTCTTACTTTTTGAATTAAGTAGTTATATTTGGCATTTTCTGATCTAATGGAATCTTACCTAAATCTAGGGAAGTTTAGAAAATTAAAACCTACACATGCCTTTTTCAGGCAGTAATTCCCAAAAAAAATGAAACACTGTAATTGGGGCACTCCTGAGGAAGTACACAGCATAATGGCTGGTCAGGCATTCTTGAATCTTAATTTAAAGATATGGGTCCTCCACGTGCACTAACCCTGTAGTAAAGCAATTTATCCACACCCAGTCTGACTTGTTTAAAATCTCTATATCGAGTTTTCCTCGTCTGCGAACAGCTGAGATGGAGGTTGAGCATCATTGGAATAGCAATAGTCTGTTCAACTCCGCAGGCTTATTATCCTACTCCATGATCCTAGTCATAGTAAATCGCATTTGTGACCTCAGTTAAACTGTTTTCAGTTCTTTGGCAGGGGTCCTGATCTTAATGGTTTTGACATTAAACTGCAGGAGTGACCAAAGATTTAGGAGGCAACAATGTGTTCAAAGACTTGAAAGAAATGGAGGGTTGCAAAAGGAATGGAAGTTTGTAATGGCAGAGAAGAGAAGGGAGTGTATTTTGACTAACGGCCTGATGATTTTAAAAGGAGGATGCCGTACCTGTGAAAAGTCAGCCAAGCAATATTAGGTGGCATGGACTAGGAAGCAAAGTTGTGCGATCAGCAGTTAAGTTGGAATGGAGTCAAGAGAACATAGGTGGGTTTTTATTGACCAAAATGAGTTTGAACAGGGAGAAAAGAGAGAAAACTGTGAAAGATGTATTGAGGGACAGAGCATGGATAGGGAGAATCTTGATGGATATGGAGAAGGGAAGGATGTGACAGAGGAGGCTGAATGGATAACCTCAAACTTAGTAATACAGAAGACACATAACCAGCTACTAATATTGCACTGAATAACAAGTTTTCTTACGATCATCCAGTTGGCAAGCAACATGCAACAGGCAATGCCTCAGAGGTTTAATTGTATGCTACTTAAGAGTGTACACCAAAACTACGGTATTTACATAGTGTTTTATTAGTATTCAAAAGCTTGTGCTCTACACAGTTAAATACTGCCATTGTTACTACGGAAGGGAACAATCAAGCTCTCTTCGGAAGGGAAAATAATGAGCTCCAGATTCCTAATTGTGCCCCTCTCACAGTGATCCTGTCTAGTATTCCACATTGCACATTGAATTAAGTTATTTCATCTCCACCTCAGCATACTGGACTTCTTCTGGGAATAACATACAGTATATAATTTTTTTTAAAAATCAGTTCTTCGACTCCTAATTTTATTGAAAGGACCCACATGGAACAATAAAATTCATGACTTCAGACAGGTTCACCAAGATTCAATTATCCTTGCCTTAGACACATTAAAATATAAACTCTTGTTTTGTTGAGAAATTTAGCTACAATAGATTAAAAAAAGGTAACATACTGAGAACGAACATCAGAAAGACTTACAGTAGAGTAGGTACCTTCAGACACACGCAGCTTCTTATTGTGGGAATCACTGGCCCAAAAGACAGAGGCGCACACAGTGACAAGATGAGTGGGAGCGAGTGAGACACACTGCTTAAGCATGCTGTAGAGCAGCCTGCAGTTCTTCTCACCTGTCCTCCCGGCAGGAAGGGCACAGTGCCAATGACAAGAGGATAAGGGAAAGGGTTGGTCGCGGTACTTAAGGAAGAAACCACAGGGCGGCGGCAAGAAATGGATAAAGGCCGATTTTTTATACAAATATAGAAATTATTCCTTTAACCCAGAAATATAGTTTGAAGATTTAAAATGGCAATATTTGAATTGGTACGTGTGATCTACCGCTGTTTACAGGAGAGATAGAAAGGGGGGATATAGTTATTCTCAAATAGCTGATTTTAAAATGTGAAGTTAAAAGTGAAATCCGCCTGCATACATTACAGGGAACACAGTGGGAAGGGTTGAAAAATGTCCAAGGAAGGATTGTAGAACTGGCTTAAACCCATAGCAATTAAGGAAGGGCGTGATGTAGTCTATAATATGCCGGAACACCCTCCCTCTCCTCCTATTCCCCATGCCCAATGAATATGTTCTATGCACAGTTACCTCAGGAAAATACCTGAAAATAAATGCTAAATACCAAACTAACTGCAACCCTTAAACACTGTCCAGAATTGCAGTGTTAAATGGTGCTACTGCAGCAGCAGCTTTTAAAGGTATTACCAGTGGTGCTCAGCAGTTACAAATGCTGCCAAGAATACGCCCCTTTGCTGCCAGGCCAGTTTGAACTGGATTGCCCCACCTCTCATTCTTCTGGCAACCCTTATAGCCCTTTCGCAGCCTTTTGCATGAGGAAGACAGAATTAGGAATGTGATCTAACCACATGCTACCAGATATTAACTCACCACCACTCCCACCCCCTACTCTCCATTAACAGTCCCTCTTATTAAAACTGGAATGTTTATCAGCCCTCTCCTACACATTTTCACACAGCTAAAGCCATGCACTATACTTGTACCCGCTCAGGTTGGAGGTGGGCTGTTCAGGGTTGGCATCATCAGACGTAACATTAACACTTGCAGTGCTGCTGCATTTTGCAATGCTGAAGGCCTCTGGTATATACCTGGTGAGACAGAATTATTGATGTTTGTACTTTTTAAAAATTCATTTTATGGGATGTAGGCAATGCTGCTGAAGTCAGCATTTAATACGTAATCCCTATTTGCTCTTGAGAAGAGAGTGGTAAGAACAAGAAAAGAACATAAGAAAATAGGAGCAGGAGTAGACCACCAGGCCCCTCAAGCCTGATCCTCCATTCAATATGATCATGGCTGATCTATCCTAGGCCACTTCTCCATTTCTATGCCAGTTCTCCATCGCCCTCAATTCCCTGATTTTTCAAAAAATTACCTATCCTCTTTAAATACCCCTAATGATCTAGCCTCCACCACCCTACAGGGTAGAGAATTCCAGAGATTCACCACCCTCCAGGACAGCCATCATCTTGAACTGCTGCAGACCTTCTGTGAAGGTACTCCCTCAATGCTGCTGGAGAGGGAGTTCCACGATTTAGACCAGTGACAATGAAGTAATGCCAATGTAATTCAAAGTCAGAAATAGTGGATGACTCGGAGGGCAAGCACATTGGTAGTGGTCTTCCAATACACCTCCTGCCCTTGGTGGCAGAGGTCACTGGTTTGAAAGATTACTGTCAAAGTAGCCTACACCAAGAATAGTGATGTATTCTGTAGATGATACATGTGCATAAATTTTCAAAAAGGCTCTCTAATCACTCAATTGGCATTAAATGTCATTTTAAAGTCTGCTTCATGGTACTGAAAATTTCAGAAAAGAATTTGTTTTTTGTCAGTCGGTAGCACTCTTGCCATTAAATCAGATTACCATGAATTCAAATTTATCATGGATTTCCTGTAACATCATGGCCAATATTCCTCCTGCTGCCAGAATCATTAAAGGAGTTTCCCTTATTCACTTGTGTTGTTGTGTACAAACTGGCTACTGGATTTGCCAACGACAGCACTGCACTTCCAATGTAGGCTTCCTTCCCACTAGTCAGGTGCAGCCCTTCTCAATGGCAGAATCAGAGGTGGCAGGGTGGTGTACAAGGAGGAGTGAGTGCCTCTGGGACTGCTCAACCTTAACCCTGACGTCATGAAGTCTCATGGTATCAAGACAAAAATAGGCAAGGAAATCTTGTGTTTAATACCCCCTACCACCCTCCCTCAGGTGATGAACTAATACTCCAGGTTAAACACTACTTGTTTTAGTATAATCAAATGGCCTACACATCAGTCATTCTACTGGTACCATCAAGTCAGGTGACCAACCCTACTTCAGTGAGGAATGCAACCAGCAGCAACAGTTGAGGTATCTAAAGCTGAGATGCCAACTTGGTGACAGGACTACCTGTGTGCTAAAGAATGAAATAAGCATGCTATAAAGAGAATAATGACTACCACCCATGGCTCTGGCATCCATCATCATGAAGTGCTTCAAGACACTGGTCATGGCACACATCAACTCCAGTCTCCCAGACAATCTCAACCCATTTGAATTCGCCTACCACTGAAACTGGTCCACGGCAGATACCATCTCCCTAGCCCTGCATTCATCTCTTGGAACATCTGGATAACAAAGACACCTATGTTAGACTTCCATAATTGATTATAGCTCTGCCTTCAACACCATAATTCCAAACGAACTCATCTCCAAACTCCTAGACTTAGGACTCTGCACCTCCCTCTGCAACTGGATCCTTGACTTCCTGACCAACAGACTGAAATCAGTAAAGATAGGCGACAACACCTCCTCCACAATGACCTTGACACCCTTGCCCCGCAAGGCTCTAACTCCATTTATAGTTTTGCAGATTGACACCACCATAGTGGGCTGGATCTCAAGCAACATGTGACAGAGTACAGGAAGGAGATAGAGAGTGTAGTGGCATGGTGTTAAGACAACAACCTCTACTCAACGTCAGCAAAATGAAGGAGCTGGTCATTGACTTCAGGAAACAAGGTGGAATACACACGCCTGTCTGTGTCAATGGTGCTGAGGTGGAGATGGTTGAAGCTTCAAATTCCTAGGTGTAAATATCACCAACAATTTGCCCTGGTCCAGCCACGTTGATGCTACGGCAAAGAAAGCACATCAACACCACTATTTCCCCGGAAGACTAAGAAAATTCAGCATGTCCCCAATTACTCCTTATCAATTTTTACTGATGCACCATAGAAAGCATCCTATCCAGATACATCACAGCTTGGTATAACAACTGCTCTGCCCACAACCACAAGAAATTGCAGGGAGTTCTGAATGCAGTCAAGTCCATCACGCAAACCAGCCTCCCCTCCATTGGCTCCATCTACATTACCTGTTGCCTCAGGAAAGCAGCCAACATGATCAAGGACCATTCCCACCCTGGTCATTCCCTCTTCTCCCCTCTCCCGTTGGGCAGAAAATACAAAACCTTAAAAGCACATACCACCAGACTCAAGGACAGCTTCTATTCTGCTGTTATCAGACTCTGGAACATACCTCTCATACACTAAAGATGAATTCTTGATCTCCCAATCAATTTCATTGTGACCCTTGCACTCCACCACCATCGAGGACGTCTTCAAGAGGCGGTGCCTCAAGAAGGCCGCATCTATCATTAAGAACCCTGACCATCCGGGACATGCCCTCTTCTCATTACTACCATCAGGGAGGAGGTACAGGAGCCTGAAGACTCACACCCAACGTTTTAGGAACAGCTTCTTCCCCTCCGCCATCAGATTTTTGAACGGTCCATGAACCCATGAACACTACCTCATTATTCCTGTTGTGTACTATTTATTATTGGTAACTTATAGTAATTTTTATGTCTTGTATTGTACTGCTGCTGCAAAACAACAAATCTCATGACATATGTCAGTGATAATAAACCTGATTCTGATTTATTTCTTTACCTGCACTGCACTTTCTCTGCAGCTGCAGCATTATATTCTGCATTCTGTTTTCTTTTTACTACCATGATGTATTTATGTATGGCATGATCTGTCTGGATGGCAAGCAAAAAAAGTTTTTCACTGTATTTTGGTACACATGACAATAATAAACAAATAATAAATAATAATTAAGCAATCCCAGAAACAATGCATCAAATCAAAACTCTGCTCCTTTCACATTCAAAGGTATCTCCAAAACTGAGATGCCAACTCGATGAAACTGTAGGCAGCATAGAAACAAGCCCTTCGGCCCAACTTGTCCCTGTAACACAGGGGTAACTGTGTGCTTTAATAGTGAAAGTAGCATGTCGTGGATATAATTGAGCAATAAATAGGAGTAGCCTCATCTTTATTGATAAAGCAATGCTTGTGATTTATTAAAGTAAGGCTGTGACCAATTCAGGCAGAAGTACTTTATTCATGAAGACAGAAGGGATAATATATACTTGAAAAGGCAGGGATTAATCAAAGATAGTCAGCATGGTTTTATTAGGTGAAGATCCTGTCTGCCTAATTTAAACGAATTTTTGAAAGATGTAACAACATGTATTGGTGAAGGCAGTAGGGTTGATATAGTGTACATAGACTTCAGCAAGGTCCCATTTGGGAAACCCATTCAAAAGGTAAGACTCCATGAGATCCAAGGCAAATTGTCTCCAAAACTGGCTTGGTAATAGAGGCAGATGGTGATTGTGGAAGGACTGCTTTTGTGATTGAAGCCCTGTGACTAGTGGTATACTGCAGGGATCCATGTTGGTTATACACATAATGATCTGGATGTGAATGTTGGAGGTATGATTAGTAAGTTTGCAGATGACATGAAAATTGATGGTGTTGTTGAAAGTGAGGATGGTAGTCATAGGCCACTGGACAAATCTTAATCAGTCAGTAAGATGAACAGAGCAATGGCAGATGAAATTTAATCCTGATAAGTGTGAGGTAATGCAATTTGGGAGGACTACTAAGGCCAGGACATACACAATGAATGGTAGGGAAAGAGGGTTAACTGTCCACTATTTGGAATTATACCTCTAACAAAGGAGGATATTTTGTTGTTGGAGATCAAGGTCATCCTAAGGTCACTGCTGCAGGAGCTCCTCAAGATACTGACTCAAACCTTGATAGCTTCAACTGCTTCATCAATGACCTACCCTCTTTAATAAGGTCAGAATCAGGGATGCTGACTGGTCATTTCATAATGTTACAGCTCATCAGATCACAAAGCAGTCTGTGCCCGAACACAGAAAGACCTGGGCAACATTTAGTCAGCTGACATCTGTTAAGTGAAAACAGATTTACAATTGGACCAAGAACACTTCTGTTATCTATGGTCCAGTCAGTATCACACATGACATTATGAGAACTTATTATAATACTGTTGATAAGATATCAAATCAAATGCTCAGGAGATTCAAAGCAGGCTTGAGCAAATATGGCCAGTAATCATGAACACTAAGCATTCTGATGTTAAAGGACGTCAACAGGCACTTAATAATGTGCAAATGCTGTGTCATGTCAAAAATTAGAAATATCAAATAATTATAAATAAATATAGCAGCTACTAAAGCAACTACTTTTTAAAAAGTCTGTGATAAAAAAGGAAATTCAAATAAACAATGTTTGCTTTTTAACCATCAATAAAAGTAATGTTCTCTACTAAGCTTAGGAGGAAACCATTTGTGATAAAGAAATTAAAATTCCTTCACTGTATTATTCAATATCTTGTATACTTTCGTCATAATTTCTGTCAACACCTTTATTGCCTGCATATCAATATTTCTTAAGGATAAACCCCAAAAGAAAGGCCCACATGTCATTGCTTGTTGGTCAATAAATCAGTACAATCATCCAAGATAAATTGTGAAAGTAAATCTTTATTTACCATTTTGCCCTCCCTCAACATCTGAGATGTCTATTTTTATTCACCAACGTAGTAGATCCTAGTCTATGAGTTTACACCTTCATTTGCATGACTAATTAATTTGTATCAAATGATCAAATTATTTTTTTATAGAATCTGGAAAAGAACATGGTTAGTGACTTATCTTCCCAAATTGCAATGAATTTTCTCCATTTCTGTGCTTCCATTATTCTTTTCGTATAACTAGATCAGTGCTACAATACAATAGTGTGAGAAGACTTAAAGTATCATGCAAGGGAAGCATTTTCTTTATTTTTACAGACATTTCTATGGAAAGTGCAGCTCCCTCATTCACTCAAGCTCAAACACTTTACAAACTAATCTCCTAAACTCCAATAAACAACATAAAAATAAAACAAGCATATCAAATTATTAATGAACATTTTCTCAAAAAAAGTCTTCACATAAAAAATTGATTTGACATGGCTTTTTCTTTGTCAAATACAATATTACATTAAAATGCATTGTGAAAATGTTTAAGTATCACAAATGATTCTGATAAATAACAAGACTATTCTCTTTCCCCAAGGAGTACATTGTATTTTAATCAAGGCATACAAGTACTACACACTTCTTAAGCTCCATGAGGTACAGCAATCCTGATACCTCCATACTGCAATAATTCCACATAGCTTCCTGTGTCTAAAACTAACTGGTATTCAAAATTGAACAAGGTTCATTGTACTGTCAGAAACAGAAGAGGCTGAAGATGCCGAAATCTGGAACAAAAAATAAAACATAGGAAGTAAATCCTGATGCAGGGTGTTGACTCGAAATGTCGACCATTCCTTTGCCTCCACGGACACTGCTTGACCCACTGAGTTCTTCCAACAGTTTATATTTTGCTTCATTAAATTGTCCTGCTTTTTCAAACCATCAGAATATGTTTGTTTGCCAATAACCTGGCAGAAAGACTGTTGGTCAATCTACATTAACTCCTCTAAAGTCTCCAAAATGTTTTGATAATGTTATGATATGAATGACATTATAAAAAATTGAGAATTGCCAATTACTTTCTAGTAACAAAATTATTCATTCATTGAGGAAAAAAACTGCAGGGTTATCAGCAAAGGGTTGTGGAATGGTACTGCTCTTGCAGAGTGCCAATGAGCAAATGGACCTCCTTCAATGCCATAACTATTCAGTAAGTCTAGGCATGTGTTGCCATAATCCCAACAGATGGCAAAAAAAAGGGTAAAAGTAACAAAAGCAAAGCCATCCCTATCTCCACAATTTCTATATCATATTTAGGATTCTTGGTATTAAATCAACACATATTGTGCAGATACATATATACTCTTAAAAACAATGTTTCTCTCAAATGCAACTCAATCACTTAGAACTACTAATGTCCTCTAATGCTGGATATGGCAGCAAGCACCACTGACAATTTTGTTTATGGGTGTCCCACTGCAAACTTTACTTATTCTCAAGGCTCATCAGGCCAGATGTTTCATTGCAAAGTATGGGTTCAAAATTGTCAGTGACTACAGGCTTACTTTGGTCTGTCCTGTGCCTGGGAGAAACAAACTAGTGAGAAATCAGCCATATTTGGATTGTTTCTGGGGAATAAAATCAAAATGTTAGGGTTTGTTCAAGGTAGCAGGGGAGACTAACATTTTTTTGAGTCATTGAGTAAGGAAGGAGATATACCTGAGGGTTGGATTGTGGGGTTTGGGACCTGGGACTCAAGCAATCATGTTGTTTGGGGAGCATTAGGCTGGAAGAAGTCGAACTAGCACTTGGGGGACCCAGTCTGTGATTGAACAGGTTGCCAGGGCAGTGCTTCATTATGGGCACTCCCAGACCAACAAAGTCCAAGTTAACCTACAATGCCCACAAAACACTGTCAGTAAGCCTAGACACAACAGATTCTGCAGATGCTGGAATCTGGAGCAACACACACAAAATGCTGGAGAATCTCAGCAGGTTGGGCAGCATCTATGGAGGGAAATAAACAGTAAACGTTTTTTTAAATATATAAGGAATAAAAGAGAGACACGAGTTGATATAGGACCAATCGATAACGGTGCAGGAGAGATTAGAATGGATGAT
This sequence comes from Pristis pectinata, assembly GCF_009764475.1. Classification (NCBI taxonomy): domain Eukaryota; kingdom Metazoa; phylum Chordata; class Chondrichthyes; order Rhinopristiformes; family Pristidae; genus Pristis; species Pristis pectinata. The sequence goes on from NC_067406.1 coordinate 25,155,473, forward strand.
AAAGAGATGGCAGAAGAACTAAATGAGTATTTTGCATCGGTCTTCACTGTGGAGGACATCAGCAATATACAGTTAGTCAGGGGTCTCATGGAATGGAACTGAGTTCAGTTAAGATTACTAGAGAGAAGGTGCTAGGAAAACTAAATGGGCTAAAGACTGATAAGTCTCCCGGACCGGATGAGGTGCATCCCCGGGTTCTGAAGGAGGTGGCTTTAGAGATAGCAGAGGCATTTGTGATAATTTTCCAGGAATCGATAGACTCCGGCATGGTTCCGGAGGACTGGAGGGTCGCAAATGTAGTTCCGCTGTATAAGAAAGGTGGGAGGCAGCGTAAAGGAAATTACAGACCTATTAGTCTGACGTCAGTGGTGGGAAAGTTATTGGAATCAAGGATGAGGTTATGGAATACCTAGAGGTGCAAGGCAAGATAGGTCCTAGCCAACATGGTTTCGTGAAGGGAAGATCCTGCCTGACCAACCTATTGGAGTTTTTTGAAGAAATCACAGGTAGGGTGGATAAGGGAGAGGCGGTAGATGTTGTGTATTTCAACTTTCAAAAGGCCTTCGACAAGGTGCCGCATAAGAGACTGATTAATAAGATGAGAGGTCATGGAATGACAGGTAGGATAACAGAATGGGTGGAGCATTGGCTGGTTGGCAGGAAGCAAAGGGTGGGAATAAAAGGATCTTGTTCTGGTTGGCTACCGGTTACTAGTGGTGTTGTGCAGGGGTTGGTGTTGGGGCCGCTTCTTTTTACCTTGTACATTAACGATTTGGATGATAGAGTAAATGGTTTTGTGGCTAAGTTTGCGGATGACACCAAGATAGGTGGAGGAGTAGAGAGTATTGAGGAGACAGGAAGGTTGCAGAGAGACCTAGATAGTTTAGGAGAATGGGCAAAGAAATGGCAGATGAGATTCAATGTTGAGAAATGTGCAGTTGTACACTTTGGAAACAGAAATAAACGGGCAGATTATTATCTAGAAGGAGAGAAAATTCAAAGTACAGAAGTACAAAGGGACTTGGGGGTACTCCTGCAGGATACCTTAAAGGTTAACCACCAGGTCAGATCGGTGGTAAAGAAAGCGAATGCTATGTTGGCATTCATTTCGAGAGGTATAGTGTATAAAAGTAAGGAAGTGTTGATGAGGCTCTACGGGGCACTAGTGAGGCCTCATTTGGAATACTGTACGCAGTTTTGGGCCCCATATCTTAGGAAAGATGTGCTGATGTTGGAGAGGGTTCAGAGGAGATTTACAAGGATGATTCCCGGAATGAAAGGGCTTACGTATGATGAGCATTTGTCGGCTCTTGGACTGTACTCACTGGAGTACAGAAGAATGAGAGGGGACCTCATAGAGACATTTAAAATGTTGAAAGGACTGGACAGAGTAGATGTGGTCAAGCTGTTTCCCTTGGTGGGTGAGTCCAGGACCAGAGGGCACAATCTTAGAATTAGAGGGTACAGGTTTAAAACAGAGATGAGGAGAAATTTCTTGAGCCAGAGCATGGTGAATTTGTGGAATTCCTTGCCAGGTACAGCAGTGGAGGCCAGATCATTGGAGGCGTTTAAGGAAGAGATAATAGATATCTAAATAGTCGGGGTATCAAGGGATATGGGGATAAGGCCAGAAATTGGGGTTAGAATAGTGTGTTCCCCTCCCCCCCACCAATTTCTCATTTCTTTTTCTTTTTTCCCTTTTATTTGGAGCAGACTCGATGGGCCGAATGGCCTACTTCTGCTCCTTGTCTTGTGAACGTTTTGGGTGAGATCCTTCAGTCTTGATGAAGGGTCTCCACCCAAAACATTGACTGTTTATTTCCCTCCATGGATGCTGCCTGACCTGCTGAGTTCCTCTAGCATTTTGTGCGTGTTGTCAGTAAGCCTAACAAGTTTGAACTGCATACAAAATTCTAGGTGGTTATTTAGATAACTGCATTTTGGTAGAAGACAAACAATAGAGTGGTCCAAATGGCTAATCTGTGTGGAAAGTTACTAGGACAGGATCATATTCTGCAGCAATATACTTAACAATGGACAAACTTCCAATTTTCAATATATGGATTTAAATCTATGCAGAGTATTCTCATTCCAAGTCATAAGCTATTCTCCAGAGACTTGAGTTAGGAACCTTCATTGATACTCCAGTACTTTACTGAAGGAATGCTCCACTATTGTAGGTTCATCTTTCAGATGATTATTGAATCCCTTATGCCCTTCCAGAGGGATGTTAAAGACCTTTAAGTATTCAAACAAAGGCAATGGAATTCTCCCTGGTAGCTTGACCAGTGTTAACCAATTTATTTATTTTTTTTTATCTTATTTACAGTGTGGTAACAGGCCCTTCCGGCCCAACGAGTCCGTGCCACCATTTTAAACCCCAAATTAACCTACCCGTACATCTTTGGAATGTGGGAGGAAACCGGAGCACCCGGCGGAATCCCACGCAGACATGGGAGAACGTACAAACTCCTTACAGACAGCGACGGGAATCGAACCCCGATCGCTGGCGCTGTAATAGCATCGCACTAACCACTATGCTACCGTGCCGCCAACATGTTAACCAACATCCCTAAAGCAGATTATCACATTTCTGTTTGTGGGATCTTGCAGTGCATAATCAGCTGCCATATTGGGCCACAATTAAAAGTAAAAGTATTTACTGTAGTTACTTTGAGACATCCTGAGAGAATGAAGGGTGCAATAACATGGCTTTTCTTTCATCTGAAGCATGTTAGATTGGGGGTGGTGGTGGAGGGAAGAGCAGGAAAGAAACACCAAACATAGAATCTAGATAAACACTACTTGAGACTCGTTATAAGTCTTGGAGGAAATTTTATGCTGCTTCCTTCCATTCCTTTGTACTACCTACAGTTTTCAGCTGAGGGGGCGTACTAATCCATTCTGAGAACCACTTGATAAACAGCTGCTGACGTGGGCAGCAGCAGGGTCCAGAGCTGAGTCAAGCTTTAATTGTTAGTACCCACCACCACCACTCCACCACTCTCCCACCCCCACTCCCGCCATCACAAAACTTCTTGCTTTTGCCTGACAACCTCCCACTTATAAACTGGCCAAGAATGGAAAGTAAACATTTTCAGTGCCCTAAACATTAACTGGAGACTCTCTCAGACCAGTACACAATGAAAGGAATGCCCACTTGATCATTACAAATGCACTATTATGTAGGAATGTCTCCACAAGAATAAACCATAGTCCTTAAAGCCATATCATATTTGATGCACAGTACACATCCAAAATTAGATGTAACAGACTTCAGATTAGCTTGCCAGAATAAGCCTGCATTTTTTGTAGAGATCAATTTTGTCATTTAACTTTAGAGAAGAAATTGTAGAGGCCCTTGCAGAGAATTTTGCTTCATTTCTGGCCACAAGTGAGGTGCCAGAGGATTGGAGGGTGGCAAATGTGATACCGTTGTTTAATAAGGATAGCAAAAACAAGCCAGGAAACTACAGGCCGATGAATCTGACATAAGTGGTGGGTAAATTGCTGGAGGGGATTCTGAGGGACAGGATCTACCAATATTTGGAGAGACAGGGTCTGATTCAGGACAGTCAGCGTGGCTTTGTGTGTCGGAAGTCATGTCTGACAAATCTCTTGGAGTTCTTCGAGGAGATAACCAAGAGGGTAGATGAGGGTAGGGTAGTGGATGTTGTCTATATGGACTTTAGCAAGGCCTTTTGACAAGGTCCCTCATGGCAGGCGAGAGTGGAAGGTTAGATCACATAGGATCCAAGGGGAGATTGTGGATTGGATTCACAATTGGCTCAGTGGTAGGAAGCAGAGGGTGATGGTCGAGGGCTGTTTCGCAGACTGGAGGCCTGTGTCTAGTGGTGTGCCACAGGGGTCGGTGCTAGGCCCTTTGTTGTTTGTAATTTATATAAACGATTCGGATGTGAATGTACAAGGCATGATTAGTAAGTATGTGGATGACACTAAAATAGGTGGTGTTGTAGATAGTGTAGAAGGTTATGAAAAATTACAGGGGGACCTTGATCAGCTAGGTATGTGGGCTGAGGATTGGCAAATGGTTTTCAATCCAGATAAATGTGAGGTATTGCACTTTGGGAGATTAAACCAGGGTAGGACCTATACAGTAAATGGTTGAGCCCTGGGGAATGTTATGGAACAAAGGGACCTTAGAGTGCAAGTGCATAGTTTGCTGAAGGCAGCATCACAGGTAGATTGGGTAGTGAAGAAGGCATTTGGCACACTGGCCTTCATCAGTCAGGGCAATGAGTATAGGAGTTGGGAAATTATAAGATGTTAGTGAGGCCGCACTTGGAGTACTGTGTACGGTTTTGGTCACCTTGTTAAAGGAAAGATGTTACTAAACTAGAAAGAGTGCAGAAAAGATTTACCAGGATGTTGCCTCTATTTGGGGGCCTGAGTTACAAAGAGAAGTTGCATAGGCCAGGACTTTTATGCCCTAGAACATAGGAGATTAAGGGGTGACCTGACAGAGGTATACAAGATCATGAGGGCATAGACAAGATTAAAGCACATAGTTCTTTTCCCAGGGAGGGGGTGCTAAAAACAAGAGGGTATAGGTTTAAGATCAGAGGTGAGAGATTTAAAAGGGACATCAGGGGCAGCTTCTTCATGCAAAGGGTGGTGCGTAATTGGAATGAGCTGCCAGAAATAGTGATTGAGGCGGGCACATTAGCGACGTTTAAAAGCCATCTAGATAAGTCCATTGATAGGAGAGGTTTAGAGGGCTATGGCCAAATGTGGGCAGATGGGACCTGCTCACTGGGCAACACAGTCGGCATGGATGAGTTGAGCTGAAGGGCCTGTTTCCATGCTGTATGACTCTAATGCTTGTAGTCATGTTCCAGCAAAGCATTTCTCTCCCACTTTTCCTCCATCTAATGCCCAAAAATCTGGAGTTACACAGATAAAAAGTATCACATTAGTATGTTGATAACTAGTCTTGCTCCCACTTCAGAGTGAGTTGTGAGAAATTCGTGTAATAGCAGTGTTTTTCTGGCATCCAGTTTGCATAAATAATTCAATCATAGAACAACAACCACAATTTGTTTCTGACAAGATTCTCAATCATATTGGTCTGAATCTTGATTGAGCTTGTTCTGTCAAAGAAAAATCAGCTTTTAATAACTGTGCATTATTTCAAGGGTCAGGCACATCTCTCCTGCAGTCTTGGCAGAGTACTGCACAATTTTCCACTCAAGTAGCAACATAAGTGTCTTCACTGCTCTCAAAGTTAAGATCACCCTCACTGTCATAAACCTTGCTTCAAAATCCTTGCAGGCTACCTCTCATACATACGAGACCTTGCTGTGCTGTAGAAGTTAAGAATAGCTCCACCAGCAAAGAAGAAAATTTCCCATTTTTGATAAATGTAGCTTTCATATCCAAACCTGTAAAGGGCATTTGGCAGGGCTCCTAAGAACGCAGGCATTCATAAAGGGTACTCATACCCTTGCAACATCTGTCTGGTGACTTCCTGCTATGAGTGCACGTTGCACAAAAAGTTTGTGCAGGTTCCTCTGCTTTATGCCATCCTCTTCTATCGTTGTATCTTACTCTTATATTTTGCTAGCTCTCCCTAGCTGAAAGAATGCTGGCTGCATTGTGGTGTGACCCTTCAATGCTACTTCCTAATGACAGAGATGTGAGGAAATGTGCTATAAATGCAGGAAATTCAACCCTTAACGCCCACTGTTCCTGAAAAGGAGTAGTTACACAAGGGACTCATACTGGCACTAATTCTAGATTCAGGCAGTGGGAAGGGCCACACGTCATGTGTGAACCCAGTATCTGGAGTCCCTTTGAGTGTGAGTGTAGGAAAAAAATGGGGCCAAGTTCATGTTCGAATTCAGTATCTGACATACCCACGTGAACTTTTCAGGAGTCACTGGTTAGCAATCAAGAATGGGAATCCCAGTGTATTTTTCTTCAAGTCCAACCCCACCCCCCCCCCCACCCTCACCCCCACCCCCCAAATCAAAATACAGTAAAATTCTGATAATCCACTATTTGATTGTTCAGAAATCCCAATCTTTCGGTATCTGGCTCACTGGATAATGTTTCCCAATTCTCTTTAAACCCACTGGGGCCCCGTTCCCATGCTCCTTAGAAACTGATATGGTTCACTGAAAAAAATGTGATACTACTGTGTAGCATCCAATAAAACTAAAAGTGCACTGGAGTTTTTATAGGAGACTGGAAAATCTACCAGTCCAGCATGACCAAAGACCCAAAGATGTTAGATTATCAGAGTTTTACTGTATATCAAAATGGTATTAGACATTTTCAATTCCTAAAGAAAATCAAAGTCATGTGCATTCCTAATGATGTATTTTAACAGTTTGGTTGTCACCAATGTATTGCAGGAAAAGTATTATGCATATAGAAAATGGAAACTAAGAAAGGTGCTCAGATACATTTGGTCACAGCTCATTTAGAACATTTGCCGTATTTTTCTAAAGTTGATCCTATTTGACAAACTTTTCAAGAATTTAGTGCTAGGTCTGCACATTTTCCCCATTTGTCAAGGCTTGATTTGACAGGCACTATGGAAATAAAATCAGTGCTTGCTCTTCTTAAATGGTTACTAAAAGACTCGAAGCAGAGCCAAAATACTGATCTGGTAGAAATACAAGTGGTAACAAGTTAATCTGAAATTTATCGACATAAGATTGTTATCCTTTCATGATTAAGTGCTTGGGTCATTTGCTATGTTGAAGGTATTCTATAAATACAAATTGTCATTGTTAATTTCAAATAGGTAATTGGATTTAGCTGCATTGCAAGATTATACGACTGCTTCAATATTATGCTTTAAGACTGTTTATTATTATTCACAGCTCACAATGGATGTTTTCTCCCTATAAATATGATAAAGCTAAAAACTTTGACACAGAACCTCAAGAGGTCACAAAAGAAAAAAAGATACTATTAAATACAAGACCTAAAATCAAAATCCACTTGGTGCCAGCCAAATTAAGCATTCACAAATGGGAAGAATGTATAGATACTGGTTTCCTAAAATGCTGAAGAGGATGAGCTTTAGAAAAAAGACGATATGTATTTGAACTGGAGCTGGGATCAAATATATCAATGCACCTTTCCTGGTGTTCCTGTTTCGACACATGCAAAATTTTCTTTCAGTGCATCAGTGACCACCAAACTGTTAAAATATATCATTAGGAGTACACATTAACTTTCTGAAACAATTGAAAATTGGTTTTTGATACAGTTTGATTACAGGGCCTGGTAAAATCCACTGGAATTCCCATTCTTGATTGCTAACCAATGATACCTGCTGGAAAGTTCTTGTGGGGATGCCAGATAAGATAAAGTTGAAGTTGATGAATTTATTCATCAAAAAATCTTAGGACGAATAATACAATAAAACTTCAATAACATACTAAAGCATTGTTCAAACATCCGAATGGTTCACCATCTGCTTACCCAGTTAACCACATTCCCTTTAAACTTACCAGGGCCCCCATTTCCCATTCTCGCTTTAAACCTACCAAGCCCTGATTCCCACACTCCTTTTAAACTCAAACAAGGCCCACTTCCCTCAACCCCTTTAAGCTTAGCAAACCCTGATTCCTGCACTCCTTTTAAATGCGCATGGGCCCCCTTTCCCAAGTTCCTTTTAAAATTACTGGGGACTGTTCCCCACTCCCCCTTTAAACTCAATGGAGCCTGTTTCCCACAATCCTGTTAAATTCACTAGGTTCACTGGAAAATTTACTGTAGTGCAACATCTTAAAAAAAATTAAATCCAGACTTTTGAGTATTAATACGAATAACATCCAATTGTCTAGAAAATCTGTCAGTCAGGCACCACCAAAGTCCCTGAGGGTGCCAGGCTATTGGAGTTTCATGTATAAATTGCAAAAAAAGGCAAAGATCACATGATATCAATGCCTTTGAAGTGACAAAAAGAGGCATATTTTCATTGGCAAAGCAACAAGTATATAATAATAAATTCATAATACCCTTATTATAAAGATATATTGAAATTATTTTTGAGCCCAATTCATTTCTTCACAAGATATACAAAAGAGCTTCATTGAGGCAATATGCAGTTACTATCAGCAACACTAATGACTGAGGCAAAACCTACCATTTAAGAACTGATGATGTCTAGGAGGAGAGAAAATTTTTTTCCCCAGTCATTTTTCAGGCTGTGTGCATCACAAGCAGGATTGTAGAGCTTTGATCAAATCCACTGGTTGTGGGATTATTTAGTTCTGTCTAGTGCATGTTCTTTTTCCTGTTTAGCAATACATGTAGTCCTTGCTGCAGCTTGTCAGGATGGTACCCTATTTTTCAGAATGCCTTTAGCCCTTACAGCATACCCTGCTGCACTCCTCATTTAACTAAGGTTGATCCCCTAGCTTGAACGTAACAGCAGAGTGAGGGATATGCCAGGCTATGAGTTTACAAACCTGAGTGGTGAACAATTTCTGCTTTTATTGATGGTCCACAGCACCTCTTGGACGCCCAGTTTACAATTGCTGGGGCTGTTCTGCATCTATCCCATATAGCACAGTAGAGGGTGTCCTTGGTGAGAAGATGGGTCTTTGTCCCCATCAGGGCTGTTCAGCTGTCATTTCTGTATACTCCATCATGGTCAAAAGCATTTGGTAGGGACATATTGGCGAGGAAAAGGGCAAGTATGGTCGTGCAGCAGTTAGCCAGCGACTAGGTTCAATTCTGGCCACTGTCTGTAAGGAGTTTGTACGTTCTCCCCATGTCTGCGTGGGTTTCCTCCAGGTGCTACGGTTTCCTCCCACATTCCAAAGATATACGGGTTAGGAAATTGTGGGCATGCTATGTTGGCACTGGAAGTGTGACAACACTTGTGGGCTGCCCCCAGAACACTCTGCGCAAAGCATGTATTTCACTCTGTGTTTCGATGTACACGTGACTAATAAAGATATTTTATCTTGTCTTATCTTAAGTAGTTTTACACTTCATACTGATTCATTCACTGCTTGTCACAGATCCAGCCTGGCAACAATATCCTTCAGGACTTGGGTAGATTGGTCCATGACGATGCTACAAGCCACCTTAGCTTATGGATGTAGAATGTCCTCCGAGTAGGGGACTGTAGAATCTCTGATATTTTCAGTCCTTCTTCCAAGTGTTGCTCAACATTGAGCAGCACTAATTCATCAACAGAACGAGGATAATCAGGTGGTTTCCATGCCAATATTTGCCCCAATGCCATGAGACTTCATCGGGTCTGAGGTCAGTGTTACAGATTTCTGGGGCTACTCACTCTTCCGTATATGCCACTGCATTGGTATCCCTAATGTGTCTGTCTACAAATGTGAGAAGACATAGCCAGAGATTGTGATAGTAGAGCAAAGCATAAAGTACAAACCTGTGACGCCAACAGTGTCAGGCTATTAATTGATAGTCACTGCTAATTTAGATACCAGTCCCTAAATGTTTCTAAAAATGGCCTTAGCCCAGGCCCCCACCGCCTCCGGCTCTGACCTTGGACAAGATTTCTCACACTGCTGCTGGGTCCTACTGCTCCTCTGCTTCCACCATTACTCCCCACCTACACCTGGTCTCTTAAGCCTCCCCCTATACTTCCTCCCCCCTTAACTCCTCTGAGCCCCCATCTTCCTCCCACCCCACTTTCCCTGACCCCTCTAACTCTCCTCTCTCCTCTGACCACAGCTCCAACCCCTGCCGTGTCTTCACTATCCCCTCCCACCTACCCCTCTCTGAAGGGGAACATTCTGTCCTTAGCAGGGGCCTTACCTTTGTCCCCCTGCACCCACACCTCAATGAGTTCCATGCCTGCCATGAAGCTGAGCTCTTCTTCTGTCACCTCCATCTCCGAATCTACTTCTTTGGCAAGGATTACCCACCCCTCCACTGATGACGCCTTCTCCCACCTTAAGCCCTCTTCCTCCTCTTGGACGCTTCATCCTGGCCTTCTGCCTGCTCTAGATCTCTTCATCTCTAACTTCCAACAGGACATTAACTGTCTCAACACCAATCCCATTACCTATTCCAACATCACCCCCTCTGAATGCACTGTCCTCCACTCTCTCCGTACTAATGCTAATCTTGCTATCAAACCCACAAAGGTAGTGCTGTTGTAGTATGGCAGACTGACTTTTACCTTGCCGAGGCCAGACGTCAACTCTTGGACACCTCCTCTTACTTATCCCTCAACCAGGACCCCACCAAGGAGCATCAGACCATTGTCTCCTGCACTATCACTGACCTCATCACCTCCGGAGATCTCCCCTCTACAGCCTCCAACCTCATAGTTCCCCTACCCCGCACTGCCTGTTTCTACCTCCTACCCAAGATCCACAAACCTAACTATCCTGGTAGGCCCATTGTTTCTGTCTGCTCCTACTCCTGCCTCACTGAATTCGTGTCCTCATATCTTGACTCCATTTTGTTCCCCTTGGTCCAGTCCCTTCCCACCTATGTCCATGACACTTCGCATGCTTTCCATCACTTCAACAACTTTCAGTTCCCCAGCCCTGACTGCCTCATTTTCACTATGGATGTAAAGTCCCTGTACACTTCTATGTCCCATCAGGAAGGCCTTAAGGATTTCCACTTCTTCCTCGACAACAGACCCAACCAGTTCCCCTCCATTGCCACCCTCTTCCGTCTGGCAGAACTGGTACTCACCCTCAACAACTTCTCTTTCGGCTCCTCTCACTTTCTCCAAACCAAATGTGTAGCCATGGGCATTCGCATGGGCCCAGCTACGCCTGCCTTTTCATCGGCTATGTGGGACAGTTTATGTTCCGAGCCTACACCGGTAATGCTCCCCAACTCTTTCTCCGCTACACTGACGACTGCTTCCTGCACCCATGCTAAGCTGGTCAATTTCATCAACTTTGCCTCCAACTTCCACCCTACCCTCAAATTTACTTGGTCCATCTCCGACACCTCTCTCCCCTTTCTGGATCCCTGTGTCTCCATCTCCAGAGACAGATTAACCACAGGCATCTTTTACAAACCCACTGACTCCCACAGTTACTTTGACTACACCTCTTCCCACCCTATCACTTGAAGGATGCTATCCCCTTCTCCCAGTCCCTCCACCTCTGCCACATCTGTTCCCATGATGAGGCTTTCCATTCCAGGACATCAGAGATGTCCTCTTTTTTCAGTAAACAAGGTTTCCCTTTCACTATCATCAATGCAGTCTTCACCCGCATTTCCTGCATGTCTGCCCTCACCCCATCACCCCCCAACATAACCCCTTGTCCTCACCTACCACCCCATGAGCCTCCGTATCCAACACATCATTCTCCGCAACTTCTGCCAACTCCAATGGGATCCCACCACCAGGCACATTTTCCCCTCCTCCCCCCTGCTTTCCGCAGGGATCTCTCTCTCTGCAACTCCCTTGTCCACTCATCCTTCCCCACCAATGACCCTTCTGGCACTTATCCCTGAAACTGCACTAAGTGCTACAACTGTCCCTACACCTCCTTCCTCACCACCATTCAGGGCCCTAGACAGTCCATCCAGGTGAGCCACTGCTTCACCTGTGAATCCGAGAGTGTCATTTATTGCATCTGGTGCTCCTGGTGCAGCCTCCTCCACATTGGTGAGAACTGACGCAGGTTGGGTGACCGCTTCGTTGAGCGCCTTCGCTCCGTCCGCCACAAAAGCAAAGATCTCCCGGTGGCCAGCCACTTCAATTCCACATCCCACTCCCATACTGACATGTCTATCCACGGCCTCCTCCACTGCCACGTTGAGGCCAGATGCAGGTTGGAGGAACAACACCTCATATTCCGCCTTGGTAGTCTCCAACCTGACGGCCTCAACATCAATCTCTCTAACTTCCAGTAACGCTTCTCCTCTCCCCCCTTCCCCCCCCCCTTTGTTTTCCTTCATTCCTGTGACCCCCTCACCCCTTTTCTTTCCCCTACCCCGCCCTCATGACCTGCCAATCTATTTCCCACTTACTTCCCTTTATTCCATGGTCTACTGTCCTCTCAGACTGGATTCCTTCTTCTTCAGCCCTTTGCCTCTTCTACCTATCACCTCTCAGCTTCTTACATCACTCCCTTTCATTCCTCCTCCCCCACCCACCTACCTTCCCCCTCTCACCTGGACTCACCTATCACTTGCCAACCTGTATATCTCCCCCAACCTTCATATTCTGGCTTCTGCCCTCTTCCTTTCTGGTCCTGGTGAAGGGTCTCGAACCAAAACGTCAACTGTTTATTTCCCTCCATAGATGCTGCCTGACCTGCTGAGTTGTGTGTGTTGCCTAAAAATAGCAAGTCTAATAACCTGGCTGTACTTCTACTCCTGGCGTATAGGCAGAGACTGAGAACTGCAGCACCAGTGGTGAGGATTGCGAAGGTACGGTCAAGGGAAGCAGAGGAGCATTTACAGGACTGCTTTGAATTAGTGGCCTGGACCATATTCAGGGATTCATCTACGGATCTGAATGAATATGCCACAGCTGTCACCGACTTCATCAAGACCTACGTGGGTGAGTGTGTGCCTTCGAGAACATACTGAGTCTTCCCAAACCAGAAGCCCTGGATGAACTAGGAGATTCTCAGAGGCTGATGTCAGAACATCCTTCAAGAGGGTGAACCCTCGCAAGTCATCAGGCCCCGACGGTGTTCCTAGCTGGATACTGAAAATCTGTGCCGACCAACTGACTGGAGCGTTCAAGGTCATCTTCAACTTCTCACTGCTGTGGTCTAAGGTTCTCTGCTGCTTCAAAAGGACAGCAATCATACTGGCATCCAAGAAAAGCAGGGTGCACTCACATCTATCGTGATGAAGTGCTTTGAGAGGTTGGTCATGGCTAGAATTAACTTCTGCCTAAGCAAGGACCAGGACCTGCTGCAATTTTCCTAATGGCACAAGAGGTCTACAGCAGATGCAATCTCACTGGCTCTCCACTCTGCTTTGGAGCACCTTAACGACAGCAAAACATGCGTCAGGCTGCTGTTTATCGATTACAGCTCAGCGTTCAACACCATCGTCCCTCAGTATTAATGCTGCTAAGGTCCCTGCTATTTGTCCTACCGGAATTTGACTTCCCAAAGTGCATTACCTCACACTTGTCTAGATTAAGTTCCACCTGCCACTCTTCTGCCCAATTTTCCAGCTGATCTATGTTCAACTTTGACTTTGTATCCTTAGACAATATTCTTCCCTATCTTCAACTCCACCAATTTTCATGTTGTCAGCAAATTTACTAATCTGATCACCTACATTCTCATTAGTCAATTATAGTACACGACTTGTTGCACACTTGCAGTCAGAAAAACACCAGTCTACCACTACCTTCTGCCTCCTATCACCAAGCCAATTTTGGATCCAGTTTACCAATGTGCCTTGGTTCCCTTGTGCCTTAATTTTCTTCACCAGCCTACCATGCAGGACTTTATCAAATGCCTTGTAAACCACGTCTACTACTCTGCCTTCATCAATTTTCTTAGTTACCTCCTCAAAAAGCTCAATCCTATTTGTAAGCATGATCTTCCCTGTACAAAACCATGTTGACTATTCATCATCAGTTCCTGCCTTTCCAAGTGAACAGTGTCCCTCAGAATCTTCTACGACAAATTCCCTACCACTGATGTGAGGGTCACCAGCTTGTAGTTTCCAGGCTTGTTCCTACTGCCCTTTTTGAACAGGGGAAAACATTTTGTATCCTCCAGTCTTTTGGCACCTCGGCCATAGCTTAAAAAAGATGCAAAAATCTCCATCAGAGCACCAGCAATCTCCTTAGCATCCTGGGATAGATCCTGTCAGGCCCTGGAGATTTATCCACCCTACTGCGTGCCAATATTTCACTTCCTGTTTCCCGATACAGACATGCTCCAGAATATCAGTGTACTGCTCCCTTAATTTTCCAGCCTCTACATCATTCTCCCTGCTGAATACTGATGAAAAGCATTCATTTACAACCTCACTCATATCTTCTGGCTCCATGCATAGATTATCCCTTTGGTCCCTGAGAGGACCTACTCATTCCTTAGTTACCTTATTGCTTCTAATGTATTTATAAAAGGTTTTAGGCTTCTTCTTAATCCTACTTGCCAAGGTCACTTCATGGCCCCTTTTTGTCCTCCTAATTTCTTTCTTAAATTCCCTCCCATATTCCCTATAAACCTCAAAGGACTCATTTAGATAACAATGAAAAGTTAAATTATCCAGTACTTCAGTGCTCTTCAGTATTCACTTCCTCAGTTAACGTTTTATATGTGCACGAAGAAAGCCACTAAGCAACTAATGTACATGCAGTCCTGAACTTCTAACCACATTGTGCAAACAACGCGCTTAGAATTTTCAGGTACTTGTCTGTACACTACGCATGTAATTTTTATTCCCTTCTATTCAGATTAGTAAAATAGGAAGTTTGTTCATATAGGAACCTAATCAGGAGATAAATGAATTCAAAAAAAGTGTCTTGAATTTTAAAGTAGTTCGGAATGACGGGAGCCCATGCTAACTTTGTGTAAACTCCAGATTGCATTATTCAAGCACATATGAAGCACAAGGTATTGTGTGTAATTGAATAGACCTCCCCTCTGCAATCTCCCATCAGGTACCAGGGAGAGTGGAGATTTTGGAGGCAATGAATATAACATTGGATTGGATAAGTATGGGAAGAATATCAGATGGTGACAATCAAACTGGGAGATGATGGGGGTAGGAGGGGAGTGTGAAATGAACAAAATGCCACATGGAAGAAGGTCAGTGGGGCAGAGGAAGTAGGAATGAGTTAGTTGTGGAGGAGAAGGTGTGGCTGGAGGCACCCAAGAATGTTGGCTACAAAGGCCTAGAGAGTCGGTGGTAGAACCTACAGCCAAGAAGTAAATAACATTTAGCAAACTCAACTGGAAGAAATTAACTCCTATATATATTCCAACCAAATTAGGTTTTTTTCTGCAAGTAAGCACAGATAATTATGAAATTTTCTATAATTCGTCCTTCATGAGCAATTCCAAAATTTGGAATCTGATGAAAATGAGACAAAAAAGATCATTGACCTGAAACCCTAACAGTGTTTTCTACTCACAGATGCAAACAGAACTGGCTGGGTATCTTGCAAAATGTGCTGTTTTTAGTTTAGAGTTTGACCTCCAAGATTGATTTCCATAGAATAGAACCATAGAACAATACAGCACAATACAGGCCCTTCAGCCCACAATGTTGTGCCGACCTTCAAACCACTCCTAAGACTATCTAACCCCTTCCTCCCACATATCCCTCTATCTTAAATTCCTCCATATGCTTACCTAACAATCTCTTGAACTTGACCAACCTATCAGCCTCCATCACCACCCCAGGCAGCGCATTCCATGCACCTACCACTCTCTGGGTGAAAAACCTCCCTCTGACATCTCCCTTGAACTTCCCACCCATTACCTTAAAGCCATGCCCTCTTGTATCGAGCATTGGTGCCCTGGGAAAGAGGCACTGGCTGTCCACTCTATCTATTCCTCTTAATATTTTGTATACCTCTATCATGTCTGCCCTCATCCTCCTTCTCTCCAATGAGTAAAACCCTAGCTCCTTTAGTCTCTCCTCATAATCCATACTCTCTAATCCAGGCAGCATCCTGGTAAATCTCCTCTGTACCCTTTCCAACGCCTCCACATCCTTCCTATCATGAGGCGACCAGAACTGGACACAGTACTCTAACTATGGTCTAACCAGAGTTTTGTAAAGCTGCATCATTACTTCACGGCTCTTAAACTCAATCCCACGATTTATGAAAGCTAACATCCCATAAACTTTCTTAACTACCCTATCCACCTGTGTGGCAACTTTCAGTGATCTGTGGATATGGACCCCCAGATCCCTCTGCTCCTCTACACTGCCCAGAATCCTACCATTTACCTTGTATTCCGCCTCGGAGTTTGTCCTTCCAAAGTGTACCACCTCACACTTCTCTGGATTGAGCTCCATCTGCCACTTGTCAGCCCAGCTCTGCATCCTATCAATATCCCTCTGTAAGCTTCGACAGCCCTCCACACTATCCACAACACCACCGACCTTTGTGTCGTTTGCAAACTTGCTAACCCACCCTTCCACCCCCTCATCTAAGTCATTAATAAATATCACAAAAAGTAGAGGTCCCAGAACCGATTCCTGTGGGACACCTCTAGTCACAGCCCTCCAATCCGAATGCACTCCCTCCACCACTACCTTTTGCTTTCCACAGGCAAGCCAATTCTGGATCCACACGGCCAAGCCTCCCTGGATCCCTTGGCCTCTGACCTTCTGAAGAAGCCTACCATGCAGACCCTTGTCAAACACCTTACTAAAATCCATGTAGACCACATCGACTACACTACCCTCATCAATCTTCCTGGTCACCTCCTCAAAGAACCCTATCAGGCTAGTGAGGCAAGATCTTCTTTAACTACTTACATTTTTTTGCTTTTTTGTCATCCACCTGGTTAACAAAAACTTCCATGTAAAATCCTCATCTAATCTAAATGTTGAATGCGAGATTGCTGAACAATGATATGGTATAGATCCCCATTAATACCTCAATAATATTTAATTTCTGCTCTCAGTGATCACCAAGGTCAAAATGAGCTGACATTTGCTTTTTTTTAAATAAATGTATTAGTTCATGGAATCTGGTAAGCACTGGAAATGCAGGCATTTATTGTCTATCCCTAAAAGTCTCTGATCTGAAAAGGCAATTAAAGATCAATCTCCAGTCATTCTGCAGATATACTTAGGTCATTCTGGGCAAGGATTGCAGATTTACTTTCATGAAGGCCATTAGTGAACTAGACGGGTTTTGATTAACATGGTCACTTGTTATATTAATACTACTTATCGTTACATCCTGTTAAGTTACCTATTTCGTAATGTACCCTAATTATACTACTGTACAATTATACATTTGTATACTTCCTGTAATCATAATCAGGCCACATTAACCTATTTCTCATTCAAGATCACACCAAGGAATTGTGGAGATATGAGAAGAAGGAAGTAAACAGAGATTGGAACACCAGTGTGAATGGTAAATCAAATAACAGACTGCACCACATAAACAGATGCTACAGTAAACACCCTTCAAGCCAAAATTCTGAATGCCAGTAAGGTAATAGTGACACAACATCCTTTATGGGCAGCAAACCAACTTGATGCAATCTAAAAGCAATCAACACCTTCACCTCTACCAAAACGCAGCATAATGGTTTAAAGAGAGATTTTAAATGATGATATAACTAGACTTACAAAGAGCTGTGGTGTTAGTATCCTGCAATTCATCAAAAATTTTAATTCAGGAAACATGATCAGTTGTATGATAATTGAATTAAAGTACTGTGAACATTGCACTAAAAGTGGAAAAATTCTTCCCTATAAATTCATAATGATAAATCATGTGAAACAACTCAGTCCACTGTCTTTTAGATCACATCTTTGATTTCCACTGCACTTGCTAGCATTAAGCATTGACTTTATTCTGAACACCTTTCCATACTTTTCCTTTACTTCCCTTTTGATTCAAATGAGTGAGGCAATTGCCATACAATACTTAGCGAGGTAGTGGAAAGTTGGCTGTGTAAAAGGAAGAATAAAATTTCAAGAAAGGAGAAGGGAGGGTAAAATAGTTACTTAGTTTTACTGTGATAACAATAACTCAAATTATTTAGCTTCAGTGATTAAAAATTCTGTTCTTTATTGGAATTCAATACAACCTGGGTCAGGCTGCATCTGTGGAGGCAGAGGGATCATCGACGTTTCATGCCGATATCCTGCATCAGGACTGAGAGTGTAGAGAGGAAATAGCCAGTATAAAGGGGTGAAATGGAGGGGTGGGGCAGGGGCCAGCATGTGATAGGTGGAACCAGGTGAGGAGGGGGATGATGGGCAGATGGAACCTGGTGGGAGAGAGGAACAGGTGGAGTTGGGAGGCAGCAGCTGGTGGGTGATAGGTAGCCACTGATAAGGAGAGAGAAAGCAAGGGGGCAGATGGAGGGAGGTGGGTGAGGGTGAAGGTAAAGATAGAGACTGGAAAGTGTTGTGGAGACACAACTGGAATCTGACAAGCAAGGAAGGTGATAAGTAGAATCAGATAAGGGAGAGATGACGAGCAGATGGAAATAGTGGGAGGAGGGGACAGGAGACCAGTAAGTTAACTATGTGGACAATAGGCTGAGCTGCACCTTGGCTTTCAATTGTTTTCATTTCCATTTCACTTTTAATCTTTGGCGGTTAAGCAATATGATACTGATTTTAAGCCCCACCGTGACAACAGGACCAATGTCAAAAGAAGACTGGCTGAATTTAGTCCTTGGTGCCAATCTTTCTTATTACAAAAAAAATTAAGAATTCAGATTGTAATCTGCCAAAATAAGCCATGAATGAATAATGAAAATGCACTGATTTAATGACTTGAATGCAAAACCTCACTGCCCAAAGTGAGAGAAAGTAAGGTTTGAAAAAGATTATCAAATATTTATCAGCACAGATATTTTAAGAGTATGAGATCTAACAAAAAGGAATCAACTAATTTGGATACACAGAAATGAATACTATTTACTCATTCAGACTCAGTTATTCTAAACAGGGAAAGGCTATTTGGTCCAACCAACTCATTTATTTTATCTTCTTATTCAAAACATTCCCTGCCAAATTACTTCCTTATTCTATTTCTTAATGGCATTCTCAAGCAACCCAATGTCTCTTTTGTTAAAACCAACCTCTCAGTCTTAATCTTTAAACCATCCCTTTATGTAGATTCCTTCATCACAGTGAACAATGAGTCAATCTTAACCAAATACTAAAATCAGGTTATTTCAATCTCTTGGAACCAGAAAAGAAGCAATTTGCACTTTGGTTGTAGAGTATTCTTGATGGGGTGAATTCCCAGATTTCTAATTTACATATTCAGAAAATTTCTGATGTGGTTTACTCAATCAAAGCCAACAAATATGTAACAAAAATAATGATTGAAGTTACCACATTGTTAGTGGATGGTTGTTTTGTGGATCTTAGAGTTGTGGGTACATAAAAATGAAACTGCTCTTTGGCAAAGGAAGGAAGGAAAAAAGCGAATCTGAAATCTGTTAAAGGCAAAATGCTGAAATCCATCATGAAGCACGTGGTAAAAGTGGATTAGAAAAGTAATCACAAATTAATTGCAGTTTTTAATCACACTGTCAGACAATAGTAACAGAATACCAATATTTTTGAATGAACCAATAGAAAATGCTTTACCCTTATAATCTCTATTAATATAATTTGAAATTCTCATCACGCTTAAATCCTTTTGAGAGCTTGTCCTTGGAACTTCCCCAATTCTCATATTCATCCAGTTCTGGCTTCTTGCACATCCCAATTTTTTTCATCCAATGATTGCTCTGTTATCAAACAGCCTGGCCTGACTAACCTTCCACACTAACAATTTTGCTTAGATGAGAAATGCAAGTGAGCAGGTCTGGGTTCAGTCATTGCTTCACGACCCCTTGCCCTCTGCCTGTTCCAAGTGTTGGTAACTGAACCAAGATGAGTCCATTTCAGGGGAAACAAAGAATGTGAGCAAACATTAGGATGGATCTACATTTGGGTAAAGATGCAAAGCCAGAGGATGCTGCCACTAGCCAGCAGCCAAACAGATGGTAGATCAAACTGGACCCCGGTTTTCAATCAACGGAGTCAAGTCTAGATTCAGACTAAGATCATCACGTCATCTCTCTTACTCCCAAAATAAATTCCTGTCTTCCAGCTCTTCTGCCACCACATCCTACTCTCTTTCACTCCCTGTTTTCCTTGAGTTTCTTCCTCTAGAAAACTGAGCAATTTTGCACACATTTCTGTGTGTCTTAGTGCCTGTCAGGAAACTTGTCTCCTCATTTTTGGAAGTATTTTTTTCTCTCTAAGCTGAAACGTCCCCAAATAACATCCAAGTATTGTAATATGCATCGTTTACAATGGCGGGATTTTCAACTTCATTGGTTTGACGAAGAAAGTTCTTATTTACTCACAAAACAAGAAGGTATGAACACAAGTAAATAGGAGGAAAAGGAGGTCATCTGGCTCCTCAGGTCTGCCCTGCCATTTAATCTGATCATGCCTGATCTGCCTCTTCTGTGCCAGTTCCACATAGTCCTCAATTCCCCTATCTTTCTAATACATCTACCTCCTCTTTTAGTCTAGCCTCCTGAAACCTCTGGGATAGCGAATTTCAGAGTTTCACCACCCTTTGCGAGAAGAGATGCCTATGCATTTCAGTTTTTAATAACTGCCCCCTAATCTAGTAACTATTTTACTTTGTTTTGAGCTTCTCCCCCTAGTGGAAACATCCAATCTGTCATGCCCTCTTAGGATCTTATGTTTCAAAAAGATCACCCCTCATTCTTATAAGCTGCAAAGTATTCAGATGATTTTTTTTTGGCCATTTGTAACAGAACTATCCTCTCATCCCAGCATTACCTAGTGAGTTTCTTCTGGACTACCTTCAATGCTGGTAAATCCTCACTTAAAGGGACCAATACTGTATATAGTACCCAGGTGTGGCCTCACCAATGCCCTGTATAATTGTTCTAATGCTCTTGTATTTTTAAACTCAAACTCCCTAGCAATAAAAGCCAATGTGCCATTTGCCAGCTTAATTTCTTACAACACCTGCATACTAACTTGTTATGCTTCATGCACAAAACACATAGATCTCTTTGCAGTCCACTCATTTGCAGTCTCTTTCAATTTAGATAATAGTCCGATTTTTGATTCCTCCTACTGGTGCAATAACCTCACACTTTTCTACTTTAAACTGCATTTGCCAAATTTTCACCCACTCACTCAACCTTTCTATATCCTGTTGCAAAATCCAAATAACTTCAACGCAGCATGTCCTCCCACCTATTTTCATGCCACTAACAAATTTGGATACTTGACACCATGACCTCTCCTTCAAGTCATTAATAATTGAAGGCCAAAAAACTGATCCTTAGGACACTCCATCAGTTAAATCTTGTCAGGACAAAAAAGATCCGTTTATTCTGACTGTCTTCTTTGCGTTAACCAGCCTCCAACCACGTTAACACACATCTTCCAATACTGTGAGCTCTTGTCTTGTACACCAATCTTTTATGTGGTACCTTATTGAATGTATTCTCTTAACTTGGTTTGATTGCATGAAACTTCTCTAAATGACTGACTATTTCTTGTTTGATTATGATCTTCAGCATCTTCCCAGTAACAAATTTAAACTAACTGGTGTTTAGTTCATCACTGTTTGTCTCTCTCCCTTCCTGAACAAGGACAGCACACACCCACAACTTTCTAATCCACCAGTACCCTTCTGGAAGTCAGTGAGTTGTAAGGACCTTCATCCAATGGCTCTATTAATTCAGCAACTATTTCCTTTAAGATCTTTGGATGTAGCCCAACTCGTCCTGGTTATTTGTCCCTTTAGTCCCATTGGTTTTTCAATACCATGTCCGTTATGATAGGAATTCTTACAAATTCTTCCATGGCTTTTGAATCTAGCTCATCCGCTTTCCTTAGGATATTTCCTCCATCCCCACCATAAAGACTAATGCAAAGTATTTGTTTAAATTATCTGCAATATCCCATTATTAATTCCTCAGTCTCTCTTCAGGAGTCCCACATTTACCCTAGCTACTCCTTCTTTTGGATATTGGTTTTGGACCTGAGGTGTTCATCCTTAAGTTGTATTCTGCATTCTATCATTTTTTGATCACTGCTTCCTAGAGGATCCTTACCTTCAAGATCGCTTAGTAATCTTACTTCATTACATGGGACCAAATCTAAAATAGCCTGTTCCTGGGTAGGTTCTGTAGGGTATTATTCTAATAAACAATCCCTGATGTACTCCACAAATTCCTCTTCCATTGTACCTTTGCCAGTTTGATTAGTCTAATCAATATTCAGATTTAAATCACCCATGATAATTGCATTTTACTTCTTGTATGCCTTTGATATTTCCCCATTTATGTTTTGGCCAACTGTGAGGTAACACTTTGAAGGCTATAGACCACTTCCACCCCTATCTTGTTTTCCCTGCTCTTCCATATTTCCACCCAGACAGATTCCACAGCTTGATCCATTGCATTGATACCACTACTCACTATCACAATGATAGCTTCCTTAATTAACAAGGATGCCCACCTTTTTTCCCTTTTTTTGCCTATTCTTTTGGAACATGGAATAAACTAGAATATTGAGTTCCCAGTTCTGGTCACCCTGCAACCACATTTCTGTAATAACAATTAAGTCAAACTCATTTATCTTGTCACAAAAGCTGCATGCATTAGATAGAGTCTTTACTTACTCCATATGCAGCTTCTGCCAGTCACTGGAGCTCACATTTTCTGCCCCTTCCTACAAAACTTTGATTTTCATTCATCCCTTTACTATCCTGTGTCACTGTTCTCTCATACCTTTTTGATGTGCCATTAACAGTTTGCAGTCTCCCTGCAGTCCTCACCCTCATCCAAATAGCCAACAAGAACCACATACTTATTCGATAAGGGCTGAGGCTCTACCAGAATAACCTTCTGGGTCAGATCCCTCCACATGCCTCCTGCAGAAACACCATTGTATTCTTGACTGTGGATCAAATCTGAGGTAATTAATCTAAGGAGTATAATTGCCTATTGGAGCACAGTGTCCAGGTAAGACTCCCCCTCCCTAATATGTCGCAGCAACTGAAGCGCTGACTCCAGCACATTAACCCCAAGTCAAAATACCTGAGCAGGCAACACCTGCAGCAGATGTGGTCACTGTGAACCACATTGGTGTCACCATTTCCTACACATTGCTGGCCCAGCTATCTCTGTTCTATTTAATTAATTAGATTTGATATCAATATTTTAAATATGCATCCTTCAGCAATACTAATATCCCTTGATTTAACTCCCTTGGCCAATCAGAAGGGATGAGGAAAATATCACTTATCACTGCACGCTGTCCAATGAAGTCACACTTTATGACGGACAGCCAGCAACAGGCTGTGCCTGCCCTCTCAGCCTGCCACTCCTTGAAACTCACTGTCTCCCAGTCTCCCACTTTTTTAAAATCACTTGGCCTCCCAGTGTCCATCTTTTTAAATTACTGGGCCTCACAGTCTCTCATTTTTTTAAAATCACTTAGCCGCCTACTCTTTGCTATGTTATTGCTACTCAAGGGGCCGAAATTCCACCTGTGTTCTCTGTCTTCTTGCAATTCAAGTATATTCTCTCTCTCTCATGCTTTGCCCATGGAAGCCAGGGTCACAGTTTCTTGCCTCAGGTTTTTCCAGGTGACTGCTGCTGACCTCTTCTGACATCTCAGAGTCTGCAATTCACTGCTGCATTAAAGAGGATACCTAAACTCTATACAGAAGAGACTTCATCCTTCAGTTCAGAAAAGCAGGCAATGGGCACAGGCTTTTACAGCATTACACACATCTTCATACCTTGTAGTATTACACACATCCTCAAACCTTGTAGTATTAAATCACAGTCATACAAAGTGGTATACAAGCCTTTAGCTTCTCAGGTAATTCCGTAAATGGCTAAAACTTGTTAAAGTCAGGTTGCTCAAAAGTACTGATACATGGGAAAATAACTTTGTGGGACCAGCAAGAGGTACTGTCTGTTTTGCAGTATCCACAGAGTACAGACCTTGATGAATAAGGAATTTTGGTGTGGTTAGGGCAATGATGAAAGAATTAAATAAACTGATGAAATTAATGAAATAAACAGTGAAAGTTTTCAACAATGTAACCTGACAATGCTGAGTGATGCAAGGAAATCCAACAATGCTGTTCTATAAGCCTCATATTTCTTGTTCTTTATATAACTTTTACAAACAATTTTTAAGGCGATCCCCAACACACCTGAAAACAAAAAAAAACCTAAGTGAAGCAATTTCTAAGCCTCAGTATTCACATAAACTCTGAATGGATGAAATGACAAAATAGCAGATGTCACACAGGTTAGCCAAAGGAAGACTCAGCCTCGTTCTTTGCACTTCATTTTTAATTTTTCCAAAATAAGTAGATTTGGGGAAGATTCCATTCAATTGGAAATTGTAAATCTAACCCCTTTATACAAAGAGGGGAGAGAGACAAAGAGTAGGAAACTACAAGCTAGTTAGCTTAAAATCTGTCAAAGGGAAAATGTTATGATATTACTAAATTAGCAGGGCGCTTTGAAAAATTCAACAAAATCAGATATTATGGTTTTGTGAAAGGAAAATTACATTTGGCCAATTTATTGAAATTCTTTGACACTTGCAACAAAGAAGAACTGATGGATGAGGTATTTGATACGTTGCCAGGGATCAAAGCTGGAAACTCAACTTTTTACGATGCATATAAATGACTTGGATGAAGGGACCAAAGGTATAGTTGCTAAATTGCTGATGACACAAAGATCAGTAGGAAAGGTTGTGAAGATGACAGAAGGAGGCCACAGAAGGATAGAGGTTAAATAAATCTAGCATATGAAATATAGTGTCAGAAAATGTGGAATTGTCCATTTTGGCACATAAATAAAATAGCGCATCATCTAAAGGTGAGAGACTGCAGTTGTATCTGGGTGCCTTCATGCATGATTCACAAAAGACTAATATGTTGATGGAGCGCATAATCGGGTAAGTTAACAGAATGTTACTGTTAATTGCAAGGAAATTGAAAACAGAAGTGTGGAGGTTATTCTTCAGCTACACAGGGCATTGGTGAGAAAAACACTGGAGTATTGTGTACAGTACTGATCCACTCAGTAAAAGCAGGACATTAATAAGCTGGAACCATTCAGAGAAGGTTAGACAAACATCTGGAGTAGACAGGTTCTCTTATGAGGAAAGGTTGAAAGGTTAGGCTTGTATCCACTGGCATTTAGATGAGTGAGAGGCAATTTAATTGAAACATACAAGATCCTGAGGGATCCTGACATGGTGGATTATCCTCTTAGGAGGAATCTAGAACTAGAACTAGGAGTCAGCATTAAAAAAAATAAGGGGTCAGCCATTTAAGACAGAGATTGTGGATAAAACAACATCTGACAAGTGGGAGTATTTTAAAAGAGAGTCAGCAAGAGTTCAGGGCCAGCCTGTTCCGATGAGGGCAAAGGACAAAGATGGCAAGATTAGGGAGCCTTGGATGACAAAGGTTATTGAAAGTTTGATTAAGAAAACAAAAGAAGCATATGACATCAAGTGATCCCTTGGTGAATATAGAGGGTGTAGGAAAGTACTTCAGAAAAAAACCAGGATGGCAAAAAGAGGTCATAAAATATCTTTGGTAGATAAAATTAAGGAGAATCCCAAGTTATTCAGTAAGTATATTTGGTGCAAGAGGGTAACTAAGGAAAGAATGCACTCCCGGAGGGATCAAAGTGGTAATCTATGTGTGGAGCCAGCTCATGTGGGTGAGGTTCTGTATGAATACTTCTTTTCTGTATTCACCAAGGAGAAGGACAAGGAGGATAGTGAGTTCAGGAAAGTATAAGCTGGTAGTCTGGAGCATGTTAATATTAAGAAGGTGCAGGTGTTAGATTTCTTGGAATGAATAAAAGTGGATAAATCACCAGAGCTGGATGAGATCCATACCAGAATGCCATGAGAAACAAGGGAGAGACTGCTGGGGCCCTGACGAAGATTTCTTTCTTCCTTGTGAGCCACAGATGAGGATCATCTCCAGATGAGACTGGAGGATAGCTAATGTTCATTTACTTAAGAAGGGCAGCAGGAATGGGCTGGGTAACTACAAGATTGTGAGCCTTGTGTCAGTGGTAGGGAAATTATTGGAGAAAATTCTAAGGGACAGAATTTATGTACATTTGGAAAGGCAAGGACTTAGGAATAGTCAGTATGGCCTTTAGTGGAGGAAATCCTGTCTAATTTGATTCAGGTTTTTGAGGAGATAACGAAGGAGATTGATGAAAGCAGGGTGGTAGATATTGTCTATATGGACTTCAGCAAGGCATTTGACAAGGTCCCACATGGTAGGCTGGCCCAGAAGGTTAAGGTACATTGCATCCAATGCAAGCTGACTAATTGGATCTAAAATTAGCTTGGTGATAGGAGGCAGAGGGTAGTAGTGAAAGGATGTTTTTCTGATTGGAAGTCTGTGACTATTAGTGTACCACAGGGATCAGTGCTGAGAGCTTTGCTGTTTGTGATATACATTAATGATTTGAATGTGAATATAGGAGGTATGATTAGTAAGTCTGCAGAAGATACAGAAATTGGCGGTGTTATGAATAATGAGGAAGGCTGTCTAAGGCTAAAGCATTACATAGATCAGATAGAAAGTTGGGTGGAGCATTGGCAAATAGAATTTAATCCTGACAAGTGCAAGATGATGCATCTTGAGAAGTCAGATAGGGGTGGGACATACATTAAATGGCAGAGCACTGAGGAATGTTGATGAACATAGAGAACTAGGGATCCAAGTACATATTTATATGAAAGGGGCTGCACAGGTCAATAGGATGGCGAAGAAGGCATATGGCATGCTTGCCTTCATAGGTCAGGGCATAAAATATAAATGTTGGGACACTGTATTGCAAATTTACAAAGCACTGATTAGGCCACACTATAGGAAGGATGTGATTGCACTGGAGAGAGTGCAAAGGATATTTACCAAGATGTTGCCTGGATTGCTGGACTTTACCTGTAGGAAGAGATTGGACAGGCTGGGCTTGTTTTCCCTGAAGCAAAGGAGGCTGAGGGGTGACCTAATAGAAACATATAAGGGTATGAGAAGCATAGATAGGGTAGATAGGAGGCGGCATAGGTTTAATGTGAGAGGAAGGAGTTTTAAAGGGGATCTGAGGAGTAAACCTTATTTTACATAGAAACTAGAGAAACAAAGGACTGCAGATGCTGGAATCTAGATGAAAAACACTATGATGCTGGAGGAACTCAGCAGGCCAGGCAGCATCCGTGGAGAAAAGCAGGCGGTCAATGCTTTGGCTCAGGACCCCTCTTCAGGACTGAAGATAGGAAAAGGGGAAGCCCAATATATAGGAGGGAAAAAGCAGAGCAGTGCCTGTCTATCACTATCTCTTACCTGTATCTACCTATCACTACCTTGTGCCCACCCCACTTCCCCCCTTTTGTCCACCTAGCACTGCTCTGCTTTACCGTCCTATATATTGGGAAAAAATGTTGTCATGACACTATGTCACTAAGCTCTCTATCTCCTTTCTGTACTCCAACTCATCGTTATTTGAGATATGGCCCACTATGGTGGTATCATCTGCAAACTTGTAGATGGAGTTTGAGCAGAATCTGGCCACACAGTCATGAGTATATAGAGAGTAGAGGGCTGAGGACACAGCCTTGTGGGGCACCAGTGTTGAAAATAATTGTGCTGCAGGTGTTGCTGCCTATCCTTACTGACTGCGGTCTGTTGGTCAGAAAGTCAAGGATCCAGTTGCAGAGGGAGGTTTTGAGTTCCAGGTCCCGGAGTTTGGTGATGAGTTTGCTTGGAATTATAGTATTGAAGGTGGAGCTGTATTCAATAAACAACAGTCTAACATAGGTGTCTTTACTGTCCAGATGCTCCAGAGATGACGTCCACTGTAGACCTGTTTTGGCGGTAGGCGAATTGCAGCGGGTTGAGGTTTTCCAGGAGACTGGAGTTAATGCTTGCCATGACCAGCCTATCGAAGCACTTCATGATGGTGGTTGTCAGAGCCACCAGTCGGTAGTCATTAAGACATGTTACCTTGTTTTTCTTAGGTACCGGGATGATAGTGGTCTTCTTAAAACAGGTGGGAACCTCAGATTGAAGCATTTTGAGGAATATAGGGCTATGATGGGTATATGGAGTTAGTTAAAAGATCGGCTATGATTTTACCAAATTGGCAAAACCAATTTCAGGAACTAAGTGCCCTACTCTGTCCATTAGTTTCAATATTCCTGATAGAATAATGTGCTTGATTAACAGCTTGAATATTTGGTTAAAAAAACACAATGGACAGCAAAAAAACCCTATGTGCAGCCAATGCAATTGAAAAATAAAGGATCAGTTCTTTTAGAATTAGCTTTTGAGCAATGGATTCAGGGCCATTATTTCTGCCCATCCAAAATCAAAACTTGTTATGGGCTTGTTTATTGCTCAAAGTGCCTTGAGAAAGGAGGTATGTTAGACTGGCTGGAACCTGTCTTATTGTTCAAGATCATTTACTCATTCTTATAGCAGTGAAAGATAAGGAAAAGCAACAATGGGAAAGATAAGACAGCTGCTTGCCGTATGAGAAAAAGAACCAGCCTAGTCAACAGACTTAGAAGAAGGTATAAATCATGCATGGTTATAATGATTTTTAGACCAGAAACAGTGTTCAAAGAAGACCTTAAATAACCAAACCCTCAAGTGAATCAGAGGAAGATTATGATTACTTTTGATTTTAAGTTGTGCACTTTAGGATCAGGTTGTTCGGCTTTGCTGCATGTTTGAAGGTCAATAAAATTATTACAAGTATCGAAAACCCTCCTGGAGTCTTTTTTTTAACTTCAATGAACCAATGAAAGAGAAAATTTAGAAAAGTGACAATGTAGTAAGTAAAAGGCTAGGACATTGTTTCTGCCTGGAAAGTTCTTTTGTCATCTAATCCCGTTAATCAGCTATCAAACTGTAGGTTTGTAGGTTACCACATTTAAAACACTTCTAAAGGCAATGAGACCATTTGAGGCAGTAATTTAAAGACGCCCCGAGGACTTTTTGAGGTGGAGAGATTTCTCTCAAGTTTCTCTCAAGTAAATCCACAACCCATGGCTGTGAAAGGAAATGGGCACCTTAATGGGCACGGTAGTGTAGCGGTTAGCGTGACGCTATTACAGCGCCAGTGATCGGGGTTCGATTCCCGTTGCTGTCTGTAAGGAGTTTGTACGTTCTCCCATGTCTGCGTGGGTTTCCTCCGGGTGCTCCGGTTTCCTCCCACATTGCAAAGACGTACGGGTAGGTTAATTGGGTTTAAAATGGGCAACGTGGACCCGTTAGGCTGGAAGGGCCTGTTACCACGCTGTAAATAAAACTTTAAAAAAATAAATCATATATAGTCATAGAGTATTCCAGAAATGGGCCCGAATCCATACCATCACATACCAATTTACACTAATCCTAGAGAGATGCAAGAGACTGTAGATGCTGGAATCTGGATCAACAAACAACCCGCTGGAGGAACTCAGCGGGTTGAGCAGCATCTGTGGGAGGAAAGGAACTGTTGACATTTCGGGTCAAAACCTTGCATCAGGACTGAGAGTGGAGAGGCAAGATAGCCACTATAAAGAGGAGAGGAGGAGTAGTGAGACAGGAGCCCAAGGTGATTGATTGGTGGACCAAAGAGGGGTGTAAGATGACAGGCAGGTTATGCAATGTAGGGGAGGGAAACTGGGGGCGGAATTGGGAGACAGTGGCAGGTAAATGATAGAGGCAGACAAAGAGAGCAAGGAAAAAAATATATATGGAGATGCAGATGGAGCAAGGTTGGGGGGGGGGGGGGGGGTAGGGAAGTTTGAAGATAGGAGACAGCTGCTGGAGGGAGATAAGCAGGAGCACAAAGGGCTACCAGTGTTCTACTCTGATAAGTAAAGGAGGTGAGAATGGGAACCAGTAGGGGAGAGGTGAATGGCAGTTGGAACCAGAACCAGATGAGGGTGGGGGTGGGGGGGTGGGACAGGATCCTGAGGGTGAACTGTATGTGTAGTGGGTGGATGGAACCAGGAGTGGGAGGGGGAGAAAGACGTGTGATGGGGGATATACTAGAGACCAGAAATGTTGACCGCCTACTTTTCTCCATGGATGCTGCCTGGCGTGCTGAGTTCCTCCAGTATCAGAGTGCTTATCATGTGTGATGGGGGGCTGGGGGGGGGTGGGTTTGAGGGCAAGGGGACGAAAATGGGAGGACTGGAGGAGGCTCAGAAGGAGAGAGAGAGAGGTGAGGGAAAAACAACCCACCAGAGGGGACGGTTGCCTAAAATTGGAAAACTCATTGTTCATGCCATTGGGTTGGGGACTACCCAGGTGGGATATGTGGTGCCATCCAGTTTGCGCTGGGCCTCACCCTGGCAGTAGAGAAGGCCAAGGATGGATAGGTCAGTGTGGGAATGGGAAGTGGATGGGACAATGGCCTGCGACTGGTAACTTGGGATGGCCACTGCAGACCAAGCGTAGGTGCTCTGCAAAACAATCTCCCAGTCTGCGCTTGGTCTCATCGATGTAGAGGAGACCACACTGGGAGCACTAAATGCAGTAGACAAGGCAGAGGAGGTACACATGAACCTTTGCCTCACCTGCAAGGGCTGTTAAGGTCCCTGGATGGTGATGAGGGAGAAGGTGTAAGAATAAGTGTTACATCTCCTGTGACTGCAGGGGAAAGTGCCGGGCTGAATGGACCAGGGAGTCATGGAGGGAGTGGTCCCTGAGGATGGCGGAGAAGAGTGTGGAGGAAAAGATGTGGCTGGTAGTGGGATTTCATTGCAGCTGGCTTAAATGTTGAAGGATGATATGCTGGATGCGGAGGCTCATAGGGTGAAAGGCAAGGACTAGGGGAACTCCATATCTATTCTGTCTGGAGGGAGGCGGGGGTGAGAGTAGAAGTACTAGAAACAGAGGAGGTGTGAGAGCGGGGCTCCATCAACCACAGCAGAAGGAAAGCCACTCTTCCTGAAAATGGAGGACATTTCAGATGTTCTGGAACAGAAAGCCTCATCTTGACAGCAGATGTGGTGAACACGGAGAAACTGGGAGAAAGGAATGGCATTCTTACAAGAGACAGTTCCCACCCTAATCCTGCACTGTTGCCATTTTATTCTCCCCCCTTTCCAATCAATTCTCATCAGTTTCTATCATTCATCTACAAGCCAGGGCAACTCACAACAGCCAATTAACTTGCAACCTGCACATCTTTGGAATGTGAGAGAAAACGGGAGTGCCCGAGAGATACTCACATGGTCCCACGGAGAAGGTGCATACTCCACACAGTCAGCATCAGAGTTTAGGATCGAATCCAGGTCTGGAGTTGTGAAGCAGCAGCTCTACTAACTGTACCATGGTGCCACTTTTTCAGAAAAATCTCAGCTTCCTTTATTCCATAGAATGCAATCCCAGTTTATGCATTCTTTTCTCCAATTCTTGAAACATCTTCAATGTCTTTTCTGCAAAAGTGGAGTCATTGTCTAGAAATTCATTTCCAACTGGTGTAGTAGCAGTAGCATGATGAATCAATGAATGAAATTTGGATCAAAATTTAGAAGCACTGCTGACACTATATACCACATTTGGCATTACCAACTGGGATGAAATTGTAGACATTAGCCTATGGCTCTCACAGACACTTATGTGGTCAAGATGCTGACAACATTATGCAGAAGACTGAATTTTGATCAGTACAGTGGGATAAACATGTCATGAATGTTGGATAAGAAATGATTTTCCTTCATCTTAAACAATAATCATACCCATTTTAACCCAAGTAGTGGTTGCAATTCAAAAACTACAAAACTGCATGCATATGAAATTTACATTCAGTGCATGAATATCTACAGCTGTATGCTTAAATCACTAGTCTGCAAACTTTTCCATACAATAAATAAGAAACTCACACAAGGCCATTGTTTCACGATACCACCATCAGCTTCCCACACCCACCCACACCCAGCGGCAAGGCATTGTGTGCAAAAAGGTCTATCTGCGTCAATGAAGCCAATATAAGAACTCCACAAGAAAGAGAGAGAGAAAAAAATCAGGACCTCAAGAGTTAGATTGGATTAAACTGGGCCACAGTAGGGTAGTGGTGAATCTTAAGATGACTGTCAGCAAGGTTGCCAGGAGAGTAGTGGTGGGGTTAGTGGAACAAGTGGATAATTGAAGCAGGTCTACCTGTAGATGAATGCAAGCTCCAGGTTCCTTAGCCTAAGATAAGATTTCTTTATTAGTCACATGTATGTCGAAACACACAGTGATATGCATCTTTGCATAGTGTTCTGGGGGCAGCTCACAGGTGTCGCCACACTTCCAGCGCCAACATAGCATGCCCACAACTTCCTAACCCTTATGTCTTTGGAATGTGGGAGGAAACTGGAGCACCCGGAGGAAACTCACGCAGACACTGGGAGAACGTACAAATTCCTTACAGACAGCAGTGGGAATTGAACATGGGTCGCTGGTGCTGTGATAGCATTATGCTAACTGCTACACTACCATGCCCTTTCCAGGTCAGGTCAGACAGGT
The DNA here is from genome assembly GCF_009764475.1 of Pristis pectinata. Classification (NCBI taxonomy): domain Eukaryota; kingdom Metazoa; phylum Chordata; class Chondrichthyes; order Rhinopristiformes; family Pristidae; genus Pristis; species Pristis pectinata. The sequence continues at coordinate 25,187,670 of NC_067406.1, forward strand.
CTTCTATAAGTTTTGCTAAAGCTGGCCTCACACAAGTCACGAAGGCTTGTATCTACATGAGTGGCTCGTGAAATTTTCAGGTTACCCATGGGCAAAACAAAATGCATTGAATGCCCTTGGATGCCACTGCCTTGTGAGTTGTTGCCTTTGTACAAATGCAAGCCAGAGGAACTGGAAGGAACTTGTAGATCATCAAAACCCACGCAGTGCCTATCCATTTGGGTTTAGCAATTGAATTTTTAGTTAAATTCCATCACATAGCATTGAGTGGGAGTACAAGTTAGAGAGCGAAAGGAACCAAATTCCAGAACCTCAGTAGCTAAAACAATATCACTGAATGTGAAATAAAGAAAGTAAGAATTGCTGAATCATGAAATTTGTAGCACCAAAATTACCGCATTAAGATTCAGTTATAACTGAAGTTTGAAAGTTTATTGCAATAAACTGGACAATACAAATCTATAGAAAATGTGCCACCCAGTGGTCTACTCTCAAGTCCGGCTATATGTCTGATTGGGTCTGTGACCAGCATGGTGGGTTGTACCTGAATCATGAACTTACCTAGCACTTCTCTTGTAAGGATTCCAGGACTAATGTTGGTGTAGGGCAGGGAGGGTCTGGGGTTTCTATGACTTGTGAAGATGTTGCAAGGGGGGATGGAGAGATTTGGGACTTCAAACCTCCATTTTGTGGGGAGGGATTGCACTGCTAATGCTTTGAGGATGGGAACATACTAGCACTGGTATGAAATTAAGGGATCAGAAGCAGAAATTGATTGCGGAGGGATTACCAACTCAGGGTATGCAGATTAGGGGATGCTTTCTGGTGATTGGAGAGTGTTGGAAAGTTAGATTCAATAATGGCAGAGCCATGGATTTAGATAAGGATTTCAGTTACCTGCAGGGGTCCCAAGTCAGTACTGTAGGAGGAAGTACATTGGGTGCCCCAGACAAACAAATGTCCAAGATCCCTTGCAATGCTTCAAAATAAGCCCTGACATAGAAGTTGAATCATAGTCATGTGAGTAACTCATAGCAGGAAGATCCAGGTTGAATTTTCCAAGTGGTGGAAAATGAATCAGAATTGTCATTGTCATGCTCCACTTGGAGAATAATTCTGAAAAGTAGCAGCATTAGGCAATTGAGTTACCAGGCAAAAGTTCTCAAAGAGTTCAGTGATTGCTTTGCTGAACACCCATGTTCAATCCACAGGGTTATCCTCAGCTTCCTGTTGCTTGTCAGTTTAACTCTCCATCCCACTCTGACCCATCTCTCTGTGGCCTCCTACACTGTTATAACAAGGCCCAACTCATGCTAAAGGACTGACTACACCTCTTCCCACCCAGTGACTTGCAATGATGCCCATCCCCTTCCTCTCAGTTCCTCCGCCTCATCTGTTCCCATGATGAGGCTTTCCACTCCAGGACATCCCTGCATCCCTGTCCTCCTTCTTCAATAAACGGGATTTTCCTTCCACCACCATCAATGCTGCCCTCACCTGCATCTCCTCCATTTCCTGCACGTCTGCCCTCACCCCATTCCCCCCCCCCCCCCTCCCCCCCCCCGACATAACAGGGACAGGGTTCTCCTTGTCCTCACCTACTACCCCACTAGCCTCTGCATGCAACACATCATTCTCTGCAACTTCCACCACCTCCAACAGGATCCCACCAGTAGGCAGATCTTCCCCTTCCCCCCTCTCTCCGCTTTCTGTAGGGATTGCTCGCTCCATGACTCCCTTGTCCACTTGTCCCTTCCTGCATATAACCCTCCTGGCACTTATCCCTGCAACTACACTAGGTGCTACACCTGTCCCTACGCCTCTTCCCTCACCACCATTCAGGGCCCTAGACAGTCCTTCCAGGTGAGGCAGCGCTTCATCTGCGAATCCAAGGGTGCTCCCAGTGCGGCCTCTTCTACATTAGTAAGACCCAATGCAGATTGAGTGATTGCTTCATCGAGCACCTTAGCTCCGTCTGCAGCAAAAGCAAGGATCTCCTGGTGGCCACTTCAATTCCACATCCCACTCCCACACTGCCATGTCTGTCCATGGCCTTCTCTACTGCCACGTTGAGGCTAGACATAGGTTGGAGGAACAACACCTCACATTTCACCTTGGTAGTCTCCAATCTGACGGCTTCAACATTGATTTCTCTAACTTCCAGTAACCCTTGCCCTCTTCCCCCCCCCCCCTTTTGTTTTCTCCTTTGTCTTCCCTCATTCCTGAGGCCCTCTTCCCCCGCCCTCATTCTTGAGGCCCTCTTCCCCTGCCCTCGTGGCCTACCTATCTATTCCCCACCTCCTTCCCTTTATTCCATGGTCCATTGCCCTCTCCTACCAGATTCCTTATTCTTCAGCCTCTGTCTCTTCTACCTATCACCTCTTGGCTTCTTACATCTCCCCCTCCCCCACCCTCCTATTTTCCCCCCTCACCTGGACTCTCCTATCACCTGAACTCACCTATCACCTGCCTGCATGTACTCCTCCCCTGACCTTCTTATTCCGGCTTCTGCCCCTTTTCCTTTCCAGTCCTGATGAAGAGTCTCGACCCAAAACGTCGACTATTTATTTATCTCTCCATAGATGCTGCCTGACCTGCTGAGTTCTTCCAGCATTTTGTGTGTGTTGGTCCAGATTCCAGCATCTGCAGAACCTCTTGTGTATACCTTATCTTCTGTTTGAGTCCAGAAGGCTGCAACATGCCTAATGTCGAATTCTCCAAATTCAGGTAACTTACTTTCTATCTCTGTATCAGAACTGATAGTTTCTGCTATCAGCCTGTGCTCTGGCTCAGTTTTTACTTCTCTGCACTTGTACAGCGTTCCATGCTGGGAACGCCCCATAGCCCTAATTTTAGCAAACACATTACATATTTTTTGTTGAAATTACCACCCTCTAACTGCCCCTATTTAACCCATTTAACTGGAAGATAACCTACAACTCAAACCCATGGCAGTGCTAGCCTCATCCGATCTCAGATATTCCCTTTGTCCCATCCTTCCCACCTTCTCTGAAACTTAAAAGTACCCATTTTTCTCTTTTCCAGTTCTGATGAAGAGACTTTGACCTGAAAATGAATTCTGTTTCTCTTTCCACAGATGCTCCCCGACCTATCAAGCATTTCCACCATTTTCTGTTTTTATTCCAAAAGAGTTTTGGAACTGGAGGAGATTACAGATAGAGGGAGGGGGAGATTAGTTAATTCATAGTTAACTACAATTTAATAATTAAAGTGATTCTGCTGCAAGGTTCTTTTTTGTCATCTAGTACCTAGACATTTAAAACTCTGTTTCTGGCATGAACAAACCAAATTAGGGAGCAAGAGTCTGTTACTGGGAAGCAGTTCCAGCAGCAAGCAGCGCTAGCTGATTTTGGAGAGCTATTTTTCAATTTTTAGCGTTTCCTCATTACACTGACTTCTTGATCAAATTTGTATTTTTTTGTAGATGATTCTGAACCAGAATAGACATTTCATCAGGAGTGAGCGAGGAAAATTCATCAGTGGGCTACACCTGTTATAATAATATTGGGTGTTTTTTTAAAAATCAGGATCTAGAGAAGCAGAGGGTCACATTAACTGCCACCCCCTTAGTGACTCAGAGGATGAGAAAAAAAACTGAGATATTTCATAGTGCTTGTCAGAACAGCTTTCTCCTTTTCTGCTTTGTTAAATCTGTATTCAAAGAAATAAAATCGGAAGATTTATCAAATTCCCCTCCTCCTGCATGATCCCTGATTTTTAGTTAAGTCTTTAACCTGTAATTTTATCTTAAGCCAAATATAGAGAATGGAAGCTAGGATGGGCTGCCCATCCTTCACACAGCAAAGCTTCAAAGAGGGTGTTGTCACTTTTAATAGACTCCTCCGTAACCACCGCAATTGAAAATGTAGTGATTGTGCATAATTTGGCGTCCCTCCCTCAGCTGAAAACTAGTTTGCCTTCTGAACTGTCTCGATACTTTGGTGGTCCAAGCCCAAAAGCATAACAAAGCATGACACAAGTTTTCTCTTTTCAGAACAGGGAGGGAAGAGGAGATTTAAGAGGATTATTTTTTGTTGCTTCTGCAAAACAATCCCAGTGATTTTCCCTTCAGTGAAACAAGCCTTTTTTCTGAGGATATCACTGATGGGCTTCCAAATTGCCATACCGTTAGCATGTGATAAAACCCAGCACCATGGTACTTGACCATACCAAGGCATTGATTATGTGTATGCACCAAGTCCATGTAAGAGAGCTTGGTCTCCAATGGTTTGGGACCTCCTTGCCATTGGATCAAGACCTCTCCCTCTATTAACATGTGGTAGATGATGTGCAACCTCCAGCCCATGTAAAAGAATTTACAAACAGACATCTTTCACTTCTCAGAAATGATGCAGAAGCAAGTCATTCTTGATCCTCAGGGACTGGCTAAGAACATCATTAAAGTGCATCTCTGCTTGTAACAGTTCCCAAACATTACAGCATGATATCGATAAAACCTTTAATATTTATTAATCATTTACATCACTTCAAAATAAATAAATTTTGAATCAATTAAATCAATTCAATCATTAAAGATTAGCTAATTGTGTCACAAAATTACTTTGGCCTAGAATTTAAATTGCATAATGCAGTTTCTTTCAGCATTATGCAAGGGAAGACACATTTTATATTATTAAGTGGAGCCTGAATTGTGACACTTTGGAAATGTGACTGGGCACCACCTCGTGTCAGGGGTACATGATGATATTAGTCTGCATGTTATGTTTCTTTGGATGGAAACTTAATCCATGTTGTCCCAGGGCTGCAGGTTGTTGGACACTTCTGAGAAAACATGGTCTTCACAGCACTGCACCTAACTGGAATACCTGCAGGTAAGTACAAAACATATTGGTGCCTTTCTCAATCCCACCCCTGACATACCGCACGGATCTGTCCATCACCCCATTAATCTCTAGCCCATGGCCTTTCCCCCACTCCCCAACCTAGTGAAGCAGCCATGATGTGTTGATTGGTCCTGCTCATAATTCCCCAGAAGTGCTGCTGGTCCCATTCCTATTTGCCCAGCAATATGTTGCCAGACCTCGTCTGAATTCCCTTTGAAGTGCTGCCAATCCTGAACCCAATTCCTCACAGGTGGGATGCAGGATCAGGATGGGGGGGGGGGGGGGGGGGGCAGGGATCTCAGGGTACAAGTAAACCAATCACAACAAGCTGTAAAGTTGCAGCACAGGTTAGCATGGCCATTAAATAAAACAAGGACCACTGTTTATTTCTAGAAATAAAAATGAGTGAAACTATGTAATAAACATTGATTAGCCCACACTTGGAATACGCTATACTCTTCTAGTTGTTACCTTACAAAAACATAGAGGCACTTGAAGGAATGCAGTAAGGGTTTATAGGATGATGCCAGAAGTGTGACAGCATATACGTATATCAGGAAAGGATGAACTGACTGTCCTTTTTTTCTTAAGGAAAGAAGACTGAGAGCTGACCTCATTGTGGTATTCCATCATGTGCCTTGTAGATGACGAAAAGGTCTTGAGGTGTTAGGTGATGAGACATTCAGCCTCTTGTAGCCACAGTATTTATGTGGTTGATCCAGTCGAGTTTCTGATCATTGGTGACCCCAGGATGTTGATGAGGGGGATTTAGTGATGGTAATGACATTGAATGTCAGGGGTAGGTGGTTGGAGATAGTCACTGCCTGGCACTTCTGTGGTGGCATGAATGCCTCTTGCCACTGATCAGCCTATGGCTGAATGTTGGTGAGTTCTGATTCCTTCACTTCCTGAGGAATTGTGAATAGAATGCAACATTGTGCAATCACAAACAAACATCCCCATTTCTGATCTTATGATAGAAGGAAAGTCATTCATGAAGCAGCTGAAGATAATTGGGTCTTGGATGCTGCCCTGAAGAACAGTAGCAGTGATGTCCTGGTCTGACTCCAGCCACTGAAGTGTTTTCCCCTTGATGCACACTGACTTCAATTTTGATTTCATGTCACACTCAACAATTGCTGCCTTGATGTCAAAGGCAGTCACTCATACCTTAATGGTAGAATGCAGCACTTTGGTCCATGTTTGGACCAAACTTATGATAAGGTCTGGAGCAGAATAGTCCTAGCAAAAACCAAATGGTCAATGGTAACTAGGTTATTAATGAGAGAACATAGAACATAGAACAGTACAACACAATAGCAGTGTGGAGGAACAGAGGGATCTTGGGGTCCACGTCCATAGATCCCTCAAGGTTGCCACGCAGATCGATAGGGTTGTTAAGAAGGCGTATGGAGTGTTGGCCTTCATTAGTCGGGGCATTGAGTTCAAGAGCCGCAAGATGATATTGCAGCTCTATAGAACTCTGGTCAGACCACACTTAGAGTATTGTGTTCAGTTCTGGTCACCTTATTATAGAAAGGATGTGGAAGCTTTAGAGACAGTGCAGAGGAGATTTACCAGGATGTTGCCTGGATTGGAGAGTATGTCTTATGAGGATAGGTTGAGGAAGCTAGGGCTTTTCTCTTTGGAGAGAAGGAGGATGAGAGGTGACTTGATAGAGGTGTACAAGATGATAAGAGGCATAGATCAAGTGGACAGTCAGAGACTTTTTCCCAGCGCAACAATGGCTAACACAAGGGGACATAATTTTAAGGTGATTGGAGGAAGGTACAAGGGGGATGTCAGGGGTAAGTTTTTTTACACAGAGAGTGGTGGATGCGTGGAAGGCACTGCCGGCAGGGGTTGTGGGAGCAGATACATTAGGGACATTTAAGAGACTCTTAGAAAGACACATGAATGATAGAAAAATAGGGGGCTATGTGGGAGGGAAGGGTTAGATAGATCTTAGAGCAGGATAAAATGTCGGCACAACATTGTGGGCCGAAGGGCCTGTACTGTACTGTAAGCGTTCTATGCTCTATAACTTACATGACCGCATCAACTACATCAATGATTCATCTTCTCAAGGTGCTTATATTTCTAAACCTTTCCTGCCTCTCTTAATCCAGATATCTTTATAGAGTCATAGACTATATTTTTATAAAGCACAGAAACAAGCCCTTTAGCCCAACGCATCCAATATATGATCCTGTACCAAGAGTTGTTCATGCCAAACAAGATGCCTGCCTAGGTTAGTCCCATTTGCCTGTGTGTGGCCCAGATCACTCTAAACCTTTCCTAATCATGTACCTGTCCAAATGTCTTTTAAATGTTGTAATTGTACCCACCTCACAACTTCCTCTGGCAGCTCATTCCACATACCCACCACCTTTGTGTGGAAAAAGTTGCCCCTTAGGTGCCCTTTAAATCTTTCCCCTCTCACCACAAATACAACACTTCGCACTTGTCCAAGTTAAATTCCATCTGCCATTCCTAGGCCCACATTTCCAATTGATGTAAATCTTGTTGAAACCTTAAATAACCTTTTGCAATTTTGATGTCATCCGCTAACCTGCAAACCATGCCATACATTCTCATCCAAATCGTTAATATAGATGGCGAACAACAGGGGACCCATCATCGATCCCTGTGGCAACACCACTGGTCACAGGCCTCCAATCTGAAAAAGAACCCTCCACCACCGTCCTCTATCTCTTTCCACCAAGCCAATTTTGTATCCAATTGGCTAGCTTACCCTGGATCCCATGTGATCTAACCTTCTAGACCAGCCTACCATGTGCAACCTTGTCAAAGGCCTTACTAAAGTCCATATCGACAATGTCTACTGCCCTGATCTCATCAATCCTTTTGGTCACCTCTTCAAAAAACTTAGTCAAATTTGTGAGAGGTGATTTTCCCATGCACAAAACCATGCTGATTATCCCTAACCAGTCCTTGCCTTTCCAAACGCAGGTAGATCCTGTCTCTCAGAATGCCCTCCCGTAACTATCCCACCACTGATGTTAGGTTCACCAGCCTGTAGTTCCCTGGCTTGTCCTGTCGTTTTAATTACTTTTGTATATGATTTTCAATTATATGGATTGAATAATGCCTTAATTAGACCAAAATTCTAGGTAAACTTTCAATGATGTGCTTAGGAAAATGAAAACACTTCCAATAATTCCTTTGTCAGTATACTTATGCTTGTACAATAATTTTCTACCATTTTTAAAAGGCATTGGAACATCAAATTCTCACTTAAGGATTATTCAAATTTATTAAACAAAAGATGAATAAGTAAATGAATGACAATAATTATGTACAACAATCTGAACTTACTTTCAGAAAAACTTTGGAAAATTAGCTTATATGCTGATTTTTTTTGGCAGAAACATTTTCAGATGTTTTCTATTTTTATGGTCTAACCTTTGACTTTGAAAGTCAGTTCCTATGAGAGCTCATGAGAGCTCAGTGTAATGCAAATCAAATTGTTGAACAGCTTCCACTTATTAAATATCCCAAAACAGGGACTACTTGGATTTGAATAACTACATTCATAACTAAATGACTGTGGAAGACAAACTTAACAAATCACTCTTTTAATTAGACACCCAGACTGGACTGACCCTGTAACATTTGTTTTGCATTAAATTGGGATGTGGCTTTTAAAGCTGCACATAAGCAGGGTGCCAACAATTACATTGGTCATTGGGTTTTATGTGTGTCATCTTGACATCAGCAAGCCTTCCTAAGGAACAGCTTGGTACAGAACACTAGATTAGATTTCCAACTTCCACTTTAAAGAAATGTGATTCTAACACCAACAGTGACTTCCTTCCCCTAGTCCTAATCTTTCCCCTCCCCCTTAAATCTCGTCATCCCTCAGCAGGAAGGGCAGTTCAGTTCCACGGCCACAGACTTCAAAACCACCACCCATGTTTTCCTGTTTGGAAGTTGCCATTCCTTAGACTATAAACAACAGCTTTTAGTTTAGTCATCATCTGAACTACTTACTTCTATTTCATCATCCATAAATTGTGCTTTAAATGTCTGGTAATAGTATGCAGTTCAGTTTTATGCACCAGTGTTCTTACTCCACAGAAGGACATCAATGGAAGCAAGATCTAAAACAAAAAAGTAGCATCGCCTCCTGCCTGACTAAACATTTCAATGAGACTAATTACAGTTTATCCAAACTGACAGCTATAATTCAGTTACCACACAGACATGACCCTGATATTTAAGAATGATGATAAAAAGGACATGTCATCTCAGGACATGGTCATTCATCTTACAAATCGATGCTCGGTTTTGGCAACAATGCCCATTAAGACAGGTAGATCCTGACGGGTCATGTCAAACAAGAAATCTAGCTGTACAAGATGTAATTTTATCACATAAATTGCAGAAGCTGAAGATGACAGCTCACCACCACTTGTTAAAAAAATTCTCACCTGGGTTGGCCACTCAGACACATAAGCAGTTTGTTCTGCAGAAATGTGATTAAAAGGGCCATTCCCATCCCACTTTCAACTTTTGCATTTCGCTGCAGAACAGTCCTGTTCGTTCTAAAATCCAATCAAATTCATTGCCAAGACTTCTACCAACTTCCATTTTCATTTAACAATTTAGCTAATTCTTCTTTAAGTACCTCTGATGATTAGCCTCCATAACTCTGGAGGAGGGAATTCCAGAAATTCATTTTCCTGTTCAGATAGAAGTTCAAGAAATTCCTTTGGTCCTCAGTGGAAACAACTCAATATTTATCCTATCATGCTCCCTTAAATCTTTTATGTTTGAATAGGGTCCCCCCTCACTCTTTCAAACTCCAAAGAATACAGACCCAACCTGTTTAGCTTCTTTTGATGGGACAATTCTTTCATGTCAGGAATTAGCCTGGTGAATCTCCTTTGGACTGCCTCCAATGCTACTATATCCTTAAAAATAGGGACCAAAAATGTGCACACTACTCCAGGTGTGCCCTCAGCAACACCCCATACAATTGTAATAATACTTCACTATTTCTAAACTCTACCTTCTTTCAACAAAGGCCAATGTGCAATTTGCCTTCTTAACTACTTGCAGCATCTGCCTGCTGATCTTTTGTGATTCATGCACAAGAACACCTAGACCCCTCTGCACTTCATTCATTTGCAATCTCTCTCTATTTGGATAATTGTAAGCCTTTGAATTCCTCTAATCGAAGTGTATGACCTCACATTTTCCCACATTAAACTCCATTTGCAAAATTTTCACCCACTCACACAGACTATCTATATCCTGTTGCAGAGTCCAAATATTCTCACCACAGCAGCCCCTAGTATCATTGGCAAACTTGGATATCTCACATTCTGGCCCTGCCTCCAGATCATTTATATAAATAGTGAATAATTCAGAGCCAAGAACTGATCCTTGGGGCACTCCACGAGTTGCATCCTACCAGCCTGAAAAGGACCCATTTATTCTGACTCTCTGCCTTCTATGTGATAACTAGTCTTTAACCCATGCTACCACACTTCCCTCAAAACCATGAGTTCTTAACTTGTGCATCAACCTTTTCGATTAAATGCCTTCTGGAAATTCAGATACACTACATCTACTGATTCCCCTCTGTCTACTCTGCGTGTTACCTGTTGAGGAATTCTAGCAAATTTGTCAGATACGATTTGTATTTCATAGAATTATGTTGACTTGATTTAATTATACTGTTTTTCTAAACATCTGTGAGGAGGATGAGCAAACTGACCATGGCAGCATGATACAGGAAGCTATTCAAGTGAAGGGAGTTGAAAGGAACATGCTTGTAGTGAGCATAGCTTGGGGGACAGACACACATCTTCAGCCAGGAGAAAGAAACCCAAAAAGCTCTGTTGCCTACCCAGTGCCAGGGTGAAGAACATTTACTCTAGGTTGGAGAGAAACCTGCAGTGGGAGGGGGGAGGATCCAATTGTCCTGGTCCATGTAGATACCAGTGACATAGATAGGCCTAAGAAAGAGCTTTTGCTGAGATAGGGTGAGCAACTACATGTTAAAATTTTAAAGCAGAGTTATGAAGGTAACAATTATCCAAGCCACAAGTAATTGGCACAAGTTTAACAGGATCAAGGTGATGAATGCATAGCTGAACAATTGGTGTGAGAACAGTGGGTTTTGATTTGTGGGCAATGGCATCAGCACTGGGGATGGAGAGAATTGTTTTGTTGGGACAGACTGCACCTGAACCATACTGGATCAAAATTCTAGCAAATCATATAAATAGATCGGTAAATAGGGCTTAGAACTAAATTATGGGCCTGAGGAAGGGGAAAGAAAAGTCCCAGTGGAGAGAAATCAAGAATATGCGAGAAGAACAACAAGGAAAACGATTCGGATAAGTATAAACAGTTTGTATCACGAAGGAACAGAGCACACAAACAAAAAAATGCATTAACAAGTATGGTCCAGGCAAAAATGGCAGTAATTTAAATAGGCCTGTTATACAAAATAAAAATGTTAAGGGATGGGAGTTCAAGCAATAAGAAGTTTAACAAATCAATAATAACAGGGTATCTTCTCTAGCCACAGGCAAGGTATAATAGAGTTCTCGCTAGCTCTAGTATCCTCTCTAGCTGTGGATTGTCTACATGGATCTTAGTAAGGCGTTTGATAAGTCCCTCATGGTAGGTTCATCCAGAAGATTGAGATGCATGGAATCCATCATGCCTTGGCTGTTTGGATTCAGAATTGGCTTGCCCATAGAAGACAAAGAGTAGTGTCAGTAGTATTTATTCTGGTTGGAGGTCCATGACTAATGATGTTCCACAGGGATCCATACAGGGGCCTCTGCTGTTTGTGATGTATATAAATGACTTAGATAAAAATGTGAATGGGTGGGTTAATAAGCTGACAGACAATACAAAGGTTGGTGGTGTTGTGGATAGTGTAGCAGATTGCCAAAGGATACAGCAGGATATAGATCAGTTGCAGATATGGGCAGAGAAATGGCAAAAGGAGTTTAATTCAGACAAGTGTGAGGTGTTGCTATGGGAGATTGGGAGATCAAGTGTAAAGAGAAAGTACACAGTTAATGGCAGGACACTTAAAAGTGCTGATAAACAGAGGGATATTGGGGTCCAAGTCCATAGCTCCATGAAAGTGGCTGCACAAATTGATAGGGCGGTAAAGAAGGCGTATTGCATGCTTGCCTTTATTTGTTGAAGCATTGAGTTCAAGAGTCAAGAAGTAATGTTGTAGCTTTATGTAATGTTGTAGCTTTATAAAACTCTGGTTAGGCCGCATCTGAAGTATTGCATTCAATTCTGGTCACCCCATTATAGGAAGGATGTGAAGGCTATGGAAGAGAGTGCAGAAGAGGATGCTGCCTGGATTAGAGGGCATATGCTATAAAGAGAGGTTGGACAAACTTGGGTCATTTTCTCTGGAGCAGTGGAGGCGGCAGGAATCTCTTGCCCAGGGTCGTAATGTCTAAAACTAGAAGGATGCATTTAAGATGAGATGGGGTAAATTCAAAGGAGATGTGCAGAATAAGTTTCTGAGAGAGTGAGTGGGTTCCTGGAATACTTTGCCAGGGGTAGTAGTGGAGGCAAATACAATAGAGACGTTTAAGAGATTCTTAGATAGGCACATGAATATGCAGAGAATGGAGGAATATGGACTTTGTGTCAGCAGAATTAGTTTAATTAGGCAGTTAATTACTAGTTTAATTAATTTGGCACAATATCATGGGCCGAAGCATCTGTTCCTGTGCTGCACTGTTCTATGTTCTAAATGAGAGAGCATTGACACAGAATAATGAAAGGGTGAGTGAAAATCAAAGTGTAATAGAAAGAAGCAGAAAATATAAGCAAAAATGCACAACAGAAATTAGAACTGGAATGAGTAATAATTAGGGTCATAGAGTATTGCAGCACAGCATACAGCCTTCTGTTGTGTATCCATCTGTACTAATCCCATTTTCAGGCACCTGACCCATAGTCATCTATGCAGGGGTGATTCAAGGGCTTATTTAGATACCTACATGTTGTGAGAGTGTCTGCATCCATCAGCCTTCCAGTGCATTCCAAATTCCAACCACCCTCTGTGTGAAAAAAATTCTTCCTCCAGTCCCCACTAAAGTTCCCACCCCTTACCTTAAATCCTGTAGCTCCCTACCAGGCAACATCCTGCTGAATCACCTCTGCACCCTCTCCAAACCAATCATTTCCTCCCATTGTATGATGACCAGCTGAAGCCAAACCAATGTTTTACAAGGTTATACCATAACCTCTCCGCCCACATATTCTACATCTTGGCTAATGAAGGCAAGTATCCCGTATGCCTTCTTCACCACATTATCAAACTGTGCTGCCACCTTTGGGGATTCTTTGACTTGTACATCAGGGTTTACTCTGTCCTTCAATACTCCCGGTCCTAGCCAGATAGTGTTGTTGATAGTGAAGCTGCAGGACATATAAAATGAATGTTCAGGCCCTTACCTTAACTCTATGCCCTCTGGTTTTATTCACCTCTACTACAGGGAGAAGTTTCTTACTATAAATCCTATCTACTCAACATTTGATTCTATGCCCCTCATAATCTGTACACCTCAATCTGGTCACCCCTTAGCCTCCTCCGCTCCAAGGAAACAATCCCAGCCTATCCAGTCTCTCCCCATAACTAAAACATTCCATTCCAGACAATATCCTGGTGAATCTCCTCTGCACCCTCTCCAGTGCAATCATGTAGGCATGGTAGTGTAACAGTTAGCATGACACTATTACAGTGCCAGCGATCGGGTTCAATTCCAGCCACTGTCTGTAAGGAGTTTGTACATTCTCCCCATGTCCGCACGGGTTTCCTCCTGGTGCTCCGGTTTCCTCCCACATTCCAAAGGTGCACGGGTTAGAAAGTTGTGGGCATGCTATGTTGGCGCCAGAAGCGTGGCAACACTTGCAGGCTGCCCCCAGAATACTCTATGCAAAAGACGCATTTCACTGTGTGTTTTGATGTACATATGACTAATAAAGATATCTTATCCTGTCCTTCCTTTAGATTCACTATCAACGCCACCACCAATTTTTAATCATCAGCAAATTTATTAATCATACTACCAACATTCAAATCCAAATTGTTAATTTTATAATGTTATAATTAAGTCTTTAACTAATTTAACTTTAATTAAGATTTTAACTTCCACATAGATTGTGCAAATCAAGTTGGTCGAGGCTGTCTTGAGGAGGACTTCATAGAATGCATCATGATAGCTTTTTTGAACAGCATGTTAGTGAACCTACTGGGTAAAATGCTATCTTAGATTTTGCAATGAGACTGGTAAAATTAACGATCTTGTAGTTAGGGATCCTCTTGGAAATAGTGATCATAGTATGATTGAATTTCTCATACAAATGGAGGGTACAATAGTTCAATCTAAAACCAGTGTATTATGCCTAAACAAGACAGACTACAACAGGATCAAAGAGGAGTTGGCTAGCGTAGACTGGGAACACAGGCTATATGGTGGGACAGTTAAGGAACAGTGGAAGACTTTCAAACAGATTTTTCCAAGGTGCTCAACAAAAGTATATTCCAGTTAAAAGCAAGGACAGTAAGGGTGAGGAGAGCCAGCCTTGGATAACTAAGGAAATAAAAGAAGGCTTCAGGCTAAAAGCTCATGCATACAAAGTCACCAAGGTTAGTGGGAAACTGGAAGATTAGGAAAACTTTAAGAAGCAACAAAGAACCACAAAGCAAGCAATAAGGAAATGGAAGATAGGTCATGAAAGTAAACTAGCACAAACTAGAATTGATATTAAAACTTTTTATAATTATATGAAGCGGAAAAGGGTGGCTAAAGTGAACGCAAGTCTCTTGGAAGATGAGAAGGGGGAATTAATATTGGGTAATTGGAAATGGCCAAAGCGTTGAACAACTATTTTGTGGTTAACAAAGGGACGTCATCATTTCAGGTTAAGACGCTACATCAGGACTGAGAGTGTAACATGCTAAATAAAGATGTTATGGATGCGATGGGAGGTGAGGACCTCGATAAAATCGCTGTCACTAAAGAGGTAGTGATGAGCAAACTAGTGGGCCTAAAGGTAGACAAGTCCCTGGTCCTGATGGGATGCATCCTGGGTACTAAAAGAAATGGCGCAAGTTATAATAGATGTATTTGTGATAATTTACCAAAATTCCCTGGACTCTGGGCAGGTCCCGGCAGATTGGAAGACAGCAAATATCATGCCACTGTTTAAAAAAAGGATGTAGGCAAAAGGCGGGTAACTATAGGCCAGTTAGTTTAATGTCTGTAGTCAGGAAACTGCTTGAAGCTAACATTAGGGAATAAGTAGTGAGATATCTGGATAGAAGTAGTTCCATCAGGCAGACACAGCATGGATTCAGGAAGGGCAGGTCCTGTTTAACGAACTTATTGGAGTTCTTTGAGGATATAATGGCAGGCACGGTAGTGGCATATAATGGCTTTGAGGATATAGTGGGCAGGCACAGTAGTGTAGCAGTTAGCGTAACACTTTACAGCACCAGTGACCCGGGTTCAATTCTGGCCACTGTCTGTAAGGAGTTTGTACATTCTCCCCGTGTTTGCGTGGGTTTCCGCCGGGTGCTCCGGTTTCCTCCCACATTCCAAAGACGTACAGGTTAGGAAGTTGTGGACATGCTATGTTGGCGCCAGAAGCATGGCGACACTTGCGGGCTGCCCCCAGAACGCTATGCAAAAGATGCATTTCACTGTCTGTTTCAATGTACATATCACTAATAATGAGTGCATGGATAGAGGGGAACAGGTGGATGATGTATACTTGGATTTCCAGAAGGCATTCAATAAAGGTGCCACATAAAAGACTTATCTATAAGTTAAGGATGCATGGAGTTGGGTGTAATGAATTAGCATGGATAGAGGATTGGTTAACCATAGAAGGCAGAGACTTGCAATAAATGGGTGTTTCTCTGGTTGGTAATCAGTAGTGAGCAGGGTGCCACAGGGGTCGGTGCTGGGCCCACAACTGTTCACAATATACAATTAATGATTTGGAAGAGGGGACAGAGTGTAGCGTATCTAAGTTTACTGATGACACTAAATTGAGTGGAAAAGAAAATTGTGTAGAGGATGCAGAGAGATAAAGATAGGTTAAGTGAATGGGTAAGGGTCTGGCAGATGGAGTACAATGTTGGTAAATGCAAGGTCATCCACTTTAGAAGGAAAAATAGAAGATCATATTATTATTTAAATGTGAAAGATTGCAGTATGCTGTTGTGCAGAGGGACTTCGGAGTGCTTGGCATGAATCGCAGAAGGTTGGTTTGCAGGTGCAACAGGTTATCAAGGCGGCAAATGGAATGCCTGTCTTCATTGTGAGAGGCAGAAGTTAAGGGCAGGGAGGTTACGCTGCAACTATACAGGGTACTGGTGAGGCTGCACCTGGAGTACTGCATGCAGTTCTGGTCTCCTTATTTGAGCAAAGATATACTGGCTTTGGAGGCAGTGCAGAGGAGGTTCACTAGGTTGATTCTGGAGATGAGGGGTTAGCCTATGAGGAGAGATTGAGTCTCCTAGGACTATATTTGCTCGAATTCAGAAGAGTGAGAGGGGATCTTATAGAAACAGATAAAATTTTGAAAGGAATAAGTAAGATAGAGGCAGGAAGGTTGTTTCCACTGGTTGGTGAGACTAGAACTAGGGGACATAGCCTCAAGATTCAGGGTAATAGATTTAGGACAGAGATGAGGAGAAACTGCTTTTCCCAGACAGTAGTGAATCTGTGGAATTCTCTGCCCAGGGAAGCAGTGGAGGCTACTTCATTAAATATATTTAAGACACAGTTACATAGATTTTTGCATAGTAGGGGAACTAAGGGTTATGGGGAAAAGGCAGGTGGGTGGATCCGAGTCCACGGTCAAATCAGCCATGATCTTATTGAATGGCAGAGCAGGCTCGACGGGCCAGATGGCCTACTCCTGCTCCTATTTCTTATGTTCTTATGTAACAGTAAGTGTTGCAGCATCAATCCCAGTTACCAACTACAAAGGGCAGTTACTGGAATGAGCTACCAGAGGAGGCTGTGGAGACAAGAACAGCGACAAAATTCAAGAGACATCTTGATGGGTAGTTGAATAAGCAGGTCACAGAGGTATATGGAATTAAGTAAAAGTGAGATAAATGGAGCTCTGGGCCAACTTGTTCCTGTTGGCATGCAGGGCAAGGCTGGTAGGAGTAGGGAACCCTGGCCGATGGAGGATATTGAGGGTCAGGTCAGGTAAAAGGCGGCAGCATATGTCAGGTATAGACAGTTGGGATCAAGCAAATCACTTGAGGAGTATGAGATGTAGGAGCACAGCTAAGAAAATCATGAAGGCAAGAAAGGGACACAAAATATCCTTGGCAGATAAGCTAAAGGAGGATCCCAAGAGATTCTATAAGTATATTAAGAACAAAGGGGTAACTAGGGAGAGAATAGGTCCCCTTAAGTATTAGTGCAGCCATCTACCTGTGAAGCCAAGGGAGATGAGCGAGGTCTTAAATGAATACTTATCATCGGTATTTACCATGGAGAGGGTCATGGAAATTAGGGAAGAGAACAGTGACATCCTGAAACATATCAACATTACCAAAAAGGAGGAATTAGCTGTATTGAGGCCCATAAAGGTGAATAAATCCCCAGGGCCTGAACAATTGGACACAAAGACTGGAGAGTGGCTAATGTTGTACCTTTATTTAAGATAGGATATCTTTATTAGTCACATGTACATCGAAACACACAGTGAAATGCATCTTTTGTGTAGTGTTCTGGTGGGCAGCCCACAAGTGTTGCCACGCTTCTGGCACCAACATAGCATGCCCACAACTTCCTAACTTGTACGTCTTTGGAATGTGGGAGGAAACTGGAGCACCCGGAGGAAACCCACGCAGACACGGAAAGAACATACAAACTCCTTACAGACAGAGGCGGGAATTGAACTCTGGTTGCTGGCGCTGTAAAGCATTACACTAACCGCTACACTACCGTGAGAAGCCAGGGAACCACAGGCTGGTGAGCCTAACATCAGTGGTGGGAAAGGTACTGGAGGGGATTCTGAGAGACAGGATCTATCTGCATTTGGCAAGGCAAGGACTGATTAGGGATAGTCACCACTTACAAACCAATGTTACTCTCACTGGAATGTAGGAGGCTGAGGGGTGATGCTATAGAAGTTATGTGAAGCATAGATGGGATAGATAAGAGTTTTTTCCCCCCAGTGTAGGGGAAATCTGGAACTTGAGGGCATAGGTTTAAGGTGAGGGGGAGAATTTAAAGGAGATCTGAAGGGTACATTTTTCACAGAGGGTGGTGGTTATCTGGAATGAGGCACCAAGAAGGTGCTAAAGCAAATCCAATTACAACATTTAAGATATCTTTATTAGTCACATGAACATCGATGCATCTTTTGCGTAGTGTTCTGGGGGCAGCCCGCAAATGTTACTACGCTTCCGGCACCAACATAGCATACCCACAACTTCCTAACCCGTATGTCTTTGGAATGTGGGAGGAAACCGGAGCACCCAGAGGAAACCCACGCAGACACAGGGAGAATGTACAAACTCCTTACAGATAGGAGCTGGAATTGAACCTGGGTCACTGGCACTGTAATAGTGTAACACTAACGGCTACACTACCATGCCTGCCCCTTTTAAAAACATTTAAAAGGTGTTCAGACAGGTTCTTGAATAGGAAAGGCATAGAGGGATACAGACCTAATGCTAGTAAATGGGATTAGCATACATATGCATCACAATCAGCTTGGACGAAGTTGGCTGAAAGGACTGTTTCTGTACAATTCTATGATCCTGTGACACAGTAAATACACTTTCCCTATAAACCTGCTTCTTGCCAAATTATATTCACTCCATTTTACCCCAGTTAATTGAATTCTCAGCTTCAAATCCCTCAGTGAATTCTGTTACAAGTTTTGGTGTTGGTGTTACTCTCGATACTTTCTTTAATATATTGTCATTGGACTCTCATATTCGTGGGTGCTGCATTCATTATGAGGCAAGCGTTCATCTCTACTGCTCATATTTTATGATGATGATCCAGGCAGTGATAGGATTGAAGTTGTTTATTGTAACTACTAGGTAGTTTTATCTTGTGTGTACAGCTCTGTTTCTCCTTCTTTGCGAAAGTCTGATTAGCAGTTTAGTGAAAAAGACCAGATTTGGCAATGAGATAAATAGGAATAATGAAATTAAATGGGTAAAAAGATGGTTCTAGGTTTGGCTTGGATACGAGGTCTGAAACACAAGGGGAAAATATTTACAGGAATAAGGCTCTACAGGGATCACATAAATTGACAAATCCACTGTGAAGTAATCATCCTAAGTATGTCACTGCTTTTGAAAGATGGTCAGGCTACTTATTTTTAAAAATACAATTGCTGACTTGCAAGCCAACAGAACTCTACAATGATTTTTTCTTTTGTCCTTGCTGGAACATAAAATTGTTGTAATTCATTTACACAGAACACAAGAAAATAGGAGCAAGAGTAGGCCAGCTTGCCCTCAAGCCTGCTTCACTATTCAATACAATTATGTCTAATCTGCCTCAGGCCTCAACTCCTCTTCTCCATTAGTTTCCCAATCTTTCAAAAAATTTATCTAGCTCCTCCTTAAGTACCTCCAGTGATCTACCCTCTGCAGCCTCTGTAGAAGTGAATTCCAGAGATTTACCTCTCTCTTCATGAAGAACTTCCAGAAAATCTGAAGCATCTCAGTTTTAAATGTCTGCCTTCTTACCTTTTAATTCTGTTTCCTTGTTTAAGGCTCTTCCGCTAATGGAAACATCTCAAGATCTACCTATGCAGATAAGATAATACAAGATCTACCTATGTTCTTATATGCCTTCTTCACTTCTTTATCTATCTGTGCTGTCACTTTCAGGGACCCTTGGATTCAAGGTCCCTTTTCCTCAATACTCCGTAGAGCCCTACTATTCATTGTTCAGAACTGACACTTATCAGTCCTTCCAAAGTGCATCACCATGCACCTTCAGGGACAAATTTCAACTGTCATTGCTCTGCACATTTACCAACTGATCAGTATCATCCTGTAGCCTATGAAGATTGTCCTCATCATCAATATGAATTTTCATGTTATCTGTAAACTTACTAATCATACTTTCTACATTCATATTCAAATCATTAATGTATATAATAAACAGCAAAAGGGTCCTAGCATCAATCCCTGATCTCAGACTTCCAATCACCATCACCCTCTGCCTCATTCCCATGTGGGACCTTGTCAAAGGCCTTACTGAAGTCCATGTAGACTACATCAACTGCACCCTCCTCATCAATACATTGTTACCTCTGCACAAAAATTTAATCAAAATGGCCACACAGAATCTCACTCTAATAAAGACATATTGCCTATCTTTGATTAATCCCTACTTTTCTAAGTGTAGATTAATCCTGTCCCTCTGAATTTTTTCCAATAATTTCCCTTTCACTAATATTAGACTCACAGCCTGTAATTACCTGGCTTATCTCAGCTGCCCTTCTTGAATAAGGTTATTCAGGCCTAAAAGAGTAATTTCAACTCTACCCATATTTTTAGAAAATGCAGTATCTTGCAGCTACTCATCAAGCACCTTTCCTGATTGCTGTTTTCATGGAAACAAAAATACTAAGAGGTAATGGCCAAGTAGATATTGTGAGTTTTTCCCAACTAAAGTCAAAATTTCCCTGAATTCACCCAATGAGGTAACAGCAGAGAATACTGAAGATGCATTTGTGGCATGGATTTCTAAAAGCTTCTTGTGAAAACACAGACCCAGCAAATTGGTGGCGAAATAATCTTGTTTACAATATGGCTCCTTCAGTTATTGGGCAAGACTTGCTCCCTGTACTACATGCAATTAAATTGTAATCCCATGCTTCATAAAAATCAACAACAAAAAAAAATCACAGAATCTAATATTTGCCTCATTTGATCGATTCAAATTGATTGTTCATTTGATGACATATTAACATACTCTGATTTACTATGGTTAAATGCCAACAAATGGACAGAGGATTGTAATCAAGCAGTTAAAACACTAAAATATAACGCAATCAGGTGTTATTTAACTGTAACAACAGTATGAGAAAAGGATTTGACTTCCAAACCAGGACAAATGGTTCAGCGCTGGCACTGGCCAAAACAGGGCTACTGTTCAGAAAAAGTTATCAATCAACAACCACTAAAGAAGATAAAAAGATAGAGAGAAAGTGAGGGAGAGAGAATGAGAGCACAGACAGAGGGTGTGTGTGCATATATATAAAAGAAACTTTCTAAATAACTTCTGAGCGTGTGTGTAAAATTTCCAGTTTTAAAATGGGATGGCAATGAAAAATACTTTGGGAAGCCCTGGGCTAAGTGGAAATTGCATTTATGTGATATAATCGGAAAAATCAACGTTTGCTGGAACTTAAGCCTTTAAAGAAACTAGGTCCAAGTACAAGAAAAAAGCCAAAGATCTTAGAAGTAATTCCACATGCAGGGCATCAAATACAAGAATGTAGCACTTGTGGTAACATCGAAACAACTTGTGAACCTTTTTCCACACTGGAGACTCAAGAGATTCTGCAGATACTGGAATCTGGAGCAATACACACAAAATGCTGGAGGAATTCAGCAGGCCAGGCAGCATCTACGAAGGGAAATAAACAGTCAAAGTTTCGTGTCAAGATCCTTCATCAGGACTGGAAAGGAAGAGGGCAGAAGCCAGAATAGAGAGGTTGGGGGGGAGGGGAAGGAGCACAGGCTGGCAGGTGATAGGTGAGTCCAGGTGAGAGGGGGAATGTAGGTGGGATGAAAGGGAGTGATGCAACAAGCTGCGAGGTGATAGTTAGAAGATGCAAAGGCTGAAGAAGAAGCCTTACATCAGATATAATTTGCTACTGAACCCATAAATCATCCCCTCCTCCTTGCCTCCACTGTCACATCTCGTCTTTAACTCTTCATCCATTTTGGTTAGCAAACATGCAGAAGATATGAAAATTGGTGGTGCCGTGGATAGTGTGTCTATGGCTACAGCAGGATAAAGATCAGTTGGAGGATTGGGCGGAGGATTAGCAAGTGGAATGTAATCCTGACAAGTGCAAGTTTGTTCATTTTGGGAAGTTAAGGGGAGGGCATATACAGAAACTGGTGGGGTCCTAAGGAATGTAGATGAACAGGGAGACCTTAGGGTATAAGTTCATAGTTCCCTGAAAGTGGCAACACAGATAGATAGGGTGGTGAAGAAGGCATATGACAAACTAGGCTTCATCAACTGAGGCATAGAATATAAGAGTAGAGATGTCATTTTGCAACTTTACAAGACACTGATTAGGATGCACTTGGAATGTGCATTTCTGGTCTTCACACTCTAGGCAGGATATGATGTGCTGGAGAGGGTGCAGAGGAGATTCACTAGGATGTTACCTGGATTGATGGACTTAGTTATGGGCTGAGATTGAATAGGCTGGGCTTGTTCTCCCTGGAGCAAAGGAAGCTGAGGGGTGACATTATAGAGGTATATAAAATTATGAGTGGCACAGATAGGGTACTCTTCCATGGTACAGTGTCATGGTATAGGTGGGAGGGAGAATCAGAAATATTATCACTGACTTACGATGCAAAATTTATTGCTTTGTGGCAACAGTAGTGCAAAGATATAAAATTACTATAAATTACAAAATAAATAAATAATGTGACAAATAAAAATAATGAGATAGTGCTTATGGGTTCATGAACTGTTCAGAAATCTGATGAGCAGAGGAGAAGAAGCTGTTTCTGAATCGTTGAGTGTGGGTCTTCAAGCTCCTGTATCTCCTCCCTAACGGTAATGAGAAGAGGGCATGTCCCAGACGGTGAAGGTCCTTAATGATGGATGCCACCTTCTTAAGGCACCACCTCTAGAAAATGTCCTCAATGGTGGGGAGGGTTGTGCCCGTGATGGAGCTGGCTGAATCTACAACCCTCTGCAGCCTCTTATGATCCTATACATTGGAGCTTCCATACCAGGCTGTGATACAACCAGTAAGAATGCTCTCCACCATACATCTATAGAAATTTGCAAGTGTCTTTGGTGACATATCAAATCTCCTCAAACTCCTAATGAAGTAGAGCCACTAGCATGCCTTCTTCGTGATTGCATCAATGTGTAGTGCCCAGGACAGATCCTCCGAGATGTTGACACCCAGGGACTTAAAGCTGTTCACCCTTTCCACTGCTGATCCCTCAATGAGGACTGGTACATGTTCTCCCGACTTCCCCTTCTTAAAGTCCACAATCAATTCCTCGATCTTGCCGACATTGAGTGCGACGTTGTTATTACGACACCATTCAACCAGCTGATCTTTCTCACTCCTGTATGCCTCCTTGTTACCATCTGAGATTTTACCAACAACAGATTTGAAGGGGATCTGAGGGGAATGATTTTTTTTAAAACAGAGAGCAGTTGTTATCTGGAATACAGTGCCAAAGGAGATTGGGGAATCAGATACAATCACTATGTTTCAGAGGCATTTGGACAGGCACTTGAATAGGCAAGGCATAGAAGGATACTGACCTAATACAGGCAAATGGGATTAGTATAGATAGGCAAAACAGTCACCATAACATAATAGGTCAAAGGACCAGTTTCTGTGCTGCATGACTCTATGACATTCCCTCCATCAGTAGGTGGCAACACATCAAAGTCCCCTCAGTTTCTTTCTATTCTTCCTTTGCCTGTTTATCTGGTTTTCTTCAATATGCTTTATTTGCCTGGTTCTTTAAGTTAAGACATTAAAAGATTTTAAAAAATAAAATTATCCTTATCTTTAAGTTAAACCCTTTGTATGTTAGGTTTATCTAAGTGGAAGACATTTTTCTGAGAAAATTGAGTTGTGTTGGGGCTTAAAATGATATTAATTAGTTCTGATGAAAGTTCATTGACCTGAAACATTAACCCTATTACACCTTCAACATTGCTGCCTGACATGCTGAATAGTTCTGCAGTATTTTGGTTTTATTTTATAGATGAGTGGACATCAACACACACACACACACACACACACACACACACACACACACACACACACAGTGGGCAGGCAATGTGTAGGACATATAAAACTTCAAGTTTTATTACTGTGCTACCTAGAGGTGTTTAAAAACTGTGGGGTCTTTCATTACGACTTTTACTTGTAAGAAATAAAAAAGATTTTGGATTTGGTCTTGCTACAGGTAACCAACATGACTAAAAGTGATCCAATATAAAGGGAAAGTAGCTGATGTTTTTGACTTCATAGTCAACTGTTCTTTGTGACTTGCCTTTTTTTTAAGTTCGTCCTGCAGATTCTATTAGATACACATTTTCACTATTTTCAACTGCTATGTACAAGTGCAGCAAAGAGCATCAAGGCTATGAAATATCATGAAAATCTGACATTGTTTAAAAGAACTCTGGCTTCATTTGAAATCTACCACATCTTCAAATGCATCATCATGTGTGTTAAATTTAACATTTTGGAAGATCATTTCCTTCACTTGCCACGCCTGCATCCTTCATCAGTTACAAATCTGTCCAGCACCTAGAAGAACAAATATTTGAGCAAAATTTCTATGAAGACATCCCAGCAGTTACCATATAAAATCATATTAAAGCCAGAAAATATTCTCAAAAATCATTCTCCTTTGGTCTAAATAATTTTAATTTCTAAAGAACAAAATTCTATGGGAAAAATGTTAAAAGAGTTCTGAGATAAACATTTGCTAATATGACAAGTGACAGGTTTATGGCCACCTCTCCCATTAAGAGCACATCATGCATTTCGATCATACAATCCTCCCCTTTCCCATGCCCTATAATGCCCCATGCAGTCTCAAGATATTTTCAACCAGAAGTCAATGGAGCTTATTTGCCAATCAAAATAGAAAAGTACTGTTCCTTCCCATGCAAACAAAATATCTTCCAAGATGTATTATTTTATTTTTAAGATACAAAATGTCTGCTTTTAATTGCTGGCTAAGTCTAACCTTCAACAATACCAGTAAATTGTTGAGCTCGTTCAATACTTACATCAATATCAAAAGCAACTCATTCACTTCAATCCAATTTATGATTATAAATTCAGCTTAAACATTTGAACTTTGCAAAGGGGCTTTCTTCCACAGAGACCTCCTTGGGAACATACTGGGAGCCAAATGTAATGGCAAAAAAATTAGTGCAGGGATTTCAATGTATGATTAACCCATGCATGTTGATCCTGTGCTGCCAACATCCTAGTTTTGTGGGTCACTGGTTGGACACAATAGCAGTGAGCCAATATCAAGAATTTCTAATTCTAGTTAAAGCTACCTTTTAAGACTTAAATCTAGTCTGGTTCTAAGAGGCGAGTTGCAATATTGTAGGAATGGATGCTCGCAAATGTGCAGGAGATAAATCTGGCCTGGAAATGATACAACATAGGACCCTGGCTACATGGAGAACTTGATAGAGAAGGTGAAAAATAGGATTGATGCCTTCTATCTACAGAGGCACAGAGGATCCTCAATTCACATGGTCGCAAGGCAGTGTGGGCAGATAGTAAGGCCACAAGCATATGGATGTACTAATACAAGAAATCAATAACCCCTCACAATTGGTTAAGATCTATAGTGTATCGTCCAATGTCATTTCATCTCAACTAAAATTCTCAGAGAGTGCTCAATTCATCACACCCCAACAATGCACTTACCAATAATCTCTACAAATAAACACCTGTAATAGCCTTGCCATCAAAAGAGATTGTACATCATTCAGTGACATACCTCCCTTTCTACTGCAGGACAAGATGGCACCTAACCAGAAGAATTAAGAAGCTAACTAGAAGGGACAGGGCACCTGTATACCCTAACACACGAGGGAGTGTACTGATCACTTTTGCTACAGTTGTTGATGAGGACCTGACCAGCAGTGGAACTGAAGCCACTGGAAATGATGCTCTCCTCACATTTAATCCCATTTGCAGAGGAGATTCGCTAGGATGTTACCTGGTCTAGAGGACTTTTTGCTATGGGGAGAGATTGTTTAGGCTGGGCTGGTTTTCCTGGAGTGGAGTTGTGACCTGATAGAAGTATATTTAATTATGAGAGGCATAGATGAGACAGATATTCAAAATCATTTTCACATGGTAGGGACATCAAAATCAAGAAGTCATAGATTTAAGGTGAGAAAAGAGAGTTTTATTGGTATTGGTTTATTATTGTCATTTGTACCAAGGTACAGTGAAAAAAGGAGCTCTGAGGGGTAAGGTTTTGTTTTTACACAGACAGTGGCTGATATTTGAAACATGCTGCCATTGGAGGTGGTGGAATCAGGTACAATTACTGCATTTAAGAGGCTAATTACGACACTTAAGACAGACGTTTAATTTGCAAGACACAGAAGGATACGGTCCTAATTAGGTAAATGGAATTAGTGTAGATGGGCAAAAAGGTCGGCATGGTCATGGGGCCGAAGGGCCAGTTCCTGCACTGTATGACTCTATGACTTCTGATATCCCACTTTCCCTTTCACCCACATCCTCTTCTACATGGATGACATAAGCATGCACCTTTTACTTCCACAAAATACAAGACTCACATTAGGTAACAAAGAACTGCAACGTAACCAAACAGTAGAGTAATAGTAATGACACAGCATTGAAGGTAACATACTATCAGTCTGTTTCACATGTTGCCACCAACTTAGATACTGATACCATGCTTAATTTAGGAGTTAACATCACAGCAGATCTGCATGTGCCAACAAATGCAGCGGGACCAAAGAAATGGCAGACGAACTGAATAAGTATTTTGCATCAGTCTTCACTATGAAAGACACCAGCAACATGGCAGAAATTCAAGAGAGTCAGGGGGCAGAAGTGAGTGTAGTCACTATTACTAAGGAGAAGGTGCTTGGGAAACTGAAAGGTCTGAAGGTGGATAAGTCACCTGGACTGGATGGACTACACCCCAGGGTTCTGAAGGAGGTAGCTGAAGGGATTGTGGAGGCATTAGTAATGATCTTTCAAGAATCACTAGATTCAGGAATGGTTCTGGAGGACTGGAAAATTGCAAATGTCACTCCACTCTTTAATAAGGGAAGGGAGGCAAAAGACAGGAAATTATAAACCAGTTAGCCTGACTTCAGTGGTTGGTAAGATGTTATAGTCAATTATTAAGAACGAGGTTTCAGGGTACTTAGAAGCACATGATAAAACAGGCTGAAGTCAGCATGGTTTCCTTAAGGGGAGATCTTGCCTGACAAATATGTTGGAATTCCTTGAGAAAGTAACAAGCAGTATAGACAAAGGAGAGTCAGTGGATGTTGTTTACCTGGATTTTCAGAAGGCCTTTGACAAGGTGCCACATAAGGCTGCTAAACTAGACAGGAGCTCATGGTATTGCAGGAAAGGTACTAGCATGGATAGAAGATTGCCTGACTGGAAGAAGGCAAAGAGTGGGAATAAAGGGGGCCTTTTCTGGTTGGCTGTCGGTGAGTAATGGTGTTCCGCAGGGGTCGGTGTTGGGTCTGCTACTTTTCACGTTATATGTTAATGATTTGGATGACGGAATTGATGGCTTTATGGCCAAGTTTGTGGATAATACAAAATTAGGTGGAGGGCAGGTAGTGTTGAGGAAGCAGGGAGTCACAGAAGGACTTGGACAGGTTGGGAGAATAGGCAAAGAAGTAGTAAATGGAATACAGTGTAGGGAAATGTATGGTCATGCACTTGGTAGAAGGAATAAAGGTGTAGACCATTTTCTAAATGGCAAGAGAATTCAGAAATCAAAGGTGCAAAGGGACTTGGGAGACCTAGCGCAGGATTCCCTAAAGGTTAACTTGCAGATTGAGTCAGTAGTAAGGAAGGCAAATGCAATGTTAACATTCATTTCAAGAGGACTAGAATATAAAAGCAAGGATGTAATGCTGAGGTTTTATAAGGCATTGGTCAGACCGCATTTGGAGTATTGTGAGCAATTTTGGGCCCCATACCCAAGGAAGGATATGCTGGCATTGGAGAGGGTCCAGAAGAGGTTTACAAGAATGATCCCGAGTATGATAGGGTTAATGTATGTGGCTCTGGGCCTTTACTTGCTGGAGTTTAGAAGGATGAGAGGGGATCTCATTGAAACCTACTGAATACTGAAAGGCCTGGATAGAGTGGACATGGAGAGGATGTTTCCTGTAGTGGGAGAGTCTCAGACCAGAGGGCACAGCCTCAGAATAAAAGGACGTGCCTTTAGAACAGAGATGAGGAGGAATTCCTTCAGCCAGAAGGTGGTGAATTTGTGGAATTCATTGCCACAGACAGCTGTGGAGGCCAAGTCATTGGGTATATTTAAAGCGGAGGTTGCTAGGTTCTTGATCAGTAAGGGTGTCAAAGGTTACGGGGAGAAGGCAGGACAATGGGGTTGAGAGGGAAAAATAAATAAGCCGTGATCAAATGGCGAAACAGATTTGATTGGCCAATTGGCCTAATTCTGCTCCTGTCTTATGGTCAAATCAGGCATGTGCCCTTAGAGATGCAACTGGATGGCACAAAGAAAAACAGAGTTCAGGGAAATGGGACAATTGAAATAGGGTGAATATTTCCTCTTGTGAGAGCATTTGGATCTGGGGGTCATTGTATGAAAATAATGGGGCACTGTTATATCTGCCTCAGGGATCTCAGGTAAGAACAAATGGAGCATGCTTCAGAGGAAGGCTAAAAGAGTCAAAATACGCAACAAGTTAGCCAGCATCAATGGAAAGAGAACCAATTAATATTTCTTGACAATGACCTTTCACCCAAATTACAAAATGTTAGGGATACAAGATCAACTATAAATTCTAACTCTGTTTCCCTCTCCACAAATGCTGCTTGGCCTGCTGAGTATTTCTGGTGTTTTCTGTTTTTATTTTACATTACTTGCATCTGAGCACCATGGAAGTGCTTTGGGATATCTGACAGAAAGCTAGAGTTCAATTGCAAAGAACATGGAGTGCTCTAGTACCTACTTGACAATGGGCTTTTGCACAGATCTTGTAATTCATTCTTTCCAGTGTGGAAGTGGTGCATTACCAAACATTTGATGCTACAACTTCCATTGAATCAGAAGCAATAGCCACCCACTGAATATGTGCTGTTCAGACTACCATCATACATGGTCTACTTCCTTTTGTGCAAGCTAACACTGCCTATGACCATGACCATGGAATTATAGTGCACAAAGGGGTATGCAGGGCATCACACAAGCCCAAGTAGCTCACTAGAATAGGTGAGGTGGCAATATACAGAATGTGTGGCCACGGCTCCAGAGAACACAAATGTACTCTTTACCATTTCACAAGTCAATTCAAACTGCTGAAGCACACACCATGATAGTATAGCCTGAAGTCAAGCCTTCTAGGCCAGATCACTTTCCAAATCCATCTGCAGTTTCTCCAATGAACAGCAGGAATCTTTCACCAGGTACACTGCAGCCACCAGATAGCATTTTTGTACAACCACTAGAGCAGAAAAAGACATGGAAGACAAGCAGTAAGGAATACAAAAGAATTATTTATCTTTTGTGTAAACAGTGGCATAATTTAATGCATCAGTGAATGGAAGTTGCAACTTCTCCAAGAACAGGTGGAGCAGAAAGGTGTTGTTTAGATTACCTATTCGTGCAGCTTCCCTTCTCATGCTCATATTCCTCCACGTTCATCATTAAGCTGATGTCAAGGGTTGTCCCCTCAAGATATCAAGGTATGCAGAATGGCAGCAAGTCACCATTAATTTTTATTAGCTTCGATCCCAAATGTTGCAGGGATCATCCGTAGCAAAATCTGCAGCAGAAGAATTGTTTCACTACTAGTCTGTTCCAACAGATTTCCTGTGGAAGTATGGTTTTTTCATTGAATATATGCTGCCCTCATGTGTGTGGGTTGTGTGCCAGAGCTATCAGCCATGTACTCAGTAGATAGTCCCTCAAAATTCAGAGTCATCCTCTGATTTGCCCTGGGGCTCAAATGACAATTGGCTCAGTTGACTGCAACAGAATGAAGGGAACATGACAGGTGCTAGTAACTCTGCCCATTAAACTGCATTATTTGCTTTTCATGATTAGATACCATTTGGTGTTGGAGTTGCTTTTGGTTTCGATATGTAGAAAAGTTAACAAGTGGCATGTGCAAGGCATCAATAGCATTCTATGTTGTGAGGGAAGCTGCACTCTGATTTCTGAGAAGAGAGAATGAAATATAGACAGGTCTCTATTCAAGAGTGCTTCAGTGATTTCCAGTACATAATAATGGATGGCAAGTTGTGAAATATTGCAAGTATCTTCAGTTTGCAAGAAGTCAAATGTAAAACAAGCCATTGCACAGATTAGATCGACAGCCACTGGCAATGCAATACTCACCCTGCTGAGGTTACAAATGAGAGGGCAGTAAGTATTAGATTTTAGAGAGGTCATCCATATCAGGTTGCTGACATGCAACACATTGTTCAATGCAGATGTTCAATTAAGATAATTGTTCCTGTACAAATACTGAGACCTTTCTACCTCTCCCCCCACCCCTTGGATGCCATTCTACTCATTCTCCAGTCATGCCGCAAAAGGTCCTTCAGTGCTTCCCTGTTTATACCACTCCCTTTAAATGATCATAAAAGCACCACACACTCGTACAAAGAACATTTAAAAAATGCAGGAGTACTTACCATTATCCACCATTCAGCAAATTCATGATTGACCTTTATGCTCATGGCTAACTTCCTGAAGTAACCCAGTTATTGCCAGCAACAACTAAATTAAGTAAACCAGTAATTAACCCAAATGTTTTGGATGACCCCTTTAAATAGCACTGGTGGGGACTCCTTCCTGTTATTGAATGCAAGTTCAACTTTGAGGTTAAAAGAGGGAGTTGGCTGGACCACAGAACTCCAAAATTGCAGAGTATGTATCTGCAAGCTGATTGACATTGCTTATTCTGCAATGCACCCAGTGGATGTTCACTGCCTGCATGTCATTGCCTGGCCAACCTGAAATTCAAAGTAATTTTCCCCAAAGTGTACACAAGTACTATAGGCAATGTTCTGGGCATTTGGGCATTCACAAAAACAAAGACAGTAGTAGTCCTAATAATCTGATTGTCTTTTCCACCATCCTCAAACCAAACAACCTTTAACATAGCAGGTCCAATGGAGCTGGCTCTGGCCGATGGTTCTCAATCCATCAGTTCATCCTCATTGCAGAATTGAAACCCCAATTCAAGAAGGTTTGTAAAGAGCAAATTAGGAAGGTATAGGAGAAGATAAGTAACCTATAATTATTTAGTCTTAGTCTTATATTTTTAATTAAATGCTTTCATGTGTTTTAGTTAACTTTATTTTTAAAATGCATAAAATTGAAAAGTAATTAAAAATATTAAAGTTTTTAAAAAATATTTCTGAATATTAAAGACATTTAGAAACTACTTTAATGGCTTGCAAGGCTCTCAGTTGGCAAACTCAGCACTCCCCCAAATGTTTTGACAGCTGTCAGGGTGCTTAGGGATGGTGTCTCTGCACCATGATGCCTGTGCCCCAGTCACCATGCAGATAACACTGCCAGGCTCCAGGGTATGAAAGACCTGTGGAACAGATATTCTGCAGTGGGCCCAGGTAAGTGTGAGTGGGGGGGTGGTAGCAATTCCAGGCAGTTGCCTCAATCCAGCATGATCTGGCTGGTAGAACTAATTCCAACTATGCAAAAACTGTATATTTTCATAACTAATACTTTTTTTCCTCCATTCCACATTCCAAAATAGATTCCTTCAAATCTGCTTGTCCCATTGCACAGTTCTTCCTTTCATCTGTAACATTATTTTGGTTGTTCTCTCTCCACACATGCTGTCTGACCTGCTGGGTATTTCCAGCATTTTCTTTTATGTCAGATTTCCAGAAATTGTACTGTTTGGTATCTCACAGTTCCAGCGTAGTTTGCTTCTTCTCTCTGCTGTTTTCACTCACCTCCTATTTGCATCTTCTGCAATTAAAAAGCCTTCACTGCCCTCTTTCAGCCAGATACAATGTCACCAGTTTAGCCAATTTTAGAAGCAATATGGGTAAATGCATTTGATAGTTCACAAATATCTACTATCATTCAGTCCATATCCAAAGATTGAATAAATGAATTGAACAGACACAGCACATATATATGCAGATTTAGGATTTTGTCCAGCAGCTTCAAGTGATAAACACAAGAGACTGCAAATGCTGAAATCTGGAGCAACAAACAATCTGCTGGAGGAACTCAGCAAGTCGAACAGCATCTGCAGGGGGAAAGAAATTGTTGACATCTTGGGTCAAGACTCTGCATCAGTGTGCAGCAGAATGGAGTTCCTGCAGCAGACTGTGTGATGCTTCAAATGGTACTTTGATTCATCATAATGATTGCTGAGAATGTTGTCTTGGACAATGAGACAAAATTCACCTGTCCCTCCTCAATATCCAGAAAGAAGATGATGTTATTTGCCCTTTGCCATGCTGCTGCCTCTACTGCTTGGGACCACTTTTTCCTGCCTACCTAGAATAATTACTCAAGTTGACCCATCTTTTTTACATACTCAGATGTTGGTGTTTCCGTGGAGTGAACTATGGTGTATTCAGCCATATTTTATATATATATTAGCAAATAGCCATAAGGAATAAAGAACAACCACTAAAAAGGAAATATCAATTTTTTTAAAAACAATTTTACCAACAAATGTTAAAAAAAATACATCACAAGCTCATGTTCAAAGACAGTGTCTATTTCTCATTTACTAACCAAAATACATTAGGCATATCTGGATCTCCAAATGATCAACAGTTATATTGGACAACATTGTCCTAGAATGAACCTTGATACAAGTCTGCTTTCCAACCCCTCAGTTTTCAAATTGTTGCCATGTCCAGTTAACTCAACAAACGTGATAAATCCTTTAGCAGAACATCAAAGAAAATAAATATATCCACTTCAGTAAATACTAAGATAAACAAATCCCTAACTCTCCCCTTTCACAACCCTTATATGTATAGTGCTATTTCAGAATAACCGCTCCCTTATTAAATTCAATCAACTTCTCCAAACTGCCCAACTCTTAACCATTCGGTTGATTAATAAAATTCCTGAATGCTACCCCAAATCGTTGAAATTAACCCCCGACAAACTGCCATCATCGTGTTATCCATCTTATGGCTAGGCACTATAAGCTGCTAGATAAGTTAATTCAGTTCTCAAGCTGATGAAATGGGGTACTGACAGTACTACAACTACGGTAACTCCAGGTTACAGAGAGAAAAACACTTTGGCGGCTGTCAGTGGTCACATGTAACTAATTACCAACTCCATGAGATAGTGGGGACTTCTAGGGCTTGTAGAACCCCGTTCCAGCAAGCAGTCAGGGGAAATGATAATAAAACAAATGAAATACTATTTAAATTATTGAATCAAATCTTTCGTGTAGAATGCTTCCACAACCTAGGCATTTACATTATTGGAGAGTCCTGTGACACACCCATACCTGCGAATCTTCTCCAATACAACCACTGACAAGCTTATTCCAGAAATCAGATATCTTACAGGTTCATATCTTACATACTTAACACTGACAAACTCGTTTCCTCTAGATTAGCTGGTGAATTTATAATTTATCGCCTGTTTATATGTAAAGCAAATTGCGGGGCAAACTCCCTCAATCCTCTGTCTCAGACCACTTAGTGTCATTTTCCTTGGTTTTTTCCAGATACGCTTGTCCTACTGACAAGCCTCCTCAATCCCCGGGAAAGAGTAACTCCATCTCAAAACAATACCTGATCTATCCAAAACTGAAAATCTCCCTGCACGCTTCCCTTTAACCTACCAAAAATAAAAACCCTTCCATCCTGACAAGAGAAGTTTATCAACAAATACAGCAACAATTTTCGCAATAGAAGAAGCACACACAGATATGTAGACAGTACCTGTTGTGTCTTCTCCAGTCAGTGTTAACTGCTGTTATTTATTTTCCCCTTCAGATTTTTTTTAATTTCTCTTCCCTCCATCAGTCCACAATCCCTGCTGATGGTGTGTCAGTGAATCAGGAGCCCGGATGAATGTGTGTGCCTCCACTCCTCTCCCCTCCCCTCCCATCTCCTGCAATTATAAAAGATGTGGTTGCTAAGAGAGGTGAGGGGGGGGAAACCTCACCCAACCTTACAAAAAAAGGAAAAAAAATACATATATTGTCCTTCCACTCACGTAACAGCCTAACTTCACAGACAGAGGAGAGAGGTGGGCGGCCGTCTGGGGGCGTTATTGATGGACAGCAATGACAGCCAATTACTGAGACGAAGCGCGCGTCCACCCTGTCCCGCCCCTCTCCAACCGTCCCTTGGGGGCGGGAGATTTTCGCCAATTGGAAAGAAGCAATCGGCGAGTCGGTGAAGTTGTTGGCCGGTCCCGCAATCCCACCGTGCGTCCCAAACCCACCGCCTCCATCTCAGCTCCTGCGCAGGCAAGATGGAGAGCAGCCAATCAGGGCCAAATGAAGGTGGGAATTGGTGCCGACGTGAATCCCATTGGACAACAAGCCTATTTGATAGACAACATCATTAACGAATGAAGCGAAAGAATGCAATCGGACAAGCTGCCCGAGTGTGAACCAATGAATGGGGCGAATGGTATTGCGATGTCGTGACCTGGGTGTCGAAGTCGCCTTCAGAATATGATCTGAAGGTAATGGAAAACATAAACATCGGGAGCAAAATGCTCCCCATGCTGCAAAACCTAATTAGCGACAAAAATGCCAGAAAACACTCAGCGGAAAATAGGCAGAATTTGCACAAAGATATGCAGTTAAACTTTCTGGTCAATGGTCATACATCATAACTGGGCGCAGTCAGAGATTTAGCTTCTATAACAACTAAATCCAAGAGAGTAGAGAAAGATCAAAAAGCGAGAGGTCTGTGATGGCTGAGGGCACGTTATACAATTATAATACATCGGCAATAACTTACATTTTATGGCATATTCGACAAAATTTAATATCCAAGATACTTCATAAAAGTATCATTGAACAACATGTGACCCAAGCAGCGTATTAGGGAGGATGACTGAAATAGAGAGGTGAAGGCATAATTAGAGGGAGTTATGAAATTTGGATGAAAGGTGATCAACCTGACTTGTTAATTCTGTTTCTCTCTCCACCACTGCTGCTTCAACTACTGAGTATTTCCAGCATTTTATTCTTATTTCCAAAGGTTTGGACTTTAGCTACTGAAGGCATAGCCAGCAATGGCAGAATAAATTTGTGGTTCATCATGAGTTTGGTAATTAAATGGTAATCAGTTTATTATTGTTCCACGTACTGAGGTACAGTGAAATAATGTTTTGTATGCCATCCGTACAGATCATTTCACCACATTAGTACATCGAGGTAGTACAAGGGAAAAGCAATAACAGAATGCAGAATATAATGTTACGGTTATAGAGAAAGTTCAGTGCAGGCAGACAACAAGATGCAAGCCCATGACGAGGTAGATTGTGAGGTCAAGAGTCCATTTTATCATACTAGGGGACCATTCAATAGCCTTTAAACAGCGGGATAGAAGCTGTCCTTGAGCCTTCAGGTATGTGCTTTCAAGATTTTGTATCTTCTACCCAATGGGAGGGGGAGGGGAGAGGGTGTCCAGGGTGGGAAGGGTCTTTATGTTGTCTTAAAATTATTTGATTATAATTTGATTATAAGATTAAAATTGGAGGAATGCAAATATCTCAGAGAAGATTGGAAAGAAAAGGAGAAGTGATTCCAAGGAGGGATTTGAAATAATTAAAATTTTTTAAATGAAGCTTTGGTTAAGGGTGGCACAGTGGTGTTGCAGGTAGTGCAGCAGTTTCACAGCTCCAGCCACCCAGGTTTGACTCTGACCTCTGATGCTGTATGTAAGTTTATATGTTCTCCCTTGGCCATGTGGGTTTCCTGCAGGTGCTCCAATTTAATGGCTCTGTGAGAGAGACTATTACTCCTGATTTCTTGTTACTTAGCCAATTATCTTCCATGCTGCTGCAGCTCCTTTTATTACATGACCTTCAGTTTTGAAGACAAGCCAGTTTTATGACACATAATCAGTGCCTTTTGCAAGTTCACATCAATCACTTATTAAATAGATTCAAGGAGGTAGATATATTTCTTAGTGCTAAAGGAATCGAGGGACACTGGGAAAAGGCGGGAACAGGTTACTAAAGTGGATGATCTGCCATGATCATCTTCGATAGTGGAGCAGGCCCTAAAGGCTGAATGGCTTACTCCTTCTCCTACTTTCTATGTTTCTATGATGCACATGAATAGCATTCAAACAGTTTAAGATTAAGATAAAGCGGAGATTAAGGGAGTTAACAGACCTGTCACTAAAGATACAATGAATATAGAGCAGCAATCTATTCACCTTTTTGACTTAGGAAAAACCTTTGCACAGCAACAGTCCCTTCAGTTCAGTTAGTCCATGCTGACTTTTATAACCCATGATCCTCCATCCTTATCCCACCACTTATCCTCTATTTCATCTTTTCTTCATGTAAACATGGTGCCTCCCATTAAATACAGCAATGCTGTCTGTTTGCACCATGCATATTGGCAGGGAATTCCTCAATATGTTGCATGTAGTAACATTTTTAAATTATATTTTCAATTATCCTACATTTAGAAACCATTGTTCAATTTCTCCACATTTACTATATCGAGTCCTAATCAATATTTTGAAAAGTTCTATCACATTTCCCAAAAGAAAAGAAACTGAATTTAATCACAGTCTCTAGTGATATCTTTGCCAATTTTTCCTGTATACTTTTCCAGTTTTTTGATACCTTTTTTGAAGGATATTGAACAAGAATATCTTTCTGCACATAGCAATTCAAATATTCCACATAAATTTGTCATTACCTCCTTCCTTTTGAACTTCCTTCTCAAATATATGAACTCCAACATTTTTTTACATTCTTCATGATTTCACCAAAATAAGCTGCTATTTACTGAGGTTATTTGCTCCTACACTCTATTCAGTTTCTCATCGTTCAAGAAATGTGACATCTGATTCATCCTATGAAAATGTGCCCAGAGTACTTCACTTTTTGTCATATTTTGTCTTTTCATGAATGTTGTAAAAGGAAAGCAGCATGCTGTTAATCATTGGGATGAAACTACTTTTATTAATTTCCAATGTTAATCATCAGAAAACAAGGGATATTCAAAAATTAAACACAATGCAGCCGAGAACCAAGAAGGCATTTGTTATTTTAAGAGGCAACAGCATATTTTTTTCTCTGTAGTAACTGATGCTTGATAGAGATTATTTTAGAGGCATGTAAAATTGTCAATGTTTTTAAAAACTGATCTGAAAGGGAAACCAGACAGCAGAGATTCAGATGTTTTTTTAATGCCTAATTACATTATGAATTTGTGAATAGTTTTTGTCAGGGGTCTAAGTTGATGGAGAGGTCAAATGCTGACAACTGGATATATATGATAAAGGAGATGGGGAAGTAACTAAGGAGTGCCCTGCTGGAGATATCTCGAGATCACATGTGAAGGTCATGGATTACAGTTATATTGTGCATTCTTATGAATCTATTCTTTTTAGAGTTTTAAAATTGTGCATCATCAGGCTCCCTAAGCTCAACTTGTATTGAAAATATGACATTATTTTGCCCATTTGTCCTTGACATTTCTCACAAAAGAATGTTATATGCTACCATTAGCTACGTGAACTCATATGCCATGCCTCATTGCCCAATAAATATTGATGCTTTGGCCCAAGGGTCGAGTAATGCAGGTTATAGCATTCATTTAAATGAAGGGAAATGTTTGTTACTGTTATCATAAAATAACAGATTGTTAGAAGTTTTATTAAGATTTGCTCTACTGATCTGGAATTATTGGACAGCAGCTGCCACTTTACAACAGGAAAAGATCTAGCAAACGTGACAGTTACATAAACATCGGTAAGCTTCACTGTCACTGTGATAACTGTAGGATGTACACTTCCAGGACTCTTCTTTGAAGACTACTCATTAATTGAGACAGTCCACAATGCCTCAATAGCAGCAAGCTGGTGACTTTTTGATTACTTTCCCATAGGATATAGACATCTCATTTATTGTCAATTCCTAATGCCCTTCAACTGAATGAATTGTGTAGGACATTTAAATGTCCAGCACATTCTCTTGGATTTAGAGTAATATTAAGATCAGACTGAGTAAGAATGGCAGATTTGTGAACGAGATAGGACATTATAAAAAGTCTACTAGTTTTAGATTTTTTAACTAGTTCTTTTTTAATATTCTTGATTTATTTAAATTCCCCAGCTGCCATATCATGTTTGTGGTTCATTAGTATAGGCCTTTGGATTCCTAGTCCAGTAACTTAACCACCATGCCACTGTAATTCTCTGGTATGTTAATCATGCATAGAAAAACTCAATATTACTGATTTTAAAATGTCATCTTCTCCCTTTATTCCCATCTAACTGCTGACCATACATTTTTTCCAGTCCCCATATATATTGTTAATAGTTCTCTCTCTCCAAATATCTGCTTCTCCTTTAAATCTGCATAACCATTGTCCTCAAAAGAATCTTAACATTTCCATTCTTGTACATTATTGCCTCATCTTCAATCTCATGTTCCTTCCCAAAGTCTTTGAATGTAGTGCAACCTCCCAAATTTGCTTCCATTGTTTAAATCTTTCCAATCAGGTTTCTGTCACTGTCATAATACTTAAACACCTCTTAAAGTGCTAATGACATCCTATGTGATTGTGACAGATGCAATCTGTCCCTCCTTTTATTCCAACACACTCCTGGCCACTATAAATTCTGCTGCATTTGAGATGGTTGACCGCACCAGTTTCCAACACCTCTCCACTGTCATCCAGCCCACATTTGCCTGCATCCATTTTTATCTATCCAGTCTCAGCCAAAAAAGAACTAACACCAATTCCTGGTGCCTGCCTTCCTTCATCTGTTGCCTCAAGGATCTATCTTTGGCTTTCTCCTGCTTGTAATA
The DNA here is from genome assembly GCF_009764475.1 of Pristis pectinata. Lineage (NCBI taxonomy): Eukaryota > Metazoa > Chordata > Chondrichthyes > Rhinopristiformes > Pristidae > Pristis > Pristis pectinata. The sequence goes on from NC_067406.1 coordinate 25,226,562, forward strand.
TACACATTTCCCTTTGGCTGCATTGCTTAAAACAGTAAGTCAACACTATCTCTTTGATATCTCTCCAGCATCTTCATTTTGTTAAAGTACTTGTCCTGAGATTCAATATTTGATATTCCCACAACAAACTCCATTCCTTAGCCACCAGCTCTATACCTCTTCCTGGCAACTGTCCAAAACAACCAGATTGTTCAGAACTTTTATTTTTCCTTGATTCATTATCATGGCCTCACTAACCTCCGTAACACTGCCCAACACCGCTCAAAGTCTAAAGATAACAGGATACTCCAGGCTAGCTTTCCTCTATAAACTTGAAGACATCCAGAACTTTGCTGCCCACCTGCTAATGCAAACCAGATCTTGTTCACCCATGATGCTTGTATTGATTTGTTAAAGATAAATTGTGTTTAACTCTATAGTCCTATAAAAGTAACAGAGCAGGATGAAATAAGTTCTGCTGAAATCTGCTCTAAATGGTATGTGATCCCCGGTTCTGGATTCTCCAGTCTTTTGTAACATCCTCCCTGTCTGTCTGGTCCAGTCCCATGGATAACTTCACATTTATCTATGTTGAACTGCATCTGCACCTAATTTGCCTAAATCACATCAGAGTCTCTTTGCATTCTCCTCATAGCTCGCATCCCATTCCAGCTTTGTGTCAGCTGCAAACTTGGAGATGTTGCAATTAGTTCCCTCATCCAAGTCATTGAGATATTATGAATATATGGGACCCAAGAACTGAACCCTGGGGCACCCTACTTGTCACCCCCTGCCACCTGGAAAGAGATCCATTTATTTCCACTCTCTGTTTCTTGTGTGTCCAAAAATTCTCAAGCCATGCCAGTTTATAGACCCCTGTATCTCATATGCTTTAACTTTGCACACTAACCTTTTCGATAGAACTGTATCAAAAGCCTTCTGAAAGTCCGAATGCATCACATCCATTGGTTATCCTGTTATTGCATCTTTTATAATAGATTCTAGCATTTTCCCCACTGACTGGACTGTAATTCTCTGTTTTACCTCTTCCTCCATTTTTAGATAGTCATCACATTTACCACCCTTGAATCTGTCAGAACTTCTCTAGAGTCTAAAGAGTTTTGAAAGACGACCAGCAATGTATACACAATTTCCAGGGCCACTTCTTTTAGTACTCTAGGATATAGATTATCAGGCCTAGGGGATTTGTCACCCTTTAACACCATTAATTTCCTTAGCCCTATTTCTTTACTAATATTGATTTCCTTTGGATCATCTCTCTTTCTAGATCCTTGGTTCCCTAAGATAAGTGGGAGGTCTCCTTAGTGAAGACATAACCAAAATATGTGTTTAATTGTTCTGCTATTTCTTTGTTCTCATTTATAAATTCCCCCATCCTTTCCCATTCTCACACTGACCTGTCTTTTCTCAGCGTCTTCCACAGCCAGGGTGAGGCCAAATACAAACCAGAAGAACACATCTCATATTCCGTCTGGGTAGTCTACATCTTGTCGGCATGAACATTGAATTCTCCAAGTTCAGGTAACATGCTCCCCCTCTGTCCCCTTCTATCTCCTTCTGATCTACCCAGGCCCTCTCACATACATCCTTTTTACCAAATTCCCCCCATCTCCCAGTTCCTTTCCCCTCCCCTACCTACTCCATCTACCCATCACCCACACACTTCTCCCACTGGGTTCCCTCCCCTCCATTGTCCTATGTGCCTGCCATACCTTCCTCTTCATCTTCCTTTCTTATCAGATTCCATAATCTGCAGCCCTTTGCTGGCTCCACCTATCACCTCCTATAATCAATCGCTATCTCCATCCTCCCCTCCCCCACCTGACTCCACCTGGCAATCAATATCTGCCCACTGGATCCATCTATCGTTGCCAGCTCTTGCCTCAACCATCCCCCTCACCTCTTCATATTCTATCTCCCCTCTACTCTTTTAGTCCGGTCTTGACCCGAAACATTGAAGGTCACTGTCCAAGTGAACCATAGACCCATAGTTAGAGGGCAACTGAAGGGTTAAACAGTTCCTTTAATTTAATTAACTTAAGAGTAGGTAATGAAGGCAGCAGTTCGGGAAGTCATGTGCTTTGTATGCAGTATGTGGGAAGTCAGGGACAGCACACTTGTCCCTGATGACTACACCTGTAAAAGGTGCATCCAGCTGCAGCTCCTGACAAACCAAGTTAGGGAACTGGAGCTGGAGCTGGATGAACTCTGGATCATTCGTGAGGCAGAGGCAGAAATAGGAGTTTCAGGGAGATAGTCAGCCCTAAAAGTCAAGAGGCAGGTAGCTGGGTGACTGTCAGGAAAGGGAAGGGGTATAGACAGAAAGAGCAGAGCACCCCTGTGGCCGTTCCCGTCAACAATAAGTATACCGTTTTGGATACTGCTGGTGGGGACGACCTACCAGGGACAAGTTGCAGCGGTCACGTCTCTAGCACCAAGACGGGTCCCTCGGCTCAGAAAGGAAGGAGGGAAAAGAAGAGAGCAGTAGTGATAGGGGATTCGATAGTTAGGGGGACAGATAGGAGGTTCTGTGGGAGAGATCAAGAATCCCGGATGGTCTGTTGCCTCCCTGGTGCCAGGGATATCTCGGATCGAGTTCCCGATATTCTCGGGAGGGAGGGTGAGCAGCCATGTAGGGACCAATGACGTGGATAGGAAGGAGGCGGAGGTCCTGCAAAGAGAGTTTAGAGAATTAGGTGCAAAGTTGAAGGACAGGACCTCCAAGGTTGCAATCTCAGAATTGCTACCCGTGCCATGAGCTAGTGAGGCTAGAAATAGGAGGATCATGCAACTAAATACGTGGCTAAGGAATTGGTGCAGGAGGGAGGGCTTCATGTTTCTAGACAATTGGGCTTTGTTCCAGGGAAGGTGAGACCTGTTCCACCGGGACAGTTTGCACCTGAACTGGAGGGAGACTAACATACTTGCGCGTAGGTTTGCTAGTGCTGCTCCGGGGGAGTTTAAACTAGATTTGCAGGGGGGGGGATCCAGAGTGTTAGAGCAGATAGTGAGGTGGAGGAGAAAGGTCATGCGAGGACTGCAGGTATAGACAGAAATCAAACATTTGTATGTGATAGAAATGTTCTCAGGTGCATCTATTTCAATGCAAGAAGTATTGTAGGTAAGGCAGATGAGCTTTGGGTGTGGATTGGCACGTGGGATTATGACATTATTGCTATTAGTGAGACTTGGTTGCAGGAGGGGCAGGACTGGCAGCTTAATGTTCCGGGATTTCGTTGTTTCAGACGTGATAGAGGGGGAGGGATGAAAGGGGGAGGAGTAGCATTACTAGTCAGGGAAAATATCACAGCTGTGCATAGACAGGACAGCCCGGAGGGCTTGTCTACAGAGGCCATATGAGTGGAGCTGAGGAACAGGAAAGGTGTGGCCACACTAATAAGGTTGTATTATAGACCGCCCAATAGTCAGAGGGAATTGGAGGAACAAATCTGTAGTGAGATAGCGGACCAATGTAAGAAACAGAAAGTTGTAATAGTAGGGGATTTTAACTTTCCACATATTGACTGGGACTCCCACACTGTGAAAAGGCTGGATGGCTTGGAATTTGCCAAATGTGTTCAGGAAAGTTTTCTAAATCAATACATAGAGGTACCAATGAGAGAGAATGCAATACTTGATCTCCTATGAGGGAACCAGACAGGTCAGGTGTCAGAAGTATGTGTAGGTGATTATTTTGGGTCCAGTGACCATAATGTCATTAGTTTCAAGTTAATTATGGATTATTATCGAGGACCAAGTCTGGTCCTCAAGTTGAGGTTCTAAATTGGAGAGGCCAATTTTGTGGAAATGAGAAAGGATCTAGGAAGAGTGGATTGGGATAAGTTGTTTTCTGGCAAAGATGTGTTCAGTAAGTGGAAGGCCTTCAACGGCGAAATTTTGAGAGTGCAGAGTTTGCATGTCCCTGCCAGGATTAAAGGCAAAGTTAACAGGCATAGGGAACCTTGGTTTTCAAGGAATATTGGCAACCTGTTTAAGAAAAAGAGAGAGGTGTATAGCAGGTATAGGCAACTAGGAACAAATGAGGTACTTGAAGAGTATAGAAAAAGTAAGAAAATACTGAAGAAGGAAATCAGGAAGGCAAAAAGGAGACATGAGGTTGCTTTGGCAGATAATGTGAAGGTAAACCGGAAGGGTTTCTACAAGTATATTAAGAGTAAAAGGATAGTAAGGGACAAAATTGGTCCCCTAGAAGATCAGAGTGGTCGTCTTTGTGTGAAGCCTCAGGAGATGAGTTAAACAGTTTTTTTGCATCAGTATTTAGTCAGTATTTAGTCAGGGAACTGGCATAGTGGACATGGAAGGAAGGGAAACAAGCAGTAGTGTCATGGAACATATAGAGGTTAAAGAGGAGGAGGTGCTTACTGCCTTACAGCGAATAAAGGTGGCTAAATCCCCCAGGCCTGACATGATATTTCCTCGGACCTTGAGAGACACTAGTGTAGAAATTGCAGGCGCCCTGGCAGATATATTTAAAATGTCCTTGGCCATGGGTGCAGTGCCGGAGGACTGGAGGGTAGCTCATGTTGTTCCATTGTTTAAAGAAGGCTCTAAAAGTAAACCATGTAATTACAGGCCAGTGAACCTGACATCAGTAGTAGGTAAGTTATTGGAAGGTGTTCTGCGAGATCTGATATACAAGTATTTGGACAACCAAGGGCTGATTAAGGATAGTCAGCATGGCTTTGTGCGTGGTAGATCGTGTTTAACGAATCTTGTAGAGTTTTTTGAGGAGGTTACCAAGAAATTGGATGAAGGAAAGGCTGTGGATGTTGCCTACATGGACTTTAGTAAGGCCTTTGACAAGGTCCCACATGGGAGATTAGTTCAGAAGGTTCAGTCAATGGGTATCCATGGAAAGGTTGTAAGCTGGATTTGAAATTGGATGAGTGGGAGAAGACAGAGTGGTTGTGGATGGTTGTTTCTCAGATTGGAGGCCTGTGACTAGTGGTGTGCCTCAGGGATCTGTGTTGGGGCAATTGTTGTTTGTTGTATATATCAATGGTCTAGAAGATAATGTGGTAAATTGGATTAGTAAGTTTGCGGATGACACTAAGATTGGAGGTGTAGTGGACAGCGAGGAAGGCTTTCAAAGCTTGCAGAGGGATCTGGACCAAATGGAAAAATGGTCCAGGAAATGGCAGATGGAATTTAATGCAGACAAGTGTGAGGTGTTGCATTTTGGAAGGACAAATCAAGGGAGGACATACACAGTAAATGGTAGGGCACTGAGGAGTGCGGAGAAACAAAGGGATCTGGGAGTTCAGATACATAATTCCCTGAAAGTAGAGTCACAGGTAGATAGGGTTGTAAAAAAGGCTTTTGGCATCCTGGCATTTATAAATCAAAGTATTGAGTATAGGAGTTGGAATGTTTTGGTAAGGTTGTATAAGTCATTGGTGAGACCAAATTTAGAATATTGTGTGCAGTTCTGGTCGCCGAACTACAGGAAGGATGTCAGTAAGATTGAAAGAGTGCAGAGGAGATTTACAAGAATGTTGCCGGGTCTTCAGGAGTTGAGTTACAGGGAAAGATTGAGCATGTTAGGACTTTATTCCTTGGAGCGGAAAAGAATTAGGGAAGATTTGATAGAGGTTTACAAAATGATGAGGGGCATAGACAGAGTTAATGCAAGTAGGCTCTTTCCACCTAGATTAGGAGAGATAAGTACGAGAGGACATGGCTTTAGGGTGAAAGGGGAAAGGTTTAGGGGGAACATTAGAGGGAACTTCTTCACTTAGAGAGTGGTGGGCGTGTGGAATGGGCTGCCATCTGATGTGGTAAATGGGGGCTCACTCTTAAGAGTAAATTGGATAGATACATGGACGAGAGAGGTCTGGAGGGGTATGGGCTGGGGGCAGGTAAATGGGACTAGCAGAATAATGTTTCGGCACAGACTAGAAAGGCCGAATGGCCTGTTTTCTGTGCTGTAGTTTTCTATGGTTCTAGATAAGTATGAGAGGACATGGCTTTACGGTGAAAGGGGAAAGGATTAGGGGGAACTTCTTCACTCAAAGAGTGGTGGAAGTATGGAACGGGCTGCCATCTGATGTAGTAAATGCGGGCTCACTCTTAAGTTTTAAGAATAAATTGGATAGATACATGAATGGGAGAGGTCTGGAGGGTTATGGACTAGGTGCAGGTAAATGGGATTAGCGGAATAAAGTTTCAGCACAGACTAGAAGGGCCAAATGGCCTGTTTTCTGTGCTGTAGTGTTCTATGGTTCTTTGTCAGCAACTTATTGTACATAGCTCTGCTCTGAATGTTTCTTTACAGTTAGCAAAGAGTTTGAGAACAGTAAATCTTACTAAACTTAGAGTCCTAGAGAGATACAGCACACAAACAACCTCTTCAGTCTACCGAGTCCACATACACTATAAAGAACCCATTTTTATACTAATCCTACTCTAAACCATTTTATTCTCCCCACATCCCTATCGATTCCTCTCCTCCACCCGCCCACCGTCCCTCTGTCTCTCCCTGTTTTCTCGCACTCGTACACACGAATGGCAATTTAAAGTGAACAATTAACCTATTGCCCTGCACAATTTTGGAATGCGGGAGGAAACCAAAGTACATAGAGGAAATTCATGCAATCACAGGGAGAACCTGTAAACTCCAGACAGCACCAGAGGTCAGGATTGAACCTGAATTACTGGAGGGATGCTGACTCAGTGGGCCAAAGAGCTTGTTTCTGTGCTATGTGAGGCTGCAGCTCTATTACCTGTACCGCTGTGCTGCCTAAGGTACTTTTTTGACTGGAGGCCTGAAACCAGTACTTTACCACAGGGATCAGTGATGGGACCTTTTCTGTTTGTAATATACATTATTGATTTAGAGATTAGTCCAAGATGTAAGAGGGACATCTTCTAAAGTACAGAAAACTGCCTCCATAATATTGAGATGCGGTATTGCTGCAACTTGAATCCAGGAATCAAAGCATGAACAGCCTGCATCATCAAAGTGTACAATTTGCAATAAATGTTCATTACTGGAAGCCTATGCACTCTTAAATCAGTTTGTTGTAATTTTCTTTCAATTATGATGGGAAAGGCTGGTTTTAATTTCTATACATCTGTTTCCCAGTATTATAATTAGCTTGCCAGATGGTGGCGCCATACTTCATGACATTCCACCCACAGTATCCCTGCATGACCATAATCACAACTGCAGTGAAATGTTCTGGTAATGGCTTACTTCATGTCACTTGTGATTGCCATCATTTGGTCTTTCTAACTATATAAAAAGCACACTCGCTTTTCACCATTGTTGAAACTTGCAGTTACTGTTTGACAAAGTTAAATTAATGAGATATTATTGCAGATAAAAACACGTTTGAAAGTGAATATAGTTTCCTGCTACCTCAAGTTTCTATAGAAGCCTACAGATACAATAGTCCTGTCGTTCATGAAATATGTTCCCAATTTGTTTCTATAACCCTGGCTAATTCAGCATGCCTCAAGTTCTGGGTGATTGCAAACACTTTACAGATCAGCAATCAGTTATGGAAGTTATCAATGCCCACAACTGTAGGACAATGAAATACAATATAATAAGGGACAGGGAAAGGATGGTAGGGTGAAGGAGCCATTGGTTGACAAGAGAGGTGGAACATTTAGTCAAGCGGAAGAAGAAAGCATACTTAAGGTTTAGGAAGCAAAAATCAGGCAGGGCTCTTGAGAATTATAAGGAGCTTAAGAAACAATTTAGGAGAGCTAGAAGGGGACATGATAAGACCTTGGCAAGTAGGATTAAGGAAAACTCCAAGGCATTCTACACATATGTAAAGAACAGGAGGATGACTAGAGTGAGGGTAGGACCACTCAGGGATAAAGAGGGAAACACGTGCCTTGAGGCAGAGGAGGTAGGGGAGGTCATTAGTGAATACTTTGCTTCAGTGTTCACCAGGGAGAGGGACTTTGATGAATGTGAGGTCAGCGTAGAACAGGCTAATGTGCTGGAGCATGTCGAGGTTAAGAAGGAGGTAGTGTTGGAGCTTCTGAAAAACATTAGGATAGATAAGTCCCTGGGACCAGATGGGATTTACCCCAGATTACTACAGGAAGTGAGGGAAGAGATTGCTGGGCTGTTAATGATGATCGTTGCATCCTCCCTGGCCACAAGAGTGGTACCAGAGGATTGGAGGATGGCAAATGTTGTTCAAGAAAAGTAATAGGGATAATCCTGGGAATTATAGACCAGTGAGTCTTACATCAGTGATGGGCAAACTATTGGAGAGGATTCTTAGGGACAGGATTAACAGGCACTTAGAGAAGCATAGTCTTATTAGGGATAGTCATCATGGCTTTGTGAGAAGCAGATCAGGCTTCACAAGCCTAACTGAGTTTTTCGAGGAGGTGACAAAACAAATTGATGAAGGTAGAGCAGTGGATGTGGTGTATATGGATTTTAGTGAAGTGTTTGACAAGGTTCCCCTGGTAGGCTCATCCAGAAAGTCATGAGGCATGAGATCCATGGAAACTTGGCTGTATGGATTCAGAATTAACTTGCCCTCAGAAGGCAGAGGGTGGTAGTAGGTGGAGCATATTCTGCCTGGAGGTCAGTAACCAGTGGTGTTCCGCAGGGATCTGTTCTGGGATCCCTGCTCTTTGTGATTTTTATAAATGAATCAGAATCAGGTTTATTATCACTGACGTATGTCATGAAATTTGTTGTTTTGTGGTAGCAGTACAGTGCTAGACATAAACACATAAAAATTACTATAAATTCCAAAAAATAAATAAATAAGAGGAATAACAAGGTAGTGTTCAGGGATCCACAGACATGACAACAAGAGGTGTATTGATACACTTTGGAAGATTGAACTTGAAGGCGGAGTACAAGGTTAATGGGAAGATTCTTAGCAGCGTGGAGGAACAGAGGAATTTTGGGGTCCAATCCATAGATTCCCTCAAAGTTGCTGCGCAAGTTGATAGGGTGGTTAAGAAGGCGTATGCTGTGCTGGCCTTCATTAGTCAGGGGGATTGAGTTCAAGAGCCGTGAGGTAATGTTGCAGCTCTATAGAACTCTGGTTAGACCACACTTGGAGTATTGTGTTCAGTTCTGGTTGCCTCATTATAGGAAGGATGTGGAAGCTTCAGAGAGGGTGCAGAGGAGATTTACCAGGATGCTGCCTGGATGAGAGAACAAGTCTTCTGAGGAAAGGTTGAGCAAGCTGGGGCTTTTCTCTTTGGAGTGATGCAGGATGAGAGGCGATTTGATAGAGGTGTATAAAATTATGAGAGGCACAGAGAGAGTGGACAGTCAGCACCTTTTTCCCAGGGCGGCAATGGCCAATACCAGAGGACAGCCACTTAAGGTAAGTAGAGGAAAGTTTAGGGGAGATATCAAAAGTAGGTTTTTTCACAGAGAGTGGTGGGTGCCTGGAATGCACTGCTGGGGGTGGTGGTAGAAGTTGATATAATAGGACATTTAAAAGTCTCTTAGGCACGTGGATGTAAGAAAAATGGAGGGTTAAGGGCTGTGTAGGAGGGAAGAGTTAGATTGATAGTGGAGTAAGTTTATATAGGTCAGCACAACATTGTGGGCCAAAAGGCCTGTACTGTGCTGTACTGTTCTATGTTCTGTGTTATATGTTCTAATAACTTATTGGTGCCTTAGGCTCACAGGCAAGGTAGTTCTCTTTATGAATATTTCGGATACTGGAAATCAGAAGTAAAAGCAGAACAAGTAGCATAAGTGCAGAGAGAAACAGTTAATGTTTTGAGTTAAATGCTTTTCATCAGAACTGGATAATGTGGAAGATGAAACAGGTTTTAAGCAATCATAGTGGCAGTGAGATGGGAACAGAACAAAAGGGAGAATCTGCAGTACTCGAGATTAAATGTGAAAAAGGCTGATGATACAAGAGAAAAGAAGATGGTAGTGACACAATTAAAGAAGCAAAAGGCATTGTGTAAATGAGAACAATTATTATCAGAAGAGTTGGTGTGTAAAACTGGAGCTCTGATATTTTTGAGCTCAGTGTTCATTGTTAACCTCCTGAATGTTTTGCTGCATTTTCTCCTTTTATTATAAATGATTTTACATGCCTCTTCTTATTTTTCACATTTGCTTCTGTACTTCAGGCAGATCCATTTCCTTTCATATACATCAACCCAACAGATCCCGATTAGCTTCTTTCTCTAGTAGGTTTGAAGCTATTTTTCAAGGTCCACCACAAAATGTTTCTCTTTTTTTTCACAAAATTATCAGCAGTTGAGGGAAGAAAACACCAGCTATGTTTTTGTCTCCAATCTCCATAATATGTCATGCAACATGCAGATTTTTCCGTCTGTATCTGAAAATTGAATCAAAAATCTCTCCACACTTATATGCCAATGTTTTACATTATGCAGCTGAAGCTTTTGAGAGTGGCTTAACATGAACATAAGAAATAGGAACATGAGTAGGGTTTCAACCCGAAGTGTTCACAATTCCCGCTGAGTTCCTCCAATCGACTGTTTGTTGCTAAAGAAAAAATTGATTCTTTGAATCTATTTATGACACAGTATTGTACTTTTGAAGTTCATGAAATAGAAATGTTATGTTTGTTTTGCAGAACAGAAGGAGAAAGCCAAGTCATTTTTGCCAAGTAAACATTATGCCATGTGTTATTTTTTTTATTTGATACAAACAAATGGGTAAAAACTTTACTACAGCTATTTGTCACATATGAATGGCAATGAGAATTACTAAAAATACAAGCACTTATTTTTCATTGACCCCATTACAAATTCTCATGCTTTTCACACTCAATCAGCAACAACAAATAAGACATTTGTCCTGGTTGCATTTCCCACCGCATTTTGCTGTAGTCCCTATGAAATGAAAAGCTTTTGCAAAAGAAAAGTTACAAAACATCTTGTTCCCCTGGTGTGTATTCTCTTGTTTATCTCCTTCCAACAGACCGCAATCGGTAAGGATAGGCATCAACACCTCCGGCACGATTATTCTCAACACTGGTGCCCCACAAGGCTGTGTCCTCAGCCCCCGACTCTATTCCCTATGCACTCATGACTGCATGGCCAGATTCTGCTCTACATCTGGAGGAACTCAGCAGGTCAGGCAGCATCAATGGAGAGAAATAAACAGTCAACGTTTCAGGTTGAGACCCTTCATCAGGACAGGACTGCTGCCTGATCTGCTGAGTTCCTCCAGCACTTTTTATGTGTGTTCCTCAAGATTCCTGCATCTGCAGAATCTCGTGTGTCTCTGCTCTACATCTACAACTTTGTGGATGATACCGCTGTAGTGGGACATATCGCAGATCACGCTGAGAGCTTAGTAACATGGTGTCATGACAACAGCCTTTCCCTCAATGTCAGCAAAACAAAAGAGCTGGTCATTGACTTCAGGAAGGGGGGCGGTGCACATGCTCCTGAGAGGGTTGAGAGCTTCAAGTTCCTAGGAGTGAACATCACCAATAGCATGTCCTGGTCCAACCACATAGATGCCACGGCTAAGAAAGCTCACCAGCGCCTCTACTTCCTCGGGGCTAAAGAAATTTGGCATTCTTTGACACTCACCAATTTTTATCGATGCATCATAGAAAGTATCCTATCTTGGTATGGCAACTGCTCTGCCCATGACCGCAAGAAACTGCAGAGTTGGGAAACACAGCTCAGCACATCACAGAAACCAGCCTCCCCTCCATGGACTCTTGTCTAAACTTCTCACTGTCTCGGTAAAGCAGCCAGCATAATCAAGGACCCCACCCACCTGGGACATTCTCTCTTCTCCCAAAGCATGTACCACCAGGCTCAAGGACAGCTTCTATCCCGCTGTTATAAGACTATTGAATGGTTCCCTAGCATGATAAGATGGACTCTTGACCTCACAATCTACCTCATTATGACCTTGCACCTTATTGTCTACCTGCACAGCACTTTCTTTGTAACTGTTGCACTTTATTCTGCATTCTGTATTGTTTACCTTGTACTATCTCAATGCACTGTGTAATTAATTGATCTGTATGAAAGGTATGCAAGACAAGTTTTTCACTGTACCTTGGTACAAGTGACATAGAATATAGAGACATAGAACATAGAACAATAATAAACCAATTCCAATTCCATTTCCAATTCCTTCTCAGCTGTGGCAAGATGATAACCTGAATTTACATAATACCTTAAACATTGAAAACTGTCCGTTGGCATTTCAGACAGATGCATTTGAACAAAAATAGATGCTGCACCAGACATGGTGATGTTATGAGGAGTGATTTAAAAATCAAAATCAGTGTCTTAAAAGGAGCGGTTAGCAGAGAGGTGGCAAGCCTTGGAGAACCTACCATAAACCTTGTATCCATCATTACAAATGTATAAACATGTATACATACTTCTCAAAGTGCAGAACCCACATTTTTTCCTTTTTTTTCCTAGGGTCTCTAATAGACTTTAAGTTGCTCATCTAATATAGTATTTTAACAAAACAAAATGCTAGAATACTCAGTGGATCAGACAGTATCTAAGAATCTGCAAGAGAAAAGCAGAGTTACTGCTTAGGTGAGTCACCTTCCATCTGAAACATTGTTTCTCTCTCCAAAGGTGCTGCCTGACCTGCCGAGATTTCCAGTATTTTTGCTTTTATATCAGATTTCCAGCTTCTGCAGGATTTTTGCTTTCATGAATGTTGTGGTGGCACAGTGGTTAATATAGCTGCTTCACGGCTCCAAGAACTTGAATCCCATTCTAACCTGTTGTCTGTGTGTAGTTTGCACATTCTCAGCATGACCATGCTTCCTTCTATTCCTTGACCAGAGCCTCAATATCAGCCAAGGTTCCCTAAACTTGCCAGGTTTACCCTTCACCCTAACAGGAACATACTCCTCCTGGACTCTTGATATCAACTCTTAAAAGCCTCCCACTTGCTGTTCATTCCTTTCCCTTCAAACAGGCTCACCCAATCGACCTTGACTAGATCCCGCCCAACTCCCCAAAATTAGCCCTGTTCCAGTTTAAGACCCTAACCTGTGGACCTGTCCTATCCTTTTCCATCAACCTAATAGAATTATGGTCACTAGAACAGAGAAGGAGAGAAGCAAGTTGGTCTAGGTAGCAGAGATGGTGGTGTTGTCCCCATCTTGAGTTCCCACTTCTGTCCACTGCAAAGTAACACAGTGCCACAAGGTTGATTCGATAAAGTGCATTTATTAACAGTATAATGCGGGAGAATTCTATTCAAGCTCTCATGTAGAGTCTTTATCGCAGGTCTGTGCAGTCCAAAGCAGCAGACAGTAATTTATACAGATATTGTCACGCACACTTAATGAATTTGGCTCCACAAGTTTCGGTCAGGCCTCAGAGAACCAGAGACAGACATCACACCTATTGTCCAACATAATTGAGTTATAATCAAGAGATTCAAAGACAGGTATCACCCTCGTTGTTTAAAACAAGCTTCCTCCAGTCTGTTTATTACACCCACCACCTTTATCGTCTAGTATATTGGCCTGCCACCAAGGTCCCGGACACAGCAATTATCACCTAGCTTGAGTCAGTAGCTTGCCTACTCTTGCTTGCAAGTTATTTTCCCATCAGCTATATGTATATATACAGTCAGTCACAGTTTCTTAACCCTTTACTTCCTCATTCCCTCCTGTTATCATTTCATGATAATCTAGAGAGGTGCCGAGAACAGGGCTGAGAGTTTATTAATAAGTACCTTGCAAAAAGTATTTAAACAGGCCAGCACCACAGAGCATACTATAATAATAACGATTAACCCCACTGCTCCATGCAGCAGGTATGATGCCCATGATCCTCCTAGTAGCCACCCCAACCAACCCGCCCCTCCTGTAGGTCCCTGCCTAAAGCTATCTACTTGCTTCTGAATGTCCTGAATGGCATAGGAAATGTTGTAGGACTCATCTCTCACATTGGTGACACATTTGTCCCCTACTATGGCACATACTCCTCCTTGCTGAGCCAACTGGTAGTCCACAGCATACCAGGTCTGCTGGGCATAAAGTTGAGGCTCTGCCAGTTCCTGGTTCACTGCCTCCAGGCCCTTTATGGTACTGTTTCCCAGCATGACCAGTCCACAAATAAGGTAGTTCCGGTCTTTTTTGTGGCTATAGTTCCTGCCGAACCCCCCAGAGAGAGAGTACTCAGAAACCCATAGCCTAACGATGATAAGGGAGATCCCAACGTAATAGGATCCCTCCAGTCCTCACAGAACTCGTCACTAACTGACCGCACCACACGTCTTCGTCAGACATGAGCCTTCTGGGGGCAGGGGACCGTGACCGGCCCGATCGTCCCTATTGCAAACCAGGCTGGCAGAGTGGGAGTTGCGGTAGTGTAAGTACCATTAAAGAGGAACACATACCCTTCCTTGGCCCAGTAACAGGTTACGTTACCCAATTGCTGTGGACTGGGCATCTGAGAATACCAAGAGATTCGAACAACATTTCTCCTATGCTCTCTCAAGTAATTCTCCCTGGTTAGCCATTCTAAAGAGACATTAGACAATTTTACATGGGTTCCGTTCCCTTCTCCACAAACCCATCGCTCCCCTGCAAGTAATTTAACACACCTAGTGGTGGCACAGTCACACCTAAACCATCCCCCCCTAAATCCACATATCCCCTCTGTACAAGTGGTGGTGGCACATGATATCGGGTGCTATTTGATCGCTATCCCACAACCCCATCCTTTACCAAGCATTTACCCGGCAACACCCTCCCGTAAGTTCCCGTCTGCCCAATACACTTTGTTTTTGAGTGTTCATACTTAAAGAGGGCCCTGGGGCTCCAGCTTGGTGTGGCTACAAAAAGACCTTCCACTGATTCTGCCAAGGGGTAGCAAATGGTGCGATTCCGGTGTAGTTGTATATGTGCTTTGTAAAACAAATTATCCTCTAATGCCCACGCAAGAGTACTGGTAATGGTAAGGAGTCCAGAACTAGAAACATCATTTTCCTTCCGGTGGCCATCGTTTACAGTCGCTCAGATAAATCCAGCATTCCTGGCCCTGTACTTTCACAGCTGTAGGAGCTTGGAGTAGCATCTGGAAGGGGTCCTTCCACCGAGGTCCTAGTTTAGGGCACTCCCAATCTCATATCAGTACCGAATCTCCAATTTCCAGGCCAGGCAACTCCGCATTCTGTCCTTCCAGTGGTTTAAAGGCACTCTCCACCTGTGAATGAAGAAACTTTAAAGAGGACGTAAGTTGTCTGAAGTACCTTTGCAGTGCATTCCCCATGATGTTAAGGTCAACCTGAGTGGGGGCCTGGGTGTCAGCATCCCATGGGGTTCTTCCCGGACGTCCATAGACAATTTCGGCAGCTGACACCCCAGTGGCTGAGTGGGGGGTAATTCCCATGTGGTATAATGCTAAGGGGAGAACCTTCAGCCAATTTAGACCTGTGTCTGATACTAATTTAGTTAATTTATTCTTCAGGGTGCTGTTAGCTCGTTCTACTATACCCACTGCCTGAGGGTGGTAGGTGCAGTGGAACTGCTGTTGGATATGCAGTGCCTCGCATAACTCCTTATTTATTTTCCTTATGAAGTGGGAACCATTGTCTGAACTTATCTGTCGGGGTACCCCAAACCTTGGTATGATCTCTGTAAGCAATAACTTCACCACTGTTGAGGCTTTATTGTTGGTGGTTGGAAAAGCTTCATTCCACCTACTAAATACATCAACAATAATAAGACAGTACTTATAACAATGTACACATGGTAATTCAATAAAATCAAGTTGTATACATTCGAAAGGACCACCTGGCAAGGGGGTTTTTGCCTGGGTTGCACCTCACCCTTTTTCCCAGCATTGGTTTGTTGGTATATTAAACACGATCGTATTTTGCCTTGTGCTGCTTCCTCCAATCTGGGGTGCCACCAGGTACGTAGTAAAATGTTACTCATTCCCTCCTTGCCAAAGTGAGTGGCAGAATGTAGGTAGTCAATAAGCATCGGTTACAAGGAATCAGGTATACATACTTGACCGACTGGAGTAGTCCAGAGGCCATGTGGCGCAGAGTGCGTACACCTGTGCACCTTCCACACTTATTTTTCTGAGTCAGGGGTATCCCCCTGTATGTGCTGCACAGTGACCATGTCTAGGGTGCCCTGCATTGTTATTGTTGTCTTGCAAGCAACTGCCTGTTTTTCAGCAGTCGAAACGATTTTAGACCCCTGATGTGCTGCCAATTTAGCCTCTGCATCTGCCCTGTTATTGCCTTGTGTTACTAGGGAGGCGTCTGAGAGGTGAGCCGAGCATTTAATGATGGCCAATTTGTTAGGGAGGAGGATGGCTGGCTTAGAGGAGGTTCTTTACATAAGCGAGGAGTGGGTTATTCAGGAGCACTACCTCGTATGGGTTTACGCGGGCCTGGGTAAGGTGTTGAGTCTGATGGGAGGTCAGGAGTGACGTTACGGTATGGGAGGAATAAACAACCACTGACTGTTGCAGGGCGATTGGCAAGGAACCAGGATGCCCTGTTTGCAGAATGAATCTATTAAATGGGTTATTCCGTCAACTGCCTCTCTCTGAAGGGGGTACTGTGGGACAGAAGGCAATTGTGCTCCCGGTCTTACACGGATTTGGACTGGGGTCACTGGGTTGAACCCTACCTCAGCTTTCGACGCGGCCCATGAATCGGGGGTTGGCTCATTCGAAAGGAGTCGGTGGGGCTGATGGTGGCGTAAACAGCCTGTCACCGAGAAAGGGGTGAGGTAATAAGTCGGTCCCTTCTGCCAGTATCTTGGGAACCCTGTAAAGGCCTGTGTCTGCTTGTGCCTCAAGTCGGTGGGCTAGGAATCCCAGCTCCTTCGGTTTATGACCCTCATTAACTGACAGGGTAATGTGAGGGGACGTCAAGCACGACTGATTCCACGATTCATTAGGTACTTGAACTGAAACTGCTGTACCCTCCTTACCCGCTCAATGAAATTGTGGCTGTGGACAGTTTAAAATCGTGCTGGGTGATACAAGGAGCTTTGAGGGTCGAGGTATTGGCCCCTGTATCTATCATAAAGGGGATTGGTTTTCCCTCAACTAATAAACTGACGATAGGTTCATCGTCCAGGTTATCGGTGAGGGCAGGGTACATGGAATGGTTACTTCCCACAACCAGTTAGGTGGAAAACAGGTTGCTAGTCGAAAAAGGTTGTCATTTACTGGGGGTCTAGCCTGCCGTTGGTGGTAGTGGGGTCAGTCCCGCTGCCAATGGTCAGGTGCCCTGCAAAGGTCGCATCCTGTCGACCTGGCGCTTGCTGGTGCGGGTTGTTGGGGTCCCCTGGGTCCTGGGTAATTACGAGGGGGTGGTGGTGGCACCTAAGGGGGTCCGTCCGCTGGGGCTCTTGGGCCGTTGGGGTGCATTGGATACCCTTTTCCTCATTCAACGTAGGTGGTGGGCCGGGATCTTTAGGGTCGTCATTATCAGTGGTAGAATCAGAGTTATAATCGGTGTCCGTCTGAGGATCTACTAAAGGTCTGTCCCCTACCAAAAAGTCTCGTCGCTTGTCTGTGGCCTTAGAGCCCTTCATATGCGGGCTTTCTCTCTGTCTAAGCTTTCTAGTTCGGGACGCAATAGGGCCATGGAATTGTCCTTGGAGCGGGACTTGGCTAGCAGTCATTGGTGGTGAGAGCGGAACGGTTTGTGGACTTGTTGCATTATATGGGAGCGGCAGTGAAACGGGGGGTAGATAGGGGCTGTGGGTCGGACCATCCAATCGTCCTTACTTTTGTCCATATCATTACTTTGGAACAACAGGGGCACGCCAGACATGTCTGGAGGTACCTCCACTTTGTCCTTATTTTTTCTTTTTTTTTGATTCGATAAAGCGCGTTTATTAGCAGTATACTGCAGGAGAATTCTCCTCAAACTCTCATGTAGAGTCTTTATCGGAGGTCTCTGCAGTCCAAAGTAGCAGACAGTAATTTATACAGATATTGTCACACACACTTAATGAATTTGGCTCCACAAGTTTTGGTCAGGCCTCAGAGAACCAAAGACAGACATCACACCTATTGTCCAACATAATTGAGTTATAATCAAGAGATTCAAAGACAGGTATCACCCTCATTGTTTAAAACAAGCTTCCTCCAGTCTGTTTATTACACCCACCACCCTTATCGTCTAGTATATTGGCCTGCCACCAAGGTCCCAGACACAGCAATTATCACCTAGCTTGAGTCAGTAGCTTGCCTACTTTTGCTTGCAAGTTATTTTTCCATCAGCTACATGTATGGATAAAGTCAGTCATAGTTTCTTAACCCTTTACTTCCTCAGTGGAAGGGTGCAAAGGGTGGAACAAAGGTATGTTTTTTGATTGGGTGAAATAATGTGGCCGTTAAGAAGCAGATAAGCTGTCTGTGTAATGTGTTGCTAATTTTGAAAAGTCAGTGCAATATTGTATAGACTGGCCGACTGAGACATGCTTAACAGCCCCGACCCCAGACTATACAAATGAAAGAAAAACGGGAAAAAGGATGTTAGGCAAAAATACCCAGTATTGATTTGGAAAAGCATGGACTTATTAGGGGTGGTCAGCATGGTTTTGTGTAGGGGAGGTCATGTCTTATGAACCTGATTTTTTTGAGGATGTTACAAAGATGCAGATGAGGGTGGGACAGTGGATGCTTTAATAAGGCATTCAGCAAGGTCCCACATGGTAGGCTGATCAAAATTGGCTTGGCCATAGAAGACAGAGAGTAGTGATGGAGGGATGGTATTCTGACTGGAGGTCTGTGACCATTGGTGTTCCGCAGGGATCAATGCTAGGACCTAGTTGTTTGTGATATATATAAACGATTTGGACGAAAATATAGGGGGCTGATTAGTAAGTTTGCAGATGATACAAAAATTGTCAGAGCTGTGGATAGTGAGTAAGGTTGTCAAAAAATGGATCTATTGGAAATATGGGTGGGAAAATGGCAAATGGAGTCTAATCGGGACAAGTGTAAGGTGTTGCACTTTGGGAGGTCAACTGTAAGAGGAAAGTAATACAGTAAATGACAGGACCCTTAGGAGCATTGATGTACAGAGGGAAATTGGGGTGCAAGTCCATAGCTCCTTAAAGTGACAACACAAGTGAATGGGATGATTAAAAAGGCATCTGGTATGTTTGCCTTCATTGGTCGGGACATTGAGTATTAAAGTTAGGAAGTCATGTTGCAGTTGCATAAAACTTTGGTTAAGCCACATTTGGAGTATTGTGTGCAGTTCTGGTCACCGTATTACAGAAAGGATGTGGAGGCTTCAGAGAGGGTGCAGAAGAGGTTCACTAGGATGTTGCCTGGATTAGAAAGCATTAGCCATAAGGAGAGGTTGGACAAATTTGGATTGTTTTCTCTGGGGTGTTAGAGGGGTAATCTGATAGAAGTACATAAAATTATGAGAGACATAGATAGGGTAGATACGGTCTTTTTCCCAGGGTGGAAATGTCAAATACTAGGAGACATAGCTTTAAGGTGAGGGGGAAGGGTTTAAAAAGAGATTTAAGGGGCAAGGTTTTTTTACACAGAAGGTGGTAGATGACTGGATTGCACTGCCAGGGGAAGTGGTGGAAGCAGATACGATAGCAACTTTTAAGAGCAACATTTAACATTTAAGATAGCAACATTTAAGAGGTACATGAACATGCAGGGAATAGAGGGATATGGATCATGTACAGGCAAATGGGATTACATGTACTGTTCTACGTTTCTATATGGTGCAAATAGAAAGAAAGAGCAAGTTATCTAAAGTTGGAGAATTCAGTACTGAGTCCTGCACACTGCAACGTATTCAGGCAAAAGGTGAGCTCCTGTTCTTTGGTTGGGCCTCATGGTAGAGTGCAGGAGCCCACAGACAGAGAGGTCGGAGTGGGAGTGGGAAGGTGAGTTAAACTGGTAGGCAACCAGGAGCTCAGGGTCACTCCTATGGACTGAGCACAGGTGCTCCACAAAGTGATCATCCAATCTGTGTTTGGTTTCACCAGTGCAGAGGAGGCCACATTGTGAATACCAAATGTAGAACACTTCACTGGAAGAAATGCAAGTGAATTGCAGCCTTACCTGGAAGGACTGTTTGGGGCCTTGGATGGTGGGAAGGAAAGAGGTGAAAGGACAGGTATTGTGTCTCCTGCGGTTCTATGGGAAATTGCACTGGGAAACTGTGAAAGGAGTGATTCCTTCAAAATGCTGAAAGGGGAGGCGAAAATATATGTCCCATGGTGGAATCGTGAAGAGGATTCAGGTTGGAGTTGATGGGCAAATGAGAGAGAATATGTCACCAGAAAATATGTGGGGAAATGGGGATTTTTAGGATGGCTATAAGAACCAGCATAGACTCAGTATGCTGAATAGTTTCCTTCTATATTGTTTAAATAAAATAGGAAATAAATTAGTTTAGCATTATACTTTAGATGGAATCGCCATGTAGGTTCCATGTAATGAAACATGTTTATCCATAGGATATCTCATTACTTTTGTTTCAGGTTTGCTTGTAATTGCGTAGATTGATGGACACTTGGTTAATTACCATATTTATGTCAATACCCATCAACTCATTGGTATTGTCACCAATCTTTTTATTTTTCTCAGGGTAGAGGAGTTTAAAACTAGAGGGTATCAGTTTAAGGTGAGAGGGGAAAAATTTAAAAGGGATCTAAGGGGCAACTTTTTCACACAGCGAGTGATGGGTATATGGAATGAGCTAACAGAGGAAGTGGTAGAGGTGGGAACCATTACAACATTTAAAATACATTTAGACAGATAGATACATGGATAGGAAAGGTTCAGAGGGACATGGGCCAAACATGGGGAAATGGGACTAGTTCAAGTAGACAACGTGGTCAGCATGGATGGGTTGGGCCAAAGGGCCTGCTTCCGTGCTATATAACTCTGTGACTCTATCAAGCTGGCCAAGTCCTAAAGGAAGTTTCTATAACCTACTAAACCTGTTAGAACCTTCTAATCCTTTCCTTCTAATCCTTTCCTATTCCTGTACCTGTCCAACTATCTTTTAATATTCAATACAGTTTCAATAGTTATAATTACCCACTTAACTTCAACATTTTAGGTGTAGGATTACATATTTACAGTGGGAGCACACCTCAACTGACAGGACATCTTTGAATATTATGAGCACAAAATCCCAGACACCCAAAATATAGTTTATTGCAGTGTTGAGGGATGGCTCCCTAGATATATAAACACCCAGAGTATTAATTTACAAAACAAATATGTCTTGAACTATGTGTTAAGTAGCAGGGATACGTCTTTAACCATGAGTTAATACAGGAGATGGCCACTAACTACCATCCCTGATCTCATCCTGTTAATTTCAATGACAGCTGATCAACGTAAAAATTCATTTATTGTCTTTTTGTTTTTCTTAATCTTGCCCATTTTATTGGTACCTTCTTTCTTTCCATTTATCTTAACTTCTGTTATTTCTTGCTTGACTTCCACAGTCATTTTATTGTAAGCTTGATCAAAGAAGACTGAGATAATGTTTTCCCCTAGTTTTCTATCTGCCATTTTCAATGAGTTTATTAACCTAATCTGTTATATACAAGTTGAGCTTCTGCTTTGGTAAACAAAGTCTCAAATTCAAAAGGATTTATAATCCAATATGGCTGTTAATGGTTTCATCATCTTTTTTTCTAATTTCCAATTATCTTTGTATCTGAACTATTAAACCATTCTGACCTTATTTTCCTATTTGCTCCATGTATGTTCTTTGTGTTCTCTGCCCTAAACAAAATTATCACCTCTTGTTTCTCTGTTTTAAATTTCATCTGATATACATCGAGCAATATATCTGGTATTGGTATTGGTTTATTATTGTCACTTGTACCGAGGTACAGTGAAAAGCTTGTCTTACAAACCAACCATACAGTGCAGTTACATTGAGTCAGTACAGAGTGCATTGATGTAGTACAGGTAAAAACAATTACAGTACAGTGTAGAGTGTCACAGCTACAGAGAAAGTGCTGTGCAATAAGGTGCGAGGTCACAACAAGGTAGATCGTGAGGTCATAGTCCATCTCATTGCATAAGGGAACTGTTCAATAGTCTTATCACAGTGGGGAAGAAGCTGTCCTTAAGTCTGGTGGTTCATGCCTTCAGGCTCCTGTATCTTCTACCCGATGGAAGAGGAGAGAAGGGAGAATGTCCTGGGTGGGTGGGGTCTTTGATTATGCTAGCTACTTCACCAAGACAGCAAGAGGTAAAGACAAGAGTCCAAGGAGGAGAGGCTGGTGTCCGTAATGCGCTGGGCTGTGTCCACAACTCTCTGCAGTTTCTTGCAGTCCTGAGCAGAGCAGTTGTCATCTGTTCTGTGCATTTCTTGATCTACTAACTCCATTGTACATAAAAACTACCTTTGATTTTGGATCCACATAGTTAATGGAGATGAAATCAGTTAGCTTAAAATAAACATGCTAACATCATCTCTGAAATAGCAACAGAATGTGCCTAAGGTTAGTTAAAATACACAGTTGAGATTTTCATCCTTCAGCTTACTCTGACTAAAAATATGGGGGTGCTTTCATTTCCAGTATTAAGCATTCAGACACATTTCCTGAGCTACACTTTAATTAATAGATCATGTAAAGAGCTGAATTTTAATGTTCCGATATGTTGGCAGTGAGATGGGGTTGGGGGGAGCAGTCTATCCATTAGTACATCACGGTTTTAAAAGCAATCCTGATATGCATGTTATTCCAGTCCCACAATCCTTCCTTGAAAGCCTAATCCGGTATATAACTTCTCACATTAACTGACCTTGTAAATACACCTTCCCCTTTCTGTATATTCAATTCCTCACATCCCTATCTCCAGCTAAATTAATATTCAACTTCATTTAGAATATCATCTCTCTCATCATCACCTTCAAGCAATGCTTTCTTTCCACCCCATACAGCATAACTCTCTTCCCTAATTTTCTTTATTTTCCATCCTTGCAGAAGAAAGGAGCACAGACATCAGGGAGAGACAGCAGACTGGAGGTGGCCGTTATACCTGCAGAGGAGGTAGGGCTGTAGGTATCCAGAATGTCTGAATGTATTTGTGATTGCTGGCAATTGAATTTAAACTCATTTTTTTTATTGTGTATGTTACTTACATGGTCTTCATCAACATATGTGACAGTTGATCAGATCATAATGATAATCTTGAACATTCTTAGAACCAAAGAACCATAGAACAATACAGCACAATACAGGCCCTTCGGCCCACCATGTTGTGCCAACCTTTAAACCATGCCTAAGACTATCTAACCCCTTCCTCCCACATATCCCTCTATTTTAAATTCCTCCATATGCTTATCTAACAACCTCTTGAACTTGACCAACCTATCAGCCTCCACCACCACCTCAGGCAGCGCATTCCATGCACCAACCACTCTCTGGGTGACAAACCTCCCTCTGACATCTCCCCTGAACTTCCCACCCATTACCTTAAAGCCATGCCCTCTTGTATTGAGCATTGGTGCCCTGGGAAAGAGGCGCTGACTGTCCGTTCTATCCATTCCTCTTAATATTTTGTATACCTCTATCATGTCTCCTCTCATCCTCCTTCTCTCCAAAGAATAAAGCCCTAACTCCCCTAGTCTCTCCTCATAATCCATACTCTCTAAACCAGGCAGCATCCTGGTAAATCTCCTCTGCACTCTTTCCAACACCTCCACATCCTTCCTATAATGAGGCAACCAGAACTGGATACAGTACTCCAAGTGTGGTCTAACCAGAGTTTTGTAGAGCTGCATCATTACCTTGCGGCTCTTAAACTCAATCCCACGATTTACAAAAGCTAACATCCCATAAGCTTTCTTAACTACCCTATCCACCTGTGTGGCAACTTCCGGTGATCTGTGGCTATGAACCCCCAGCTGCCTCTGCTCCTCCACACTCCCTAGAATCCTGCCATTAACTTTGTACTCTGCCTTGGAGTTAGTCCTTCCAAAGTGTACCACGTCACACTTCTCCGGATTGAACTCCATCTGCCACTTGTCAGCCCAGCTCTGCATCCTATCAATATCCCTCTGTAAGCTTCGACAGCCCTCCACACTATCCACAACACCACCGACCTTTGTGTCATCTGCAAACTTGCTAACCCACCCTTCCACCCCCTCATCCAAGTCATTAATAAATATCATGAAAAGTAGAGGTCCCAGAACCGATCCCTGTGAGACACCACTAATCACAGCCTTCCAATCTGAATGCATTCCTTCCACCACTACCCTCTGCTTTCTACAGGCAAGCCAATTCTGAATCCACACAGCCAAGCCTCCCTGGATCCCTTGGCCTCTGACCTTCTGAAGAAGCCGACCATGTGGAACCTTGTCAAATGCCGTACTATAATCCATGTAGACCACATCTACTGCACTACCCTCATCAATCTTCCTGGTCACCTCCTCAAAGAACCCTATCAGGCTTGTGAGGCAAAATCTTCCCTTCACGAAGCCATGCTGGCTGTCCCTAATTAGTCCATGATTCTCTAAATGCTCATAGATCCTGTCTCTTAGAATCCTTTCTAACAGCTTACCCACCACAGACGTAAGGTCTGTAATTCCCTGGACTATCCCTACTACCTTTTTTGAATCCCTATCCCTACTTACCTCCGCAGTTTTAATTCATGTGTTTAACTCCCTTTGGGCTTTCACTCATTGCGTGGATGAGCAGTAGGATGCTATTCAATACTTCATAGTACTGACACCTAGTGTGCTGCACCAGTTCAGCTACTCATGTTTTGGTAGATCCAGTTGGAAAATTAGTCAGATTTTCACCTGGCAACTCGTAGTGAGCAAAAACAGAAGCTGGAGATGGATGATACTGGAAAATCCATACTAGAAGGTACAGAACTGTTGAAACTTCTTAACTGGGTGTACATTTTGCATCTTGTGTCTGTAAATCCTAACCGGAGCAACAGGAAAGAAGGTTGAACATGTTGGTACATAACCTAGGCCCACTGCAGATTTTGAAAGCTGATTCAAGGAGTCTGGATCAAGCATGAGTTTGGAGTGATTTGACAAGCATTTGTAATGATTTCTTCTTCCATAGAAAATGTGGCATTAAATGCAGCAAGCAAATGAGTGGATGCGCACTAAGTTTGCCATCTCAAATTAGATATGTGAGACTTTAGCAATGGCAATTCTTCATCCCAGTTCAACAAATTGCTTAAGCTGAGTAGAAATGTGTGAGAGGCCATGAAAGAGATGATATGAAAGAAGGGGAGAAGAAATGTAAGTGGGAGCTCTGATCAATGCTCTTTCACCTCTTAACACTGGGCCCCCACCCCAAGCCAGAACCACTCATCCTGGCTCTTAAACCAATGACAAATCTGCCCCTGCGCAAATGTTGATGGAACCCACCATCTCCAAAACCAAAAGAATGTTGACCAAGAGTATCTCAGTAGCTAGAGCAAGAATCTATGGCCTATCTTCCCCTCTGCTGACAAAACTAAGATTGAACAACAAAGAAGTTTAAGAAGGAAGAGTAAGGAAACTTAGAAAGAAGTGCTGGACGGGTTATGCATGTGGATGTTTTACACAATGTTAAGTTTCATTTACGTGTGTCAAAATAATGTTATATCACCTTTTGATTTTGCACAAAATTGTGGAGAGGAAATGGATGAATTGACAGATGAGAAGAAATCTCAACCCAGAGGTTAGCAAATTTTTGGAATTGCTTTCTCAAGAAGGTTGTGGGAATTCTCTATCCAGAAAAGTGTGGAAACAAGGGAATCAAGTGCTATGGGGAATGAAGGAAAGTGGCACAGAAGTAAAGGATCATCCATGATCTCAATGAAGAGTGGAGTATGGGACTGAATAGCCTACTGCTACTTCTATGTCCTTATGACTACCTAGCAGTTGAAGGTGAAGGCTGGCAGAACGTGGGACTTGCGGAATCAAGAATAGTCATTTGTAGGACCTGTTGAGCAACATTTGAGGAAGGAGTTGCTTTCGCATCTAGAAGACCAATGGTTGGACTGATGGAGCCTAAGGAAGACTCATAATTGGATATCAAGTGCATCCCAGCCAATAATGTGTGCCATTTGTATAAAATAAGGCACTTAACCCTCTGATTCTTCAGAAAAAAAATGTCCTCTAATTCCTACATCCAATTTTTTCATAAATTATCTTGACCTCCAGTCCAGTATTGAATATGGAAGTTTGTTAACCATTCTCCTTGATAAGAAATTCTTGCTATCAGTCGAAACTTTTAGTTTGAACCTATCCCCTATTTAAAGTAATCTTCTGGATATCCCATTTTAATTTCTCTGATTACCTTATATACATTTATGTTTCTTCTAATGCTAGGTAAAAGTATTATTTTCTTCCAAATGTCACAACTGAAATCTTTGATACAAGGGATCAATCAGCTTTTTGATTCTTTTCTGTACTGCATCCAATGATTTTATAGTAAATGCCTGAAGTTAATTGAGTTTATCAGAGAGCATACTGACATGGTATGTTTACAACGTGGCTCCTGGTCAATACATAATTTGTTTTTCTGGCTCTTAAGTTCTGAGAGGTCATTCGTTCCTACTCCAGTGAGTTATTTCGAGAAGAGCTATTGCTGTTATTTAGTGGAAATAAGACACTATTTTCTCTTATGGGGCAAAAACAAAGGGTAAATGAAGGATATTAATTGGGGGAAATGCATTATAATATTTAGGATTATTTGATAGTCCAAGAATTAAACTTTCTTTTCAATCTCTAGCCTGCCAAGATCAATTTTTCAATGTTTCAAAGCACATTTCCCTCAATAAAATAAAACAGGATATATCCACTTAAATCACTCAAAAATATCCAGTCATCAACAGTGTTCAGCAACTAAAGTAAACAAACAATAACGCAGCCAAGGAGTAAATGCAAAATAAAACTGGTAATTGTTATTTGAAGTAGTGCAGTTAATCAGTGCCACCATGTGGGCATTTAGCTTATATTCAGCTGTGGGAAGCATATTTTCTTAATTTTTCCCCTTTATGATCTACAATTCCACAGGCAATTCCAGAAGAACATTTGTAATTCTTTAAGAAAAGGATCTTTATAAATCAAGACCTCGCACCCAGAATAAAACTCATGGTTTACCAGACAGTAGTGATCCTGCCCTCCTAAGTGCTTATGAGATTTGGACTACTTACAGCAGGCAACTCAAAGTAATGGAGAGTTACCTTCCATGCTCCCTCAGAAAAATCCTCCAAATTCATTAGCAGGGTACCAATGTCAGCCTCCTCCACTGAACCATTATCCCCATCACTGAGGACCTAATTACACTCAGTCAGCTCCATTGGACAGTCCATGTCATTTGCAAGCCCAACACCAGATTCTCAAAACAGATAGTTTACTTGAACTCTGTCACAGAAAGAGATTACCAGCTGAACAGAGGGAAAGATTTCAGGATGTTCTCAAAACCTCCTTGGAAAAAAAATGTAATGCTCCCACCAATTCCTGAGAATCTCTGGTCCATAACCTCTCAAAGTGGAGAAGGATCATTCAGCGTGGCACTGAGAACCTCGAGTGAATGCATCAGGAACACACAGAAGCTCATGGTAAATGGCGGAAGGAATGCAACCCCTCCCAAACTACCTGTCCACAAAATACCTCCTGACTGACCTGTGACAAAATCTGCAGGTCCCACATTGACCATACAGTCATCTCAGAATTCAGAGATCTGAAAGCGAAGCAAGTCATTCTCAACCCTGAGAGATAGCCTGAGAAGATTCACTTGTGCAGAGTTTTCTCCCTTTAAGTCCTGGTGCATGCTAGGCTATGGTTCCACAGATATCAGCCCAAAAAGTATTCTTTAAGCCTGGAGGAGCAGAAGATTATTAAACTGTGATGGATAATCCTAACCTTTTCTCTCAACGTATGTGTTTCTTGGACAAATAATGGCCAGAAACACAATCTGATCTTTCCTCCCCCTCACTATGGACATCTACAGAACTGCTATTATGAGCTATTTTAATACTGTGCTAAGGAAAAGAAGAAATTGTATTGATATAGTACCTGTAGCCTAATAATTAAGGAGAAACTCTTTCTGGTGGCACAAGGATCATTAAAGAGACTACATAGATTTAAGATGATTGACAAAAAAACTTGATCCAACACAAGGAACCATTAACTTTCAAGTACAGGGTTTGTGTGATCTTCAGTGGACTGCCTGAAAGGATGGACGGATTCATTAATAACATTACAAAGAGAACTTGTAAGCACATGAAGAGCAAAATAATGGGGAAAACACAGTGAAGTGGGATTAACTGACAATCATTCTATGATCCTATTAGTGGAACCTTTGAATTTAATCTGTAATTGATGGACTGACCTCAAGATGAGGCTAACAATGAATTGGGCTAAAGATTAATATAATCAGGTTTCTGGAAAGTAATAAAATGTGATTTTTTTTTGGATAATGGTGACATAAGCAGGTTCAACCATGCTTCATTTAAAAGAGAACTCTGGCATTTTTAGGTCTGCTGTAAATTCAGTATAGTATTCAGAATCATGTGATGAACAATGTCCCAAACAGATCTGAGTTCAGGAGAACATTGGAGACGGTGTATTGTTGAAGATTATAATTGATGAGGGTCTCCCAGGAGAAACAAAGTGGCAGACCATTTAGATATCATAATGAATAATGAGCCAGATTTAGTTAACAGCCTAAAAAGTGTGTGAACATTTATCTAATAGTGATCATAATGTGCTCAAGTTTAATGTATTATTTATAAAAGAAAATATGAAGCAGCTGCTAAAATTCTAGTTGAATTATTTTGCTCTCATTCTCTACTTAAAAGCGAAACACAAAATTGAAAATGCTCAAAATACAAAATGCAGCATCAGTAGAAAGATAAAGAAGTCTTGTTTTGTTATAACAATGGGAACACCACCACATTCAAGTTAATTTCCAAAATCCAAGTCAAAGACTATTCTCACTTGGACAGATGTCAGCATTCCTTCATTATCATTAAATGAATAATGAAATATCCTTCACAAGAAAGACTACAGCAGTTCATGAAGGTAGCTCAACACCACCTCCTCAAGAGCAATTAGGCATAGACATTAAATCCTGGCTTCACCAACAATATCTGCATCCCATAAATAACTAGGTGATTTTGGTGTTATCAGTGGATCTTATAATGGCAAATAATATTTAATTTAGAGAAACAGCAAGTCAGTGGTGGCTCAGTTGGCAGCATTCTTACATCTGGGTAAGTATGTTGTGGATTCAAATCTGGCTTCGATATTTAGAATCATAAAGTCATTAAGGCACAGAATAAGGAGGCCACTTGGCCCAAGAAACAACCAAATCTAATCTAATCACTATACCACCAAAGGAATTCTTGAGTGACAAGGCTGCCACCATTTTGGTGAAACATTAAACTATCTGCTCTTTCAGATGGACACAAAAAACATGATGCTTTCCTGAAGAAGAGTACTCTCCTTGCCAATGTTTATCCCTCAATTAACATAAAACAAATTTGTCAGGTCATGATTATATTACTATTTTGGGAGCTTTCTGTGCACAAATGGACTCATTTTCTAGGTAGTGATATAATTGGATTTTTTGTCTATAAATGTTGGCAGGATGTTTCCTCTCATGAGAGAGTCTAGAATCCTGCCACTGATGTTAGGCTTACAGGTCTATGATTATGCATTTTCCATGCTTCCTCTTTTGAAAAGGGGGGCCAGGTTTGTTGTCCTCCAGGCACCAGATATTCCCTTGTCTCCTGTAGCATCCGAGGATAAATCCCATCTGATCCTGGGAATTTAATCACCTTTAAGACCGCTAAGGCATCGAGTACCTCCTATTTATTTACAGAGACTTGCACTGGACTTTTAACTTCCCTTTCACTGAATTCTTCAACTACAAAGTCTGTTTCCTTTGTGAATACCAAGGAAAAGTATTCTTTTAGAATCTTATCTATACCTTCAAGCTCCACGTTCAGATTACCCACTTTGTCTCTAAAGAACCCAACTTTTTTCCTGGTTATTCTTTTGCCTTTAATATATTTATAGAGAATGCCTTTGGATTTACCTTAATTCTGTCCGCCAGTGATTTTTCGTGATCCATCTTAGTGACCCTA
This sequence comes from Pristis pectinata, assembly GCF_009764475.1. NCBI lineage: Eukaryota > Metazoa > Chordata > Chondrichthyes > Rhinopristiformes > Pristidae > Pristis > Pristis pectinata. The sequence goes on from NC_067406.1 coordinate 25,256,607, forward strand.
ATTTCCTCCGTAAGTGCCTCCCTGCACTTTTTATACTCCCCAAAGTTTCCTGCTTTGTCTCCCTCCCTTTTTTGAATAGATATTTGAGCTTCTTGTATCATTGGGACCTTTGAATTCAACTGCATTTATTATTTATTCTGGAAACTTGCTGAAGGCTTACCCTAAATAGAGGAAGTACTATTCCACTTCAGCTTATTGAACACATTAAAGGGGTCAACCAGGAGGAAGAGAATACTGCACATTATCATGAGCATCTTGCTAGGTGACCCCTTGAACTGATATTGGAAGAGGACATAAAGCCAGGCAGAGCAAGTGCCATGGAAGAGAGTAATAAGAGAGAGAGAGAGAGAGAAGAGGCAGATGGCGCCCCACAGTTGGTACAAGATATCCACACTCCTTGGGAATACTTCCAGCAGAACCTCCACCATTGCATCCAAGAACGTTTGTGTCTTCTCCCTGACTTCCCAGGCCTCCCTGTTATACGCTGCTGTGTGCCAGCCAGGACAGCCTGTGCCTTCAGTGGAAGTGGGTTGAGGAGCTCACATGAAAATTATATCAGTACAGTATAGCCCCGCGTTTTGGAGGGGTTGCATTCCTATTTGAGCACAGAAGAGAAGTTTAAATTTTGAGTGGAACACATCACCAATTTATAATTTTCTGCCAGCTTCATAATTCTAGTAAGAGAAGCATTCTGGGAAACTCAGTTACTACATGATTTGTCAAGTGACTTACATGTTATTTTCTATTTTCTAATGTTCTTGTCTTCTGAAGGTGGATGTTTCTTGCTAAAGTTTGACCAGTCAGGAATAGACATCTTGCTTTGCCTCGCTAAGAGGCTATTCTTTAAGAGTCTCTCCAGTCAGTGAATATCAAAAGGCTACAGCTCATCTCCAGTAGATTCCTGCTAAGCCCATCTTGTCCTCACTCAACATTCAACCAGAGATAGATTTTTCAAAAGCTATCCAGTCAACAGATGATCTGCTTTCCAGTGCAGGGACATAAGTGAATTTAAATTGCCCCAGGGCTGTGATCAGCTAATTCAAAATGCCATTGATCAGAATTGATAGCAAAAAACAACCTGCTGAAGGAACTCAGTGGGTCAATCAGCATTTTGGAGGTAAAGAGATAGTTGACATTTCAGGTCAAACCCTGATCTTTTGGGGCCAACTCCATATCAGGTAATACAGTATAAGTGGTTTTCAAGAAGCCGGCAATGAAACAGGCCACTCACTCCAGTGATTTCATGTTGTCCTTCTCCTCTGCACAACTAGCAGTGCTAATCTCACGTCCTCAATCTAGAGTTACACAAAATTACAACATGGAAACAGGCTATTGGAGATGACTGTCTCAATACTTTATTTTTTCCAGGTGACATAAAATCCCCCAAGGTAAGGATGATAAATACACATTACCACCCAAGCATGTACATCAGCTTTTAGTTCTGACAGCAAAATTGTGCTATATTAAGATAAAGTCATTATTTATGGTGAGTTCAAATCTAAAATGCATTGTTCGTTCCCCATTATGACTTACTTAAGGCAAGCTTTCAGCATTTATCCTCAAGCTGTTGTGAACCTTAAATTTCATGAGAAGCACGTAAAAAACCTCATTCAGAATAGGATGCAATCATAGTGGCACCATCCGGTGATACAAGTCCAACATTTCTTGAGTGCTTGTCAGACCAATTTTATTTTAACATCCCTTTTTGAGCAAGAAGCCCCCCCCCCCCCCCTCTGATTTAAGGAGTTTCTACATTTTGTATTTTTGTGTGAGATTGCCTCAGGACCAGGCCTCTTATAACTTAAACACTTTTCTGACTGTAATGTGCTTTGCCTATGTGTTGGACTGTTTGAATTCTGGAAAATAATGGTTCTCTCTTAAGCAAATAGACTCAAATCATTCTAAGCTCTGAATTTAATCCGAATTTATTGAAAATTATTTGATAAATTGTTTATATTTATGCATTATTTTTGACTCTGGATTTTTATTACAGGAAGTAAATCAAAAATATTTTTGATAAATTTGAAAATATGTCATATCAAAGTGGAACATATATCATGGTAAAAGCTGTATGTTCTTCAATTTTCTTTTTGGAGGTTTTCATGGATCAACTTTCAGGCACCCTGCCAAAAAGTCATTGATGTGAACTAATGATCTTTTTGGCCTGACTATTGTTTGGAGCAGATAGTATCTGAATCATCTAACATGTTAATTTTCTTTGGTTTCCATATAAATCTACTCTTCATAAATCTGAACTGCACTTTTTAGCTCATGAATTTCAGTCAAGCAATGTGTGCCCAGTTCTTCCTTCACAGGAAAGGCATATTAAGTCAGTGGTGCACAGTCATCCAATACACATTTTATGTGAGAGTATATAGCTGCAAAGTTCTATTGTGCATAAGTTTCATGGAGTCATCTGCAATAGAACCAGTCTTGCATCAGTATTGCATGCAGAGGTCATTTCTCAATTTGCACAGCTATTGCGAAATGAATAGAAGAATTAGGAGAGGTGGAGTTGTGGCCTGATAGAGTGAGGAGATTGAGACCATCAGTTGGTGAGGGTATGGTTATAAGACCCTCCAAGATCAGGCCAGGGCATCAGAGGAGATTGCAATCAGCTGCTGGAGGGATTTGTGGTTACAATCTAGTGTGCAGGTCAAGATTGAGATGTTGTAATTGGAGGGGAAGAGATAAGGGCACAATGTGGCTGTATCAGGTTTTGGTGGAGGGCTAAAATTAAACCTGGCTGCATGTGGTTCAAACCAGTGCACCTTCCGGACAGGGATCTTCTCAGGCAGGACCCCTTTAAGTATTGCCGTAACATGCCTTGAATTCATTTTAAAAGCCTGTTTCTGTAGGAATGGCCACATCATCCAAGTAAGTGATAGAATTTACAGAAGTGGCATCCACTTATGTTTTGCATGATTTTGAATGCCACCAAATATCAGAGTGTAATACTCACAGAGGGCATAGAAGCAATTTCACAAACTTCATGAGAATATGCAGAATACGCCTGACTGCTTTTAGAAATAGGTATTCTCATAGAATTCTATCAAGTGAGTGAACATAAACATTGAGCTACACAATTCATAGACCATGGTGTTTTCCATTGATTCAGATGGATTTGAAACATATAGTGCGTAGCCACACTTGTTCTGATGCATAATTCAATAGAGTGGTTCAGACATATTCCTGTTAGAGTGAAGGGCAAGGCTGGCAGTATTAGGGAACCATGACTGATGAGGGAAATTGAAGCTCTGGTCAGGAAAAAAAAGAGGCGTATGTCAGGTATGGATAGCTGGGATCGAGCAAGTCCTTTGAGGAGTATAAGGGATGTAGGAGTGCATTTAGGAGAGAAATCAGGAGGGCATAAAGGGGACATGAGATAGTTTTGGGTAACTCGAGCGCGAGTAGATCTCCTTAAGGAACAATGTGGTTGCCTCTGTGTGGAGCCACGGGAGATGGGTGAGATTTTAAATGAATGCTTATTGTCTGTATTTACCATGGAGAAGGTCATGGAAGCTAGGGAATTCAGGGAAGAGAATAGTGATGTCCTGAAAAATATCCACATTACCAAAGAGGAGGTGCTGGTGGTCTTGAAGTGCATAAAGGTGAATAAATCCTTGGGGTCTGACCAAAGACATTATGGGAAACCAGGGAAGAAATTGCTGGGGCCCTGATAGAGATATTTGTATCATCATTAGCCACAGGTGAGGTACTCAAAGAATGGAGGGTGGCTAATGTTGTGCTTTTATGTAAGAAAGGCTGCAAGGACAAGCCAAGGGACTGCAGGGTGATGAGCCTTATATCATTGGTGGGAAAGTTACTGGAAGGGATTATGAGAGACTGGATTTATTTGCATTTGGAAAGGCAAGGACTGATTAAGGATAATCAGCATGGCTTTCTTCACAGGAGATCAGGCCTCACAAATTTGATAGAGTTTTTTGAAGAGGTGACCAAGAGGACTGACGAGGGCAGGGCGCTGGATATTGTCTTCGTGAACTTTAGCAAGGCCCTTGACAAGGTCCCACATGGTAGGATGATCCAGAAGGTTGAATACATAGGATCCCCGGTGAGTTTGGAATTGAATACAGAATTGGCATGGTAGTAGGAGGCAAGGAGTGATAATGGACAGTTGCTTTCCAACTTGGAGACCTGTAACCAGTGGTGCTGGGTCCACTGTTGTTTGTCATCTATATATTAACGGTTTGGATAAGAATGTAGGTGGCAAGATTAATTAGTTTGCAGATGACACCAAAATTGGTAGTGTAGTAGACAGTAAAGAAGATTGTCCAAGTTTACAACAGGATATAGACCAATTGGTAAAGTGGGCAAGGGAATAGCTGGTGGAACTTAACTCAGGCAAATGTGAAGTGATGCATTTTGGAAAGTTAAACCAGGGTAGGGCCCTGGGGAGTGCTATTGAACAGCGAAACCTTGGGGTACAAGTACATAGATCTCTGAGGTAAAGTGGTATATGGCGTGCTTATTTTCATCGGCCAAGGCAGAGAGGATAGCAGTTGGAACACCATGTTACAGTCATACAAATATTTGATTAGGCCAAGGTTGGAGTACTGTGTGCAGTTGTGGACCCCATGCTAGAGGAAGGATGTGATTAAGCAGGAGATAGTACAGAGAAGATTCTCAGGAATATTGCCTGGATTGGAGGGCTTGAGTTAGAAGGAGAGATTTTATAGGCTGAGACTGTATTCCCTGAAGCAAAGGATGCTCGTGGGATGACCTTATAGAGGTTTATAAAATCACAAGGGCATAGAAATGGTAGATAGTAACGCTTTTTCCCAGGGTAAGGGAGTCTGAAACTAGAGGGAAAAGGTTTAAAGTGTGACAAAACAAATTGGTGAAGGTAGAGCGGTGTATGTGTAGGCTCATCCAGAAAGTCATGAGGCATGGGATCCATGGAGTCTGGGCTGTGTGGGTTCAGAATTGGCTTGCCCACAGGAGGCAGAGGGTGGTAATCGATGGAGAATATTCTGCCTGGAGGTCAGTGACTAATGGTGTTCTGCAGGGATCTGTTCTGGGACCCCTGCTCTTGGTGATTTTTATAAATGACTTGTATGAGGAAGTTGGGGGATGGGTCAGTAAGTTCGCAGATGACACGAAGGTTGGAGGGAATTTGGATAGTGTAGAAGGTTGTCATAGGTTACAACAGGATATAGACAGGATGCAGAGTTGGGCGGAGAAGTGGCAGATGGAGTTCAATCCGGGAAAGTATGAAGTGATACACTTTGAAAGAACAAACTTGAAGCGGAGTACAAGGTTAATGGCAGGATTCTGAGCAAAGTGGAGGAACAGAGGGATCTTGGGTTCCAAGTCAATAGATGCCTCAGAGTTGCTGCGCAAGTTGATAAGGTGGTTAAGAAGGCGTATGGTGTGCCAGCCTTCAATAGTCGGGGGATTGAGTTAAAGAGCCGTGAGATAATGTTGGAGCTCTACAGACCGCCGGTTAGACTACACTTAGAGTATTGCGTTCAATTCTGGTCACCTCATTATAAGAAGGATGTGGAAGCTTTAGAAAGGGCACAGAGGAGATTTACCAGGATGCTGCCTGGATTAGAGAGCATGTCTTATGAGGAAAGGTTGAGTGAGTAGGGCTTTTTCTCTTTAGAGTGACACAGGATGAGAGGCGACCTGTATTGTGTATAAGATTATGAGGGGCATAGACAGAGTGGACAGCCAGCACCTTTTCCCTAGGGTGGCAATTTCCCCAGAGGACATCCGTTTAAGGTCAGAGGAGGAAAGTTTAGGGGAGATGTTAGGGGTAAATTTTTAACACAGGGAGTGGCAGGTGTTTGGAACGCACTGCTATGGGTGGTGGTAGGGGCTGATACAATTGGGACATTTAAAAGACTCGTAGATGGGCACATGGATGTAAGAAAAATGGAGGGTTATGTGCTGTGTAGGAGGGAAGGGTTAGATTGATCAGGGTGTCGTGTTTACATAGGTCGGCACAACATCATGGGCCAAAGGGCCCATACTGTGCTGTACTGTTCTATGTTCTAAGGTGACGGGAAAAATTTAAAGGCGCTCTGAGGGGCAATTTTTTCACACAGGGGGTGGTACGTAATTGGAATGAGCTGCCAGAGGATGAAGTAGAGGCGGGAATGATTATAATGTTTAAGTGATATTTGGGCAGGTACACGGATGGGAAAGGTTTAGGGGGATATGGGCTTAACGCAGGTCAATGGGATTAGCATAGATAGGCATCGTGGTCAGCATGGATGAGTTGAGCCAAAAGGCCTGTTTCCGTGCTCTATGGCTCTCTGAGTCTAAAAAGAATATAAAGCTTAAATTGGCTCAGCAGCATTTAGAAGGAGGATTCTGGCTGTCGCAGGAAATTCAGAACCATGCATACTAGTTAAGAATGCTGAATGTTGCAAAGGAATGGTGCAAGACCATCTTCAACATGATGTTAGGATACAAAATGTACTCCTAAAGTTTCATCACTATATATATTGTGGAACACATGATAGCCAATTTGTACACAGCCACCATATAAGATGGATGGTCTAATGATGTTGGGTATTGAATAACTATTGGCCAGGGGAGACGCGCTTTCTTCTGTTCAGATTGTGACACAGGATCCTTCATGTTCAGCTGAGTGGGAACTTAAATTAACATCTTACCTAAATAATGGCATTTTCATCCAAGCTGCTTTCTCTCAATACTGCACTGAAAGTCAGTCTGGACTGTGTTCAAATCTCTGCACTGATTCTTGACCCTTCAATATTTTAACTAAGACTCATAGATGGAAATATGAACAATCCCAGATATTTTAAGCATGAGGTCACGTTTCACAGAACATCAGTGATAACTGCTCTTCGTAACCATATAACTGTTAAAATCACTCTCAGTTAATTATTTTCTGATTTGCCTGATCTCCTTTGTTTGTAGTTATGTTCGTGGAATGTGACATTGTGTGCATTCTAATTTTTTTTTAAATGCTGCATGTTAGGAAGAATGTGATGAAAAGAGAATTATCCATTCTCAATAATCATCACTAAAAAAAAGATTCAGATTTCATACATCAGGCTATGGGTACGGTACAAATACTCTTATTATCAATTGCATCATTCACAGCACGGTCACTTTCAGATAATGGTGTTGTTCTACCTCAAGTACAATAGGGCAAATATAGTTAGGACAGGTGGCTGTAGTGGTATGTTGAAATGAGGTTATACAGGGCCATTCATAATGCTGCCAGATATTCTCTATTTCCCAATGGGTTTTTGAGTACACCTATCTTATGCTCATATATAACCGACTGTTCTTGACAAGAATGAATGGCATTGCTATATAAGGTTGCTTTGTATTTGGAGTCATAGAGCAATACAGCATGGATACAGGCCCTTCGGTCTAATGAGTCCATGCCGACCCGGGTGCCCACTCATCCAGTCCCAATGTCCTGCATTCATAGAAAAAGAACATAGAACACTACAGCACAGTACAGGTCCTTTGGCCCACAATGTTGTGCCGACATTTTATCCTGCTCTAAGATCTATCTAACCCTTCCCTCCCACATAGCCCCCTATTTTTCTATCATTCAGCCTATATCCCTCTAAGTCCCGCCCCTACATGTACCTATCCAAGTGCTTCTTAAATGATACTATTGTACCTGCCTCAACCACTTCCTCTGGCAGCTCGTTCCATACATTCACCACCCTCTGCGTGAAGAAGTTGCCCCTCAAGTTCCTTTTAAATCTTTCTTCTCTCATCCTAAACCTATGGCCCCAAGTTTTGAACTCCCCCACCCTGGGGAAAAGACTGCTACCATCCACCTTATCATGCCCCTCATGACTTAATAAATGTCCATAAGATCACCCCTCATTCTCCTACGCTCCAAGGAATAAAGACCTAGCCTGGCCAACCTTTCTCAGTAGCTAAGGCCCTATGGTCCTGGCAACATCCTTGTAAATCTCTCCTGCACTCTTTCCACCTTCAGGACAAGTGAACCAGCTCCGAAATTGGAGCGCGCGTCAGCAGGAAGGCCAGCTGCAAAATGACGCCAGGCCTTCTTCTCCAACAGCGAGAGGAGAAAGCCTGTGCGTGGGAAGAGTTTGGTGACACACCGTGGGCATGTCTTCCGCCCAGAGAGGGCGGGACGTTAATGGATTTAAAAAGCTAGCTCAGGAAGTTGAAATAAAATTCAGTCTCCAGTTCAACCCTCTGACTGTGTGCTTTTATTCTTCGCTCAGTGTATAGCACTTCGCTTCATTGGTGACTCCGACGGACCAAACAGGATTTGGACCGAAGATGATCAACCCTTCAGCTGCTCATGCAGTTTCACTTAAACTGCCAACTTTCTGGACACTGCAACCACAGCTGTGGTTTGACCAAGCAGAGGCCCAGTTCCAGATCTGGCAGATATCTTCCGACTCCACGCGCTATTATTACGTGGTGAGCTCCCTTGATCAGGAGACAGCAGCCCAGGTCGAGGACTTCATTCAATCACCCCAGAGGAGGGCAAATATGCAGCATTCAAAGCACGGCGGGAGCGGGGTGCCCGCCTACTGCACCTGGACAGTTTGGGAGACAGGCCACCATCAGCTCTAATGAACGAAATACTGGCCCTAGCTGACGGACACAAGGCCTACCTCATGTTCGAGCAGGCATTACTAGAGCAACTACCCAAGGACATACACCTGCTACTTGCTGATGCAGACTTCAGTGACCCCCCCAGAAGGTGGCGGCCTGGGCAGACGTGCTGTGGAAGGCCAAGAAGGAGAGCGAGGTGTCCATTGCACAGATCACCAAGCCAAGGCCCTAACGGCAGGCCAGACCAGGCCCGGCAACAGAGCGCGCACAACCTAGAGGCAGGAGTGAAGGGGCCAACGGGCAGTGGTGTTTCTACCACCAACGGTGGGGCACGGAAGCCCGCCGATGTTGCCCACCCTGTGAGTTCCCGGGAAACGCCGAGGCCAGCCGCCGCTGATGGCTATGGCGGCTGGCCACCAAGACAGCCTCTTGTTCGCCTGGGACAAGCAATCGGGACACCGCTTTTTGGTCGACACCGGAGCGGAGATTAGTGTCTTACCCCCGACGGGGCACGACACCCACAACAGGGACCCAGGTCCCACCCTCAGGCCGCAAACGGCAGCATGGTTCGGACCTACGGCACCCGCACAGTGCAGCTGCAGTTTGGCGCCAGCCACTTCACATGGGACTTCACACTGGCTGCCGTGGCGCAGCCACTCCTGGGGGCGGACTTCTTGTGGGCCCACAGCCTACTGGTTGACTTACGCGGGAAAAGACTGGTGCACACCAAGACATTCCAGACATTCTCCTTAGTTGCCGGCCCCACACCTGGAGTCTGTCACGCTGTCAGACAACGAATTCACCAGAATCCTGGCAGACTTCCCATCGGTTCTGGCACCGCAGTTCACGGCAGCCATACCCAGACACAGGGTACAGCACCACATCCTGACCAAGGGACCACCCCTCCACGCCCGTGCTCAACGGCACCCCCGGACAAGCTCCGGCTGGCAAAGGATGAGTTCAAGCGGATGGAGGAATTGGGGATCGTACGGTGGTCCGACAGCCCATGGGCTTCCCCCCTTCACATGGTGCCCAAAGCAGCTGGGGGCTGGACACCGTGCGGCGACTACCGTAGGCTGAACGAGGCTACTACCCCAGACCGCTACCCCGTGCCGCACATACAGGACTTTGCAGCAAACCTGCATGGAGCAAGCATCTTTTCCAAGGTGGACCTTGTCCGGGGATACCATCAAATCCCGGTACACCCCGAAGGCATCCCCAAGACAGCGCTCATCACCCCATTCGGCCTGCTCAAGTTCCTCCGAATGCCATTCAGCCTGAAGAATGCCGCACAGACATTCCAGTGGCTAATGGATGCAGTGGACCATGACCTGGACTTCGCGTTCATCTATTTGGACGACATCCTCATAGCCAGCAGTAATCATCAGGAGTATCTGTCCCACCTCCGCCAGCTCTCCTCCCGCCTGAGTGGTTTTGGCCTCACCATCAACCTGGCCAAATGCCAGTTCGGACTCGATGCCATTGACTTCCTGGGCTACAGGATTACCAAAGACGGGGCAACACCCCTGCCCACCAAAGTAGACGCAATCTGCCACTTTGCCCGGCCCAACACCGTCAAAGGCTTGCAGGAGTTTGTTGGTATGGTCAACTTCTACTGCCGTTTCCTCCCCTCAGCAGCCAGAGTCATGTGCCCTTTGTTCACCCTGATGTCGAGTAAAGGCAAGGACATTACCTGGAACGAAGAGGCCGCGGCCGCTTTCCATAGAACCATAGAACCATAGAACCGTACAGCACAAAACAGGCCCTTCGGCCCACCATGTTGTGCCGTCCATCAAACCACCCTCACACTACCTAACCCCTTCTTCCCGCATATCCCCCCATTTCGTTAAGGCCAAGGAAGCCTTGGCAGATGCCGCCATGCTGGTGCACCCCAGAACAGACGTTCCAACCGCATTCACAGTGGACACGTGCAACACGGCAGTCGATGGGGTGCTGGAACAACTCATCGAGGGGCGCTGGCAGCCCCTGGTGTTCTTCAGCAAGCACCTGCGGCAGCCTGAACTCAAATACAGTGTTTTCGACCGGGAGCTGTTGGCACTATACCTGGCAATCCCGCATTTCAGGTACTTTTTAGAGGGCAGGCCGTTCACTGCATTCACAGACCATAAACCATTGACCTTTGCATTCACAAAGGTGTCCGATCCCTGGTCGGCCCGTCAGCAGCGACATCTGTCCTATATTTCCGAGTACACAACAGACATCCAGCATGTCTCGGGGAAGGACAATGTTGTGGCCGACGCACTCTCCAGACCAGCTATCCAGGCCCTGACCCAAGGTGTGGACTACGCAGCTGCAAGACTTCCTGGTAGGCCCAGGTGGGAGGACCCTCCTATGCAACATAGCTACCGGCCAACCCCGCCCCACCATCCCGGCAGCCTGGCGGTGGCGGGCTTTTGACTCCATCCACAGTTTGGCACACCCATCCATTAGGACAACTGTCCGGATGATCTCCAGCAGGTTCGTGTGGCACGGACTTCGCAAACAGGTCAGCGAGTGGGCCAAAACGTGCGTGCAGTGTCAAACAGCCAAGGTACAGCGGCACACCAAGGCCCCGCCGCAGTGGTTTGAACCCACCCACCGGATGTTCGACCACATTCATGTGGATATCGTGGGGCCCCTGCCTGTGTCGAGAGGAGCACAGTACCTCCTCACTATGGTGGACCGGTTCACGAGATGGCCAAAGGCGGCCCTGCTCACTGACACCACCGCCGATTCCTGTGCCCGAGTGCTGATCGCGACCTGGGTAGCATGTTTCGGGTACTGGTCCACATTACCTCTGACAGAGGCACCCAGTTCACCTCCAGCTTGTGGTCGACTGTGGCCAGCCTGTTGGGAGCACGTTTACACCACACAACCGCCTACCACCCACAGTCGAATGGGCTGGTGGAATGTTTCCACCGCCACTTAAAGTCGGCTCTCATGGCCTGCATGAAAGGGCCTAACTGGGTGGACGAGCTCCCCTGGGTCCTGCTGGGAATCTGCACTGCACCCAAAGAGGATCTGCATGCCTCGTCGGCTGAGCTGGTGTACAGCACACCCCTGGTCGTCCCAGGAGAGTTCATACCAGCACCAAGGGGGCAAGAGGAAGAACCAGCAGCAGTCCTAGACAGACTACGCAAGAGGATCAGCAACCTGGCTCCCGTTCCAACTTCACGACACGGACAAACCCCGACCTGCGTACCCAAAGACCTGCAGGACTGTAAGTTTGTCTTTGTTCGAAGGGACGCACACTGGACACTGCTAAAGCATCCGTACGAGGGGCCATTCAAAGTGCTGAGGAACAACGGGTCCACGTATGCTCTGGACATTGGGGGGAAAGAGGAAATTTTCATGGTGGACCGGCTCAAACTGGCCCACGTGGACTTGTTGCAGACTGTCGAGGTAGCCTCCACCACTTTTTTCCTATATCGTTGGTACCTACATGCACCATGACAACTAGCTGTTCACCCTCCCCTTCCAGAATACCCTGCAGCTGCTCTGAGACATCACTGACCCTTGCACCTGGGAGGCAACTAACACCAACCAGGAGTCCCATTTGTGGCCACAGAAACTCCTCTCTATTCCCATTACCATGGAATCCCTGACCACTATAGCTCTGCCACTCTTTTTCCTGCCCTCCTGTGCAGTAGAGCCACTCACGGTGCCATGATCCTGGCTACTGCTGCCTTCCCCTGATGAGCCATCTCCCCCAACAATATCCAAAGTGGTATATCTGTTTTGGAAGGAGATGACTGCAGGGGACTCCTGCACTGCCTTCCGGCTACTGCTCTGCCTGTTGGTCACCCATTCTCCCTTTTCCTAAGCCTTTAAACTGCAGTGTGACCAACTCACTAAACATGTTATCCACAACATTCTCAGCATCAGGATGCTCCAAAGTGAATCCATGCCCCTTTCTCATCTACATCCAACTCTTGGACAATAGAGGCTTCTATTTCTAAAGCTGTAGATGACGCAAAACTTGGCAGTATTGTGAACTGTGAAAAGAACACTAATAAATTGCAGCAGCGTATAAACAGGCTGGTAGATGGGCAGACACATGGCAGATGAACTTTAATGCAGAGAAATGTGAAGTGATGCATTTTGGTAAGAAGAAGGAGGAGAGGCAAATAGGTGCAAGAACAGAGGGACCTAGGGGATGGTTGCACAAGTCATTGAGAGCGGCAGGGCAGAATGAGAAAGCAGTTAATAAGTCATACTTTTGGGTGTTATCAATAGAGGCTCATAGTATAAAACAGGGAAGTCACAATAAGCCTTGGTCACATTGGGCCAGTCTCAGTTGTGGTATTCAATTGTGTTCATTTCTGAAGGCCTCATTATAGAAAGGATATAAAGGCATTTTCTTGGGTAATAGGGTGAAGGAAGTGACCGAGGTAGCAGAGGCCAGTGACCATAGTTCTATTAGTTTTAAAATAGTTATGGAAAGGGACAGAACTGGTCAACAGGTTCAAGTTCTAAATTGGGGCAAAGCGAATTTTGATGGTATGAGCAGGAGCTTGCAAAGGTTGATTGGAGTAGGTTGTGGAGGCTTTTAAACATGAGATAGTGATAGTGAGAGCTCAAGGTCTGCATGTTCCTGTTAGAGTGAAGAGCAAGGCTGGTAGGAGTAGGGAACAAGTCATAGCATTGAATGTGGTGGCAAGTGAATGGATATTTATCTTGAGGATAAACATGCTCTCAAATCTCTGAACTTTGGCAGTGGTGTTGGTGGCCTGCATTTTGTCTCTTGTCACTGTCACCACTTCCTACTCTCCATCATTCAGAACAGTTTTATCACTTGTCATCCAACAGCCTCACCTGCTTTGACATATCAAACACCAGATGGTCCAGCTGCTCTTGCTATGAAATTACAGCATAAAGATGCTGGAAGGAGGGGTGATGGTCTACCTTCTAAGAATGTTATTAATACCATGAAATTCCTTTAAACATGAGGTTTACTTTATCCTCTACTGTTTTCAAACTTATGCTTTCATGCAAGTAGTCCTTGTCCTTATTGTCGAATTCTAAAAAAGAAACATTGGGTCAAAATTTCCTTGAAATGCACTTATACCATCCTTGTATTTCAGAATTATGTCACAGTCATTGTAGAAGGGGAATCAGGAGGGCAAAAAGAGGACATGAGCAGGTAAGGTAAAGGAGAATCCTAAGAGATTCTCTCAGTATATCAAGAGCAAAAGTGTAACTAGTGAAAGAATAGGTCCCTTTAAGGATCAATGTAATTGACTATATGTGGAGAAACAGGAAATGAGCAAGTCTTAAATGAATATTTCTCATCCGTATTTACTGTGGAGAAGGTCATGGAAGCTAAGGAATTTAGGGAAGAGAAAAGTGATGTCTTGAAACATATCCACATTACAAAAGAGGAAGTGCTGGTGGTCTGAAAGCTCATAGAGGTGATAAGTCCTTTGGGCCTGACCAAATGTATCCTTGGACATTGTGGGAAGTCAGGGAAGAAATTGCTGGGGCCCTGTATCATCATTAGCCATGGATGAGATACTGAAAGGCTGGTGGGTGGCTAATGTTATGTCTTTAATTAAGAAGGACTGCAAGGATAAGCTAGGGAACCACAGGTCAGTGAGCCTAACTTCAGTGGTGGGAAAGTTACTGGAGGGGATTTTGAGAGATCTAAGGATCTACTTCATTAGGAGTCTGAGGAGATTTGGTAAGTCACCAAAAACTCTTGCAAATTTCAATAGATGTACAGTGGAGAGCATTCTGACAGGTTGCATCACAGCCTGGTATGGAGACTCCAATGCACAAGATTGCAAGATGCTGCAGAGAGTTATAGACTCAGCAGCTCCATCACGGGCACAACTCTCCCCACCATCGACGACATCTTCAAGAGGCAGTGCCTCAAGAAGGTGGCATCCATCACTAAGGACCCTCACCATCCAGGACATGCCCTCATCTCACTACTACCATCGGGGAGGAGGCACAGGAGCCTGAAGACTCACACTCAACAATTTAGGAACAGCTTCTTACCCTCCACCATCAGATTTCTGAAAGGTCCATGAACCCATGAACACTACCTTGTTATTCCTCTATTTGCACTAATTATTTATTTTGTAATTTTTATGTCCTTGCACGGTACTGCTGCCGCAAAACAACAAATTTCACATCATATAAGTAGGTGATAATAAACTTGATTCTGATTCTGTGATAGGATCTACCTGCATTTGGAAAGGCAAGGACTGATTAGGGATAGCCAGCATGGCTTTGTGCGTGGGAAATCGTGTATCATGAATTTGATTGAGTATTTTGAAGAGGTGGCCAAGAGGATTGGAGAGGGCAGGGTAGTAGACGTTATCTACATGGATTTTAGCAAAACCTTTGACATGGTCCCACTTGTTAGGCTGGTCCGGAAGGTTGGATCATATGGGATCGAGAGTGAGGTAGCCAGTTGGATACAAAATTGACTGGTTGAAAGGAGTCAGAGGGTAGCAGTGAAGTTTTCAAATTGAAGGCCTGTGACCAGTGGTGTGCCACAGGGATTGGTGCTGGGCCCACTGTTGCTTATCATCTATATTATGATATGGATAAGTATGTAAGTGGTATGGTTAGTAAATTAATAGATGACACCAAAATTGGTGGTGTGGTGGACAGTGAAGAACGTTGTCTAGGATTACAACCAGATTTAGGTCAACTGGGAAAGAGGGCAGATGGAATTTAACTTGGACAAGTGCGAAGTATTGCATTTGGGAAGTTAAACCAAAGCCAGAACCTACACAGTAAATGGGAGGGCCCTGAAGAATGTTGTAGAACAGAGACACCTAGGGGTACAAGTACATAGTTCCCTGAAAGTGGTGGCACAGGTGGGCAGGGTGGAGAAGAAGTTGTTTGGCATGCTTGCCTTCATTGGTCAGGGCACTGAGTATAAGAGCTGCAATATGTAGTTCTGGTCACCTGGGTATAGGAAGATGTCATTAAGCCAGAAAGGATGCAGAAAAGATTCACAAGGATGTTGGTATTGTTATTGGTTTATTATTGTCACTTATACCAAGGTACAGTGAAAAACTTGTCTTGCATACTGATTGTACAGGTCAATTCATTACACAGTGCAGTTACATTGAGTTAGTACAGAGTGTATTGAGGTAGTACAGGTAAAAACAATAACAGTACAGAGTAAAGTGTCACAGCTACAGAGAAAGTGCAGTGCAGGTAGACAGTAAGGTGCAAGGTCACAAGGTAGACTGTGAGGTCAGAATCCATCTCATCGTATAAGGGAACTGACTGGAGGGCTTAAGATATAAGGAGATAGTAGATAGGCTTGGACTTTTTTCCCTGGAGCATAAGAAGCTGAGGAGTGACCTTCCTGACCTAAAATCATGAGGGGCAAAGATAAGGTGAATGACCACTGTCTTTTTCCCTGGGTAGGGGAGTCTAAAGCTAGAGGGCATAGGCTTAAGGTGAGGGGGAAAAATTTAAAGGGGATCTGAGGGGCAATTGTTTCACACAGAGGGTGGTGGGTATGTGGAATGAGCCATCAGAGGAAGTGGTAGAAGTGGGTATAATCACAACATTTAAAAGATATTTAGAGAGGTACATAGATAGGAAAGGTTTCGAGGGATGTGGGCCAAAGACAGGCAAATGGGACTAACTCAATGCTATATAACTCTATGACTCTAAGGTTTAACCATTCACCAGCAGGGGGAGTTCCATACTAGATTCCTGGGGTAAATCAATTTAAATATTAAATTATGATGTTACTTGAATATGCAGACTACAGTAAAACTCTGATAATCCAGCACTCTTGAGACTTTTGTCGTGCCAGACCAGTGGATTTTGCAGACTACTGGATGTTACTCTATTAATACCCAAACACACTTTTATTTCAATTTCTTTTGCATGTTACCCAATGGTATAAAAATAATAATGTGAGTTTAAAGGGAGCCAGTAATGCACAGGCACTCCGGACCCTGCTCCAGCTGCAAACCCACCCTTGTTCCTGACACCTACTGTTCTAGACCCTGGCCCCATATACAGTTCAGAGCCCCAGCTCCGGCCACACACCCCACTTGCATTCTGAACTCATGGCTAACATTCCAGACTAACGAGTAAATCAGATGCAGGACCGTCAGGATTTCCCAACAATCCAATGTCGGATTATTGGAGTTTACTGAATGTATATTGCTGACTTGATTATAGTCAAGAAACTTCCATACATTAACAAAGTTTATACCTTGCACTCTGCAGACATAGGACAGCAGCAAACTTCAGACTCATTTCTTATATATCCTTATAACATAGAAGAAGTTCATTTGGCGCATTGGGTCTATGCCAGTTGATAATCTCATCAATCACATTCCCTAGTTATTTCTCTGTAACCTACTTTCACTCGCATGCCCATTAAATACTCCCCCACCCCCAGGTTCTCCTACCAGCCACCTACACCAGGGGTAATTTACAGTGGCCAATTAACACACCAGCATCACTTTAAACCTCCAACAAATGAATTCCTTGGCAATCATCCAATGACTCAACCAAAAGATTGGTCTTAATTATAATTATCTCACATTTACAGCCCCTAATTTTATATTCTACCACGTGGAGACCTTCATACCTACCTTGTCCAAGACATTCATGATTTGAACTCCCCTTCTCAGGTCACTTCTGAGTTTTCTCTTTGCTGAAGAATGAAAATTCCAACCTTTTCAACCTTTCTCCATGGCTATAGTCCCTCAGGTCTGGCATCATCCTTGTAAATCTTTTTTTTGGCACCTCTCTGGGGTGCTTCTTGTCATTTTTGTAGTATGGATACTGGGGAGGCTAAATTGTGTAGCACTGGGAAATATATGCTGGGGTTACAATGCCCATCTGACCTGGAACAGGTTTACACTTGAAATTCATGCATTATGTTTCAACCATCAGCCAGTATTAAATGATTGCCTAAACTCATTCCCACAGAGACCTATTCTGAGAATAACTAGCAAGATATTAACCAAGACATCAGGGATAACAGGTGTAAGATGGTTGGACGTGGTACCCACTCTCACCTCTGTCCAGTATGGCTTCCAGTAAACAGTTGAGATCTCTGTTATGGTTTCCATCCATGAAGCACCTACCCCTGAAGAGATGAAACCTACAGCTTAGAAATTATAGATGATGTAAATCAGCACCCCTTTCCCCCTTCCCAACATAGCTAACAGTAAGAATGTATGGGCAACATGAAGGAAGAAGGCAACAAGAAGGCACGAAAACTTGCAGACTGTCAAGTGAACTTTAACATACATATTGCAAATTTATGAATAACTGTGGTCCCAGCACTGATCCTTGTAGAACACAACATTCTATACTGTCCCCCAATCTGAACTAATGCACCTTGTTTCTGCCATCAACATTTTAGTAAATTTGCTATCATTCTGCTTTTTGTCAGCCAACTTTATATGCAGTAACTTTTGTCATGAACTCAATAACTGCAACACTTCAGGCAAGTGTATGAAGGCAAGAGCTGCTAATTTTTTTGTAGTATACATTTGAACTAAGTTTAGTGTGGTGTAAACCCAAGCAACTTCCAAAGTATTTGAATGGTGCAGCTGTTCAAGTATATCATGTGCGAATGAACCCTAAAGGATCAGCACTGTTAGAAGTATTAGGCAATAACAGCACAAATGCTCACATCTGCTATGACACATGTTTCTGGGCCAATAACGACATAAAATCAGTGTAAATTCTGAAGACAGGAACAACATGGTCACCGAGGAATGCAACTGGCTAAGGATATTTAATCTGGTTTACTGAATATTTTAATGTTCATGCCTCTTTGAAGTGAAATTTAATGATAGAGCAAATTGTTCATGTAAAAATGTCACTTGAAAAGCCAACTAGCCTTTTCTCATATTCTTATTTTTCTTTGGTCTCATTTATTATTTAAACAGAGAGAAAGAGCTCACACTCCAGTTCTGATGAAGTGTCACAGACCTGAAACAATGACTGTTTCTCTTTCCACAGATGCTGCATGACCTGCTGGGTTTTTCCAGTATTTTCTGTGAAAGCCCTCAGAATGCTGCATTAGAGAAAAATCTAGGTATCCTTCTGCCTATATACTATAGTACTACTGCCTCTGGTAGGTCTGTCTATCTGGTGAGGCAGAAGGGACTGGAAATACCCAGGGATAGTGATGAAGGAATCTGACAGGAGTCTTTGCAAGGTTAACCGCACTAGTACATTTTACTGCATCCAAATTTGATGCCAGGTTTGATGCCAGATTGTCTATTTGGTTTTATTCTCTTTCTGCTTGATTGTAGTGGTTTTGGTACAACTGATACTTGCTGCAGGTCAGACTGTGCAAGGGTGGTATATTTACTTCTGTGAAGGGACATGAGTGAACTAGATGGATCTTTAAGAAAATCCTGTGGTTTTGTGCCCATCATTACTAGGTTCTTTTTTTTAAATTCCAGATTATTAACTGAACTCAGATCTCTGGAGTATTAGTCAAATCCTTGAGGTTAGTAATCCAGTAATTTAGTCACTGAACCACCACAACACCCCAGTTATGTTTGGAAAACGTTAATAGTGAACAGTGAAGTAATTAGAAGTTCTGACTAAGGGTCCCAGTCCTGAAACGTTAACTGTTTCTTTCTCTGAAAATGGTCTTGACCTGTTGAGTATTTTTGTTTTTATTTCAGATTTCTAGCATCTGCAGTTTTTTATTTCCACATAATTAGAAGATAGGATCAAGACACAAGAGACTGCAGATGCTGGAATCTGGAGCAACAAACAATCTGCTGGAAGAACTCAGTGGGTCGGGCAGCATCTGTGGGAGGAAAAAAATTGTTAACGTTTTTGGGTTGAAATCCTGAGCAGGACTCTGATGATGTTAGAAGATAGGATTGACTGATGAGAATGAAATGGGAGTTTTGTACAGTAATTCAGCTCAAGTATGCTTTCTTATTTAGAAATTTACAGGAGATCACTGATTGAGGTGGATAATAAATTGTTGTGATTTAAATTGTTGTGATTTAACATTACAGGCTTTCCCCAGGTTATGAACTCCCCATTTATGGACACCCCTACATACAATGAACTCCCAGAATATTACTAAACTCAAAAGTCTGACGTATGTACATACATTTGTTCCTACAAATGAAGGAATTAGTTTTCTGTCTTGCTCCACTTTTAGTAATTGTTCTTTCCTTTCAGTCTTATTTGCTTTTGATGCCATTCAGTACAATACTGTGAAGGTTTAGTTACCATATTAAGTAATTTTTGTGTATTTTCTGACTTCTTCTGTATTTTTGTGTGTTTTCTGACCCAGGGATGGCCTGTAGATGCAAAAGAACTGAGAAATTAACAACTTTGGATGCCAGTCAACTGAATAGTTAGCTGAGTTTCCAGGATTAACACAATTTCATCCTTAAAAACCTTATCCTGAGCGTAGGGTTGGGTGGACAGAAAGAGGTTATTAATTTTTTAGATATCATATTGATAATCCTATCACTTTAGAAATGCCATCCATACTTCTTAGTTCTTATGCTGTAGGTTAAATTTGCTCAGAATCTTTATCTGGACCATCTTAAATCTTACCTCCCTTGATCTACAAGGGTAGGGGAGTCTAAAACTAAAGGACATAGGTGTAAGGTGTCCACAAGAGATTGGCTTTCCAAATTTTCTGATGTAACAAACTACTGCTACAAAGACTACAAAAAATTAAACCAAGAACTGAAATCACCATATATTCATTCCAAGTACATTTTCTGAGTCTTTTGAAAACTTTTCTGGTACAAGTCAGTGATGTTTGTATAACTTCCAATCAATTCAGAAATGACACTCTAACGTACCAAATTACTCATTGATTCTCGAGCTTCTTAGATCTTTTCAAATGAAAGGATGTCACAGTGGTCCATATAAAGCGTAACTGGGTAGAACTTACATGTGCTAAATATGCAATATAACTTAGTAGAACTTACATGTGCTACATATGTACATTGTACTCTGCTTGTGAAACTTGGCTACTGTATTGTGCGCTTAGTACTTACAGCCATGGGTGATCCTGCCAGATCATTTAGGACTGAAATGAGGAGGAATTTCCTCTCTCAGAGAGTTTTCATTCTTTTGAACTGTCTCCCCTAGGGTGCTGTGAATGGTTAGTCATAAAGCAGGCTCAGATGAATAGACTTTTGAACTACAGGATAATCAATGGTTCTGAGGATCAGAGAGAAAAATGAAATTGAAGCTATGGATCAAATTAGCCATGATTTTACTGAATGGCAGGGCAGGCTTAAAACCCACCTGGTCTATTCCTCAAAGTCATAGAGTCATAGAGCCGTACAGCATGTCAACAGGCCCTTCAGCCCAACGTATCTATGCTGACTGAGCTAATCTGATTTCCTACATTTGGCTCATATCCCTCTATTCCTTTCCTATCCACGCACCTGTCCAAATGCATTTTAAACACTGTGATTGTATCTGCCTCTACTACCTCCTCTGGCAGCTTATTCTATATCCCCACCACCCTGTGTGTAGAAAAACCTTTCCCCTCAGAACTCCTTTAAGTATTTCACCTCTCACCTTACACCTACGTTCTCTAGTTTTGGACTCCCCTACCCTTGGAAAAGGACTGTGATTATCTACCCTATCTATGCCCCTCATAATTTTATCAACCTCTATGTGGTCACCCCTCAGTTTCCTGCATTCCAGTGAGAACAATCCCAGCCTATCCAATCCCTCCTTGTAATTAAAGCCTTCCATTCCAAGCAATATCCTGGTGAATCTCTTCTGCACTCTTTCAAAAGTGTGGTGACCAGAACTGCACACAATATTCCAAGTGTGGCCTAACCAATGTCTTGTACAGCTGCAACATGATGTTCCAGCTCTTATACTCAATACCCCTGCCTATGAAGGCAAGCAAACTGAACACCTTCTTCACTACCCTATCCACCTGGATCGCCATTTTCGGGGAGCTATGAACTTGCACCCCAAGGTCCCTCAGTGCATCAATACTTCTAAGGTCCCTGATGTTTACTGTGTATGTTCAGCCAGTATTAGACAACCCAAAAAGCATTGTCCCTCACCTGTCTGGATTCAATTCCATCTGCCATTGCTCTGCCCAACTTTCCAGCTGATCTATGTTCCTCTGAATCCTTAGGCAATCATTCTCATTATGTACAACTCCACCAATCTTCGTGTTGTCAGCAAACTTACTTATCAGACCACAGACATTCTCATCCAAGTCATTAATATACTGTATATATGACAAACAACAAAGATCCCAAAACCAATCCCTGGGGTACACCATTGGATGCAGACTTCCAGTCAAAAAAACAACCCTCCACCGCTACCTCCTGCCTCCTGTCACCAAGACTTGATCCAGTTTGCCAAAACACTATGAATCGAACGTGCCCTAACTTTCTGGACCGGCCTACTGTGTGGGACCTTGTCAAAAGCCTTGCTTAAGTCTTTGCTTCAGTTTCTCCATATTCCTGCTCCAATTTCTTCAGAGGTACAGTTGCAAAAGAGGGAGTGCAACAGATACTTTGTGCAAGCAAGATTCCACAAACAGATAGTAAACTTGTTCAACTGTTTCAGTTAGAAATGAATAATAGCTGTCAAGAACTTCTCTGCTACTGGATTTACTAGTTTTCAAATTTTTCCCATGATACCATTTGCCTGCGTTTGGCCCATAAAACCTTTCCTGTCCATGCACTTGTCCAAATGTCTTTTAAACACTGTAATTGTACCTGCCTCTACCTCCACTGGCAGCTCGTTCCATATACCCACCACCCTCTGTGTGAAAAACTGACTCCTCAGGTGCCCTTCAAACCTTTCGCCTCTCACCTTAAGCCTATGCCCTCTAGTTTTAGACTCCCCTACCTTGGGTAAAAGACTGTGACCATTCACCTTATCTGTGGCCCTCATGATTGACCTCCATAACGTCAACCCTCATACTCCTATGCTGCAGGGAAAAAAGCCGCAGCCTATCCAGTCTCTCCTTATAACTCAAGCCCACCAGTCCTGGTAACATCCTTGGCAAATCTTTTCTGCACCCTTTCAAGCTTAATGATATCCTTCCTATAGCTTAGTGACCAGAACTGCACACAATACTCCAAGTGTGTTCTCAGCAATATCTTGTAACCTCATTCAGCCTTATGGTCCTCTAAGATCTCTATGTTCATCTAATTCTGGCCTCCCTGGTTTTAATAGTTTAGTGCTTATGGCTATGCTTTCAAGTCTGGAATTCCCTCCCTACACCTTCACTTCCAAAACCTTCCCTTTTTTAAGACATCCCTTAAAATCTACATCTTTGCTTATCTGAATTAAAATCTCTTTTTGTGCCTTGGTGTCAAATTTAATTTAAATGCCTTGGGTTGTACTACTAAGTTAAGGGTGCCACATAACTTCAGAACTTGATGTTGTTTGGGATAAAGCATATGAAATGGAAGCCACTTAGTGGCCACTTAATCCCGTGTGCTTGTTCCAACATTCAACAAAATTATGGTTGATCTTCTATCTCAGAGCCACTTTCCTGCACTAACTCCATATCCTCTGATTCTCTTAATATCCAAAAATGTATCACTCTCTATCTTAAATTTACTCAGCGACTGGACCTCAATAGCTTTCTTGGATAGGGAATTTCAAATATTGATGACAATCTGGTACAAGAAGTTTCTTCTGATCTCTGTCCTGTATGGCCACGCCCTATTTTAAGACAGTGACATCTGGTTCTAGACAGTGTGGCTATTGAACAGATCAACCCTGCATCTACTTTGTTAAGCCCCAGCAGAATTTTGTATATTTCAACAAAATCACCTCTAATTTTTTTATATTCTCTAGATTACTACCATCAGGGAGGAGGTACAGGAGCCTGAAGACCCACACTCAACAATTTAGGAACAGCTTCTTTTCCTCTGCCATCAGATTTCTGAACAGCCCATGAGCCCATGAACACTACCTCATTATTCCTTTTTTTTGCACTATTTATTTATTTTGTAACTTACAGTAATTGTGTGTCTTTCCACTGTACTGCTGCTGCAAAACAACAAATTTCAGGACATATAAGTCAGTGATAATAAACCTGATTCTGATTCTATGCTCTATGTGCTTAATCTCTCCTCATGGGGCAAGCTCCTGTCCTATTCCACAAAATCAGACAGGTGGATATTCCTTTCAATCTCTCCAGTGCAGATTTATCATTCCTTAGGCAGGAAGATTACATCGCTATGCAACATTCCAGGTGTTGCTTCATCAGAGCTCTACTTTTATGTAAGGTGTATTCACTCAAGTACTTAAATCTTGCAATAAAGGCCAACATATTTTTTTGCCTTCCTAACCACTTGCTGTTTGTTACAAGCCAAAGTGAGAGGTTTAGTAAAGGAGTACCAGAGCTTTGAGTCTTGACGGCTTATCCATACATGTTATTGTAAAACATTAATTGGGTGTTTTAATATGGGACTATATTTGAAATGAACTACAACTCCCAGAATGCCTGGATGTAGCAATGTCCTTGTCCAGAAGAGGGTGCCGGGTCTGCGTCACATTCCCGCATCATTGCGTGTATTTTGTGGCACCAGGATCTCGGTCATAAACCCCTGAGCCTGGGCTTCAGGAGGGCGACACATTCCCTGGAAGGGGGTGGGGGTGGGGAAATAAAACTGTTCAGTTCGAACGGATATCCAGCACTCCTTCCAAAGCAGCCTCGGAGGTATTTTTAAAGGTTGGATAACGATTTCTTGTGCCTTAAATTAAAGTTTTGGTATAGTGCCTCATATTGTTACTGTGGGAATGGTAATTACTGTACTTTCGATTTGTTAACGTGGATCTAATTTGTTACAAAAGTTGAGCGAGATGTCTTATTTATTGTGATATGTGTGTGTGTGTGAGAGAGAGGGGGATTACACTTGATGCTGTCTGTGTCGTTATTTGGAGTTCCAAGCGGCCAACCCTGCCAATCCGGGGTACGTTGTCAGATTGCTACAATAAGATCAATGGATGGGACTGTTGGCTCTTGAAACGCAGCAATCTGGGACGGCTGCATCTTGCGTATTGCAGTGATTTTTTTTGTGTGTGTATGCATATGCATGGTAATGCAGTCTCTTTGTAATTTCTAATTAATAGCACACTAATTTGTTTTTAAAAACCTGTTTTATCTGCGTGCGTTCTTGCTCAATTATAATGGTTTAAGAGGATCTACGACAAAGGGAATCCATCTCGTTATTTAATTATACAAGAGGTAGGCAGAAAAAAGGCAGCTTTGAATACTTATTTATTTTGATTTCTCAATAGAAATCTTTGGGAAAGGCAGTAACGTCAGTGCTATAATAAACTAGTTTTCTCGTTAAATGCATCGCTGATTAACGTTAACTGTCGACATATTGTATTCCTGACATTTCCATAAAGATTGCTTCGCATCGGTCATTTTGGAAGGAAGAAATGTTAATGAGCTATGGTTGTATTTATCTATCTTGTAGTAATTTATATTTAACATTTACGATCCGCAATGACAAACGGCCTTTAAAAGGATTGGGCGCGGCTGTCTGAGTCCTTTACCCAGTCCACCTCCTCTCCCTCTTCCACCCTCCCCCTATGATCGAGTCAGACAAGGATTTCCTATGCGTTTTGTTTTCCTGGCGGACCGATTGGCCCTTCCGCCAGGGTAAGCCTGCACAGACCCTGGTGTAGGCTTCCGATTCTGGACGGCTGGGGCAAGGACAAACTCGGTTTGGCAGCCTTGCAGATCAAAGAGGCGTCTGCCTCCTTGACCAGCAGCTGCCACGTGACACAGGCACATTCTTAAAACCAGACTCTCCTTCCTACAACAAGATTCCGCAGCACCGAAATCAGTGCTTTCAAGGCCATTTGTCATTTAAGCACCGTGTGTGTGTGTGTGTAGCTGATAAGTGGGAGAGTTGGATTGGTTGAGATTTGCTGACCACTTGGTCAATAACCTTTTGGAATGTGATTTAAATCAGCCCCCATTTTCTTTCCTCTATAAAACCAGCAGAGTGGTTTTAATTTATTGCAGGACTTCATATGTTAGTCTGGACACTGTCTTAATTGCTTATGTAAACATTGGGGGAATTACAGTTAAGTTTGACTGTTTTAATACCCATTATTAGCAATATGCAGAAATATGGTTGTGTGATAAGAACATAGGATCAATATTACTGGACATACAATCCAGCAACCTAGACTAAAGATCCAGAGAAGAGTTCAAATCTTATTTTGGCAGCTGGAGAAATTTGATTTTAACTAATTAAATCTGCAATAAACAGCCTGTTCTTGCAAATACTGGACTTCCATAGAAACCTATTATATTGCACTTGCTAATGTAATTCTTGGGGAAGAAACCCAGACTATGCATGGATAAGGCCCAGACCCACAGTAATGTGATTGATTGACTTTTAACTGTTATATGAAATGGTCCAGCAAGCCCTCAATTATAATAAACCACTTCAAAAATAATCAGAATATCCAGCATCAGGATCTGCAGGGAATTTGACCAAGTCGAGATAAAGCATGATTCCCTCTTCAAGGATACCTTTATGATCTGAAGAAGTATGGCAAAATTGAGAGAGCTGTTCCACAGACTAGCTGACCACTGGAAAGTGATATGAATGAAGTTTCATCTTTCAATCTATCAGAAGTAACAGCACAGTGGTATTCAGTGACTTTGGACCCAATCGTCACCAGTCTGTATATTGCAGTTGAAGTTGTCCATGACAGTATTAATGGAAGTGACCACTACATAGTCCACGTGAAGGAGAAGACATAGTTTTTAACATTGAGGACATCCTCCACCACATTGTGTGACTCGTGCTGTGGCGATAGAGACAGCGGCTAAATCTGTTGAAAATCTTAAACTAGGTATCCATGAGATATTGTGGAACAGGAATTACAGCAGATTGAGGTCTGGAATTGATGTGGCCTGTCTTACTCTTAATGCTACTGTTATTATCAAGTCAGTGATTCATTCCTGGTCTGGTGAGGAATGTAAAGAGCAGCATTGGAGGTGCTTAAAAATGAAGTGATGCTGCAATACAGTTTTATAATGTGCTATTTAGCATGCATGTACAAAGCTAAGTGATTTCTCATGATCAACAGATCTAATCATATCTGCAGGCCAGTCATGCCATAATACAGTTCAACATTAGAACAGCTAACTCATGACAAAGGAGAAATGATCCTGTGACTTTGTCTATCTGTTTTGTTTACCTATTGAGTTTGTCATTCCTTTGCAAAGATGGAAGTCTAGTCGGGTATTGCAGTTTGTGCCATTTGCAATTTGTATGGGAGATACCAACTTGTATCTCATCATATGTTTGTTGTGTATCTGATTTTAATGGTTTTGGATTATTTGGTAATAAAGCAAGAACACTTCTTGTTGAAACTTTTAAATCTTAACCTTGAGTTAGCAAAAGCAACATTCTGTACTTTTTGTGCAGAAATGACAACGTTGCATGTAGATGTTGTAATTGTTTTGTATGTTAATTCTATTGTTCAAATGAAAATAAGTTACAGAAACTCCAATGTGCTTTTGTCATTGTGTTGTTAATAATGATTTTGCATGACACTTTTTTTTGGATGACAGGTGCAGAAGAAGTTCTCTTATCTCAAAAACAAAAACTGTTGGAATTGCTTAGATCAGGGACCATCTGTGATCATTGACCTGTTTTTTTTTAAATTTCTTAAATTTTCACTGTAATGAAACCCTAAAACTCTATTGACATTATAGACAAAGGTTCTATGGCAGAGTGATGCAGCTAGTAGAGTTGCTGCCTCAGTGCCTGAGACCTGCATTCAATCCTGACCTCGCGTACTATCTGTGTGGAGTTTGCACATTCTCTCTGACTGCATGGGTTTCCTCCAAGTGCTCTGTTTGCCTTATGTGTGGGTTGATAGGTTAATTGGCCAATGTAAATTTCCCTTGCTGGATAGGTGGGGGGGGGGGGAGTGGAAACTAAAAGGGATAAACATATATCTCTATGACTGTTGACTCTGACTTGGGTTGTAGCTGCTCAAGAAGTCAACCCATTAACAGCTCAAGTGCAAAGAGATTTGCATTAAGTCTACCTTGGCCTTTTCCAAGTATTTTTTTAGAAAAGACAAAAATCTGTTGACATTGCAGACTTCAATGTGGTGCAGTAATCCTAGCTTCAAGATGTGTGTCACCTTTTCTGATTCTCCCCTATCTGACCTTCACCTGCACTTGTGGAAATGAGGTCTAAAACTTTGCTAGCCTAACTATTTTCTAATTGTTCATGATATAGTCATCCATTACTTTAGTGCTTTCTTGTGTCTTTCCGTTCTCATTCTCTGTCCCTCATGTTAAAATTTCTTATGGCCCTGCCAATTCTTATTAGATTAACAAATCCTAACCTTCCAAACTTCCCAAGGTCTCTGCTTATCTCCATTTCTGGCACGTTGTGTACTGCACACTTTAATTGTTCTACTATTCATGGCTATGCCATTACCTGCCTATGTCCTAAACTCTGACATTCCCTTTTTGTTTAAGACATCGTTTCAAAGTCACTTTTTTTTTGCCAATATTTTGAACACCTTCCTTAATATCATTTTATGTGGTTAATGTAAAATTGAACACTTTTATGTGAAGATCCTTCAAAGATCTTGCTATTTAATATTGGTGTATGAATTGAACATGAAGCATACTGACTTGTCATATGCTTGTACATCATAAAAATTGATTTATTTGGGAAGAGTAACACAGCTCTCATTTATCATCCTTTTGAAGTAATTTTAGATGGGGAAACTTTGTGATAATATACTGGGAGGAGAATTTTGTTTTTTAAATCTTCTTGCATAACAAATAGCAAGGCATCCTCCAACTACCTTCCATTTTTATGTAGTATGGAGGAACATCCTACTTAACCCAGTGATTCAATTACATTGAGAAGATAAGGATCAAATTAGACTGAAGATATTTGGAATCTTTTGATGACGCTGGCTATTGTTGTCATTTAACTCTCCAGCACTCAAGCAGCATGTTGCAAACAAATGCCTTGCATAGAACAAAAATATATACGAGAGGGTATAAAATATATGGTCAGTGAACAGCCAACCTGATACAATTGTCAAGAATGCAACTGCAGGTCAGGTTGCTTGTGATGTTTTATTTCAGAACATTTTCATTCATTGTATTCTCCGTTACAATCCAACAAATTCTTCATAAGAATTTCTTTTAATAATATTTCTTGACTCTTTGATATCTTTAAATATTACTCATTTAGAAAGTACTGTACTTCAATGAGCAACTAGTTGCGTATAGTTTAACAAAGCATTTCCTCTAAATTAAAATTGGGTAGACAAGAAATTCAAGTGATAATGATTTAAAGCTCAATTTTGGTTATGTTAATCAAGCTGTCTAATTGTCATTCTTAAATTAGTCAAAAATTGAAGTTAATTCTAGAATATTTAAATGGCAATGATTTCATTTGACACATAAATGAGTCTGATTGGAAATCTGGGGTGGTGAGAAACACTTTGGAGTCATGGAGTAAATACAACATGGAAACAGGACCTTTGCCCTACTTGTCCTTGCTGATCAAGATGCCCATCTAAGCTACTCCCATTTTCTTGCATTTAGCCCATATCCTTCTAAACCTTTCCTGTCCATGATCCTGCCCAAGTGTCTTTTATATATTAATATACCTGCCTCAACCACTTCCTCTGGCAACTCATTCCATATACACACCACTCTATTCATGAAGAAATTGCCCCTTAGTTCCCCTTTAAATCTTTCCCCTCTCACTTTAAATCTGTCTTCTAGTTTTTGATTCCATTTTCATGGGGGGGGGGGGGGAAAAGACTGTGAGCAATCATCCTATCTATGCCTCTCATGATTTTATGCATCTGTTTTAAGGTCAGCCCTCAAGTCTCCTATGCTCCAAGGAATAAAGTCCTAGCCTGCCCAACCTCTCCCTATAAGTCAGGTCTTCAAATCTTGGCAACATTCTTGTAAATTTTCCCTACACTCTTTCCAGCTTAATGATGTCTTTCCTGTAACAGAGTATCCTGTATATGATGTTCACAATTTATGCCCAAAACAGAAACTTTATTCCAAGTTGCCATCTACTATAATGACTTTTCCAGGGCTGAGTGCTCAATTCCTTCCTGAGAGTTGTAACTAGCACTTGCTTTGTTGCTCTCTTTGAATATGGCCAGGTTTAAAACTGAGCTGCTGTGAACGTTGTTCATGTATAGAGCTCTTCAAAATGTATTTTTTAAAAAAAACATGGCTTTTATTGTGGACCCAAAACTGCAGTTGAATATTAGCCAAGCACTACCAGCCAAATGTGAATTTTTTGTCATGAAGAATGTAGGACTTAAGAGCAGCTCCCTAGAATGAAAGAAATTGCAATTGTACTTCCATTATATTTCTCAAATATTTATTAAGCAATTGAACTACTTGTCATTTTATAGTAGCAATACACTGTCAGTTAATTTTTCATATATAAATAAAAGCAACAATACTGAAGTTACAACCTGAAACACAAGTTCTAACCTATTACTAATGTCCACCCAAACTACAGGAGCAGATATGTATTTAATGACTTTCATCCTTGAATGCTGCTTAAACCCAGGACTTTCTGAACCCCAGCAACAGTGCCACACTGGGAATTCGCCGAGAGCTCTCAAATGTTAGTACTGGTAAAGTCCTCCCCAAGAGAATGTATGCATCCTTTAACTTATTAGTGAATAGTTTCCATTATCAATTCTAAGCTACTTTTTAAATTTCAAAAATAGACTTTATTCATAATAACTCTAGTCTGCTAGTGTGAGCCTGGACAGTGAATGTCAGCTAAGGTTGTGTGCTGCCTTGAATAGACCGAGATTCTTTATTCTACCAAATCAGCACATTGTACAGCTATGGGCAGCAGTCACTTAACAGCAATCTATTGTAGGAAACTTCTCTATCCATTCTGCTTTCTCCATCCTCAAATATTTTTTGCAAATTCTTGCCCCATTCTCTTTTTCTTGAATGAGCTGTTATTTCTCAAGTATTTGTTCATCTACCTTGGAACTCCCTTTCTGAATTCCTCCAATCAGTTTTGTGCCTTTCCTGAAAATAATTCTGAACCAACTTTTTTTAAAGCCACAAATTGCATCCAGTGCATTTATGGCAAAGGTAATATCTCCTGTCCTGCAGCCTTTCATATACTTATCTGCACTATCCTTCTGCAACTCCTCTCCATTGTTGCCCAGCTGTATGGGGCTGTACTTGCTGGGTTGCATTCTTACGTGATATTAGTCAGAAGATCACCTAAAATGGCACCTCCTCCCATCCCACACTATTACTTCCCCCAAGGATTTATCTGTGACCACCCCTCTACTATTTTCACATGCATGCTGATGATGCCAAACTGTACCTCGCCACCTTTTTTTAAAACCTTATTCCATTGTTTAGAAATTATTGGACTGTCCAACATCAGAAATTGATCAAGCAGAAGTTCCCTCTAGTATTGGAAAGACTTGAGGTGATGTTTTTGGTCCTCTAGGCAATTCTGTTCCATAATAATTGACTTCTTGAGGATCTCTGATTTTTAGTTGCTCCATCATTGTAGCTATGCCTTAGCCACCAAAATACTAACCTTGCCTAAATTTCCCTGCTTGTTTTTCATCCTCCAGACCTCCCTCTTTCACTCGGATTTTGATCAGCTTCCTTTATGTGACTCTGTATCACATTTTGTTTGCTAATGCTCCCATAAAACATTTTATTTATCGTCATATGCCCAAGTACATGTATGCACAGGTGCAATGAAAAACTTGCTTGCCGCAGCATCACAGGGACATAGTGTCATATAAGCAGCCTTCACAAGAAAAAGATAAACCATAAATTATACAAGAAAGAACAGAATTAGAACAAAGAAAACAGTTAAAGTGGTCATAGTGTTGCTTTACTGTAGTGATCAGGTTCAAGAAACAAATGGTTGAAGGGAAGTAGCTATTCTTGAACCTGGTGGTGTGGGACTTCAGGCTTCTGTACCTCCTACCCAATGGTAGCTGCGAGAAGATGGCTTGGCCGGGGAGGTTTTACAATAAAAATACAAATTTTATTTTGTTTTGATGCTAGTTACTATCTGGGTCAATGCTGTAACAATCCATCAGATGGCTGATGGTGCAAGTTTATGTTAAAAGGACTCCAGAGCTACCTTAATGATATCAATGTATTTCATATCAAGAGTGAAATCTCAAGGTACAACTCCATCTGATGCTCCCATTTCAAAAGTCAAGATAGATGGAAGGGGAAAAAGTAGGTAGAGATAAGCTTTCATTATGGAATTGCTGAAAATTTTGTAGGAGGGGTGAAAGGTCTGGGGAAAGACCACAGAAGTGGGACTAATTGCATAGGTTTTCCTATATTAGGGGAGACCTGATAGAAGTTCATGCAGTTTGAAGGGCATAGTGTGGACAGTTAAAATCTTTTTCCCAGCATAGAAATGTCAATGACTAGAGGATGTGCATTTAAGGTGAGAGGGAGAAAATCTTTTTTCCACTGAGAGTGGTAAATGCCTGGAACAGACTGCCAGGGTTAGTGGTGGCAGCAGATGTGATGGTGGCATTTAAGAGACTGTTGGATACATATGAATATGGACGGATATGGATCATGTGCAGGCAGAAAAGATTTAGTTTCATTTGACATGGTGTTTGGCACAGACGTCTTGACCTAAAGGGTTCTATATACTGGAGCAGACCTAATGGAGGCATGATGCTTTTCTTTTATTTTATTTAATGTGAGCATGTTTCATTTGGATCATACCTCAAGTTTTCTCATTTTAAATGATGACTATTAGCAAAGGGTATCTGCTGGAGTTGCAACAGAAGCAGGATGTTGGTTTCACAGTGTCATGAATGATTATCAGTTTGTCAACATTCAATGTTTCTGTTTTACACATGAAAAATGCCCACTTGGAGGAACTACTGTCGTGCTTGCCAATCTTCAGATATTTGGCGGACTCTGGTGTGTGAAATCATGATCTTTTGCTGAAAAAGTGAGATGTTCAGTATTTTTCACCTTCCCAGAAATGAGGGAATACAAGATTAGCAGGGCTATCCAGATAGTTAGATTGCACAGGACATGATTTAAAATTAAAGATGTTTGTATTTGTAGAGTCTTTAACATTAAGCATTAACACTGATACAAATTATCTGTGCTACTATAAAACTGGATCATACTTCTCTAAACATTTCAAAAGTTAATTAATCTGAGGCCACTCATTCAGGAACAGAAAATTTTGGATTTGAACCAGTCAAGTGTATATTCATGTGAATGGAGTAGAACACAAGATGTCATTCCCTGTGCAATGCTTTTGTTTTGGAGCATTGTGGGGGAACTTGGGAGTGAGCATCACTGAATATTCCCAGAACTATTAGATCAACCATAATCAATGCTGGACTGGTTTCCCTGTCAGGTAAGATCCATGCTTGCTTTTTGTTGTGTATCCTCTTTTGCTACCTCTATTGCTGCCATTCATCTTTGGCCAATCATTACTGTGAATGAATAAAATATAATTGCCAAGATTTTGATCATTTTCCTTTTGTAATCTTGCATCTGTGGATATTGGAGACTTGGATGTGAATTTGTGTGTTTCAGTCAGGCTGAAAGAGGACAAGATATTGGAAGACACAAGGATATAATATAGTTGTACCTAAACAAGGTCAGAACTTTCAACATTATCTAGCCAAAATGTATTCAAGGCTTTGATCAGCTTAAAGTTTGTGACCAACAAAATTGCAATAACACTTCAAGTTTTACTCTCTCATATATATAAAAGCACTACCACTGGCAATCTGAGACATCTGTGTGGTTCTACAATCCCTCTAACTTTGTGAAATATTTTGATCCAATAAGAAATTAATTTGTATAATCATTAATATCCAGATTACCAACCTTTGGTTGATTCATCTTTGCCCAATGCCTTTTTTTGTTAAGTTTGTTCACAGTATGTGGACATCACTGGCTGATCCTTTAACTTAGTGGCTTGGTAGGCCATTTCAGAGGTAGGCCCAGAGGCATATATTGGCTGGTTTGGGTAAGTATGGCAGAATTCCTTCCTTAAAGGGCATTAGTTCGTCAGATCAGTTTTCTTGATGACACACTGACAATTTCATGATTACCATTTTCCAGATTTATTTCATTAACTGAGTTAAATCTTCTGCTGGTTAGGTGGGACTTTTTAGGCCACCAAGTTGCCACTATGTGACCAAAGTTAATGCAGCACTTTGCAGATGCTTGGTCCTTCATTTATTTCAGACTTGCCCTTTCTTTCTGCTTCAACTTCTTGTCAAATATTTGAATGCTATGTTCCTCTTCATATCCTCAATGTCCAGTTTAAAAACAGGTCCTGAGTTAGTTTTAACAAAAAATGTTAACAGATGAATGGCCATGTATTCAGTGTCAGCCTCTGTTTTGTACCTTTCCTAAAGAGAGACTAAATATGAAGAACTAACCATTTTGTAAATAACATTGCATAATAAATTTGAGTTGCTAGCATTGTACACTTGTCCCACATTTTCTGCATAATTATACCTCATGGATGCCAGTATCTTGAAAACAATTTCATGGAAATTCTAGTAATTTCAAAATTCATGCTCTGAACGGATTATTTAATTTGTCTTCCCTGACTGTTTACTACCCATAGCTTTGTTTTCAGTGATCTCCAGTTGCCCTTTTCCCTACATTGCGCTCCTGAAATAATCGCCTTCCACTACAGCCTAGTTTACAAGGAAAGAAGGGTCAAGGCATGGGAGGGTGTATAACAAGGAAGTCCAAATTTCCTTGTTTTTATTTGACCTAACCTAGGAAGATTAACCTCTGTGTATTGGGGTGAGGGACAAATTCCCCAAGGTTCCTGCTCTTTAGAATCATAGAATAATATAGTACAGAATAACATCTTTCAGCATATCAAGTCTGTATTGTCTCATTCAAAGAGTAACTCAGTTGGTCCCACTCTCCCTCTGTTTCCCCATAACCCTGCATTTTTTTTCCATTATTTATCTAATTGCTCTTTGGGGAAACTCCACTTGAATCTGTTCTTGCTGCCTTTATTTTCCAAGATTCTGATTTGGAGCCGTGCGGTTATAATCCCATGGATGGTAGCTTTGCACCATTGGCTCCTCAGCCAAGCACATTTGCCAAATGTCCTATAGTAATATGGCAGTTCACCTCGTACAAAGAGGATTACTATTGAAACAGCACATCATAAGTAGGGTAAAACTAACTACTTGATGCACAAAAAATCACTTTCCTTCTGTCACCTCTTGTTTCCTTGCCTGTTGCCTTTTAAATCTGTGCCCTTTTATCCTTAATCACTGGAAAATTTCTCTATTTCCTAATCTAAGCTGTTACATGAATTTAAATTCCCACAGTTTTTTACTTGGCATTCTTGAGACTGAAAAGGGCTTGATTAGTATCCTGCTTTAAAGTTTGTTTTCCCTGAGGATGGGTTTGGAATACCTTCTACCCTTGTATCTAAATAACAGTGACAGTCCCAATATTTTGTTTTTTGCATAAACTTGGAGTATTGGTTAGATGTATCATCATCCATCATCAAAGATCCCCACCATCTGGGCCATGTCTTTTCATCCGGCAGAAGGTACAGAAGCCTGAAGTCCCACACAACCAGGTTCAAGAACAGCTACTTCAACCATTCTGTTCTCAAACCAACCGGTAAAACCCTAATCACCACTACAGTTTAGCAACACTATGACCACTCTGATCACTTTGCACTAAAATGGAGTTTTTTTTGTTCAAATTGGTGTTTTTTTTTCTTGCAATAATTGTGTATAATTTCTCTTTAATTTCTTTTTCTTGTGAATGCTGCTTGTATGATGCTATGTGCCTGTGATGCTGCTGCAAGAAAGTTTTTCATTGCACCTGTGCATACATGTATTTGTGCACATGACAATAAACTCCACTTTGACTGACTTTGATGTATTGGAGGGCAGCCAGTTCTCATGGAAATTGCACCAAGGCCTGTAAAGTCTCAGCTAATTTGCCTTGGGGGGGAAAAAAATGACCGATATTTGATGACAAATGAGAAGCAGATAATTTCCCACATTCTGTTAAATTTAAAAATTTCAGCATTGCTGATTAAATAAATTCTCCAAATAAAGCCCGTAGTAGTAAAGTCTGAGTAACTCACTTTATTTTTCTCCCCAATAAGAACATAATTCTTCATAATCCTTTGTGACCAACACTCTGAAGCATATAGCCTATTTTCCTACTTGTTAGTAAATTAACTATATTAAGGTGCTATCCAGTGCCAAGATGAGACCAGAAAATTTAGTTCTCCTGTTTTTTTTGTTCTCCCAGATCTGTAAGATGATCCTAAAAGTCATGTATGTTTTGTCAGGAAGTTCTGTCCTACCTCTAGTGCATTGAATTTTCTTAACTTTTTTTTGTTTGTTCTGATTTCATTATTTTTAATTTGCCACCTTGTTTCGTTTGATCATGTGTGTAATGCTAACAGACATCACTAAATAGTACATTAAAATTAGATCTGATGCTTTATTGATGGCTCCGTTATTAAATGTCCTACTCAGTAAGTATCCCAGATGAAATGTTTTGCCTTGGTAAGTTTTGTGACCTCTATTGATAGGTGTTCACAAATGGGAGATAGAAGTAATTGGTTATTCCTGATTTATTGTCCAGTGAACCTTGAGTGTGTCAGAAACAAGACAGGGGTAGTTTGCTTATGTGCCTCTTCATTGCATATTGCAAAACCTACTATATAGGTAAAGAATTGGATGGGATTTGGAGATGAGGGAGAAAGGGAAAGAAATTTTAATGTGAGGGCAAGTTTTGTTTTAAGGAAAGAAATGCAGCTAGTTCTTTGCAGAAAATTTGATAACATTCCCTGAGCCAGTTGTTGCTAATTGGGACATGTGTAACTATATTGATAGCTTTGGGAGTGTAGCCAGTACAGTCTTTGAATTTTGTTTGTGATAAAGGATCAGGTGTCACACTGAATCACCAGTGCAGGATTCTGCTTAACCAGTTGTGACGTGACTTGTGACATCTTTCATGACTCCAGGTTGGCTACAAAGTGGTTAGGAGCTCTTGGGAAGTCAAAAATGGAAATATCAATTGGTGCAGGCAAAAGGACTATAAAAAAGATAGTAAGACATTTTAATAAAGCTTCTAATTATTGTGCTAATAGCTAGAAGCATATCTGGAGAGGCTTTTCTATAAAGTGTAATGAATGCCATGAATATGTAGTGCCATGAATGCTGTACTTGGCCCAGTTTCCCAAATTCAATTCCCACTTCTGGTATACGTCAGGCTGCTGTTTATCAATTACAGCTTGGTGTTCAACACCATCATCCCCTCAGTACTAATCAACAAGCTTCAAAACCTGGGCCTCTGTACCTCTCCTCTGCAACTGGATCCTCGACTTCCTTATCGGGAGACCACAGTGGGTGTGTATCAGTAGTAACACCTCTTTGCTGACAATCAACATAGACGTACCTCAAGGATGCGTACTTAGCCCACTGCACTACACTCATCGCTGTGTGGCGAGGCACAGCTCAAATGCCACCTATAAATTTACCAATGACACTGCTGTTGTTGGCAGAATATCAGATGGTGATGAGGAGGCGTACAGGAGTGAGATACATGAGTTGGTTGAGTGGTGTTGCAAGAACAACCTTGCACTCATCTTCTGTAAGACCAAGGAATTGATTGTGGACATCAGGAAGGGGAAGTCAGGAGAACACACACCAGTCTTCATTGAGGGGTCAGCTGTGGAAAGGATGAGCAGCTTCAAGTTCCTGGTTGTGAACATCTCAGGATTTATCTTGGATCCAACACATTGATGCAATCATGAAGAAGGCACGCCAGTGGCTTTACTTCATTTGGGGTTTGAGGGTATTTGATATGTCACCAAAGACTCTTGCAAATTTCTACAGATGTATGGTGGAGAGCATTCTGACTGGTTGGATCATAGCCTGGTATGGAGGCTCCAATGTATAGGATCATAAGAGGCTGCAGAGGGTTGTAGAGACAGCCAGCTCTGTCATGGGCACAACCCTCTCCACCATCAAGGACATCTTCAAGAGGCAGCTCCTCAAGAAGGTGGCATCCATCACTAAGTACCCTCGCCACCCAGGACATGCCCTCTTCATGTTACTACATCAGGGAAGAGGTACAGGAGTCTGAAGACCCGCAGTCAACATTTCAGGAACAGCTTCTTCCCCTCTGCCATCAGATTTCTGAATTGTCCATGAACACTACCTTATTATTCCTCTTTTGCATTATGTATTTACTTTTTGTAACTTGCAGTAATTTTTATGTCTTGCACTGTACTGCTTCTGCGAAACAGCAAACTTCACGACGTGTCAGTGATAATAAACCTGATTCTGATCCTTCAAGGAGGCCAGACCCCTTTGGGCAGAGGCAGAAGCTACCTGACTTAAAGTAACCATAAGTAAACAATATTTTTTTTTAAACTTAATGTCTGTAATAACTTAATAAATGTGTATATGTAAGGAAGACTTCCTTAAAATCTGTGAATAATGAGAAATTCTTCTGCAGAAATGGATAAGGAAATTTGTTATGTTCACTTATTCCTCCAGAGTGCTGGATGATTAATTTATCACTTGCATGTGAAGTAAACAATTAACGCCACATGAAAAGTATTTGCACCTAAGTGAGTGTTAGCCTTGCCAGGTAGTGTGAATTGTGCTATTTGCATATGACTTAGTGATGACATGTAGTTTTTCTTCCTCGACAATATCACGTGCTAAATGTTTTGCTTCATGAAGTTGGCACCAGGGGTCAAGTACCCAGATGCTTTATTGTAAGCCAAAGGCTATCTTTTATGCCAGCCATTCAGCTTACACATGACTTTGTATTTTTCCTTTCAAACATAATTATGATTTTGTTCATTGTGGCAGCCTAGAGGATTTGACCTCTATTCATATCAAACTAAAATTAAGTCTCCTGGCTTTTTCAGGTTATTTGGATTGGCTGGTTGCCTAGCACCTTTCTTCATGGATAGCTGCAGTAAAATGGTGGGAATCCTGCTGGGAACATAACTTTTCGGTGATGTTGTTGATTATATATCTGTAGATGTACTCAACCTGAGTAAATGGTTAAACTTGCTGGGATTTGTATTAATACCAGAAGAGGCCCAGTGTGCTAAACAATTCCTTGCATCTTTCACTGTGAATTGGGAGCAGCAGCAGCAACTCTCCTCCATAAGGAAACTGATTCTCTATGAATGCTTCTCCCATGACCATGATTCATTACCCGTCACCATCTTCTGATCTACATAATGACCTACACCCTATGATGCAGAACTGCTCTTTTTGGCTTGGTCGTCCTCTGTAGTCTGAAATGCTGCTTCTGCCTCCAAGGCCAAAAGCAACCTGGCCCAGGAGGTAAACTTTTCTGGGCCTCGTAGTAATTATTATGACAGTTTAGTTCTTTGCCCTTTTTTTGTCACTATATCAAATCACACTTTCATTTTGGCATTTTTTTTGTCTGTATATTCAGTCAAATAATTGCTGTCTCACTCTCTATCAGTAACTTGAACCCAATCCCTTAGCCATTGCTTTTCATCCTTCCTGCCTATTGTCTGAGACCAACCCAGACTAGAAACATTCAGCAGGTCAGGCAGCATTTGTGGAAACAGAAGTAGTGAACTTTTCAGGTCCAAGATGTTTTGTCAGAACTGAGAAATGGGGGAAATAAGTTAGTTTTTGGTGGTAGAAAAGGTTGGAGTGAGATAGTAGAATATGGGGAATATCTTTTGATAGAGTGAAACCAAATGACTTGATGTAGCAGTTAGAAGTACATTATTACTTTTATATAGAAAAAGCATAATGTGGAGAACACCCAGCAGACCAGTCCATACAAATGGAGAAAAACTGACCCAAAAAATATGACTGACAGAAAGGGTAACTCGCTCTTTCTTTTCCTCCCTCCCTCCCTGTATTAGAACTTGCCATTTCTGCCTGTCATGTGTGTTTGGCACAGTTTTCTTCTCATTTTGTATGGACTGATCTCTTGGGCATGCCCCACTTTCATTCTTTAAGTAAAAGTTAAATTTCATTTCAGGAAATGAGTTTTATGAATGGCTTTAGGAGTTGGAGCCTGAAATTGGACTGTTCGATACATTCCCCTACAATAAGAGTGGGATTTTTTGTTGTTGTGATTTTTTTTAATGTCTGAGGTACCACAAAATGATGGCAAATGCAGAATGCTTATTGTTACCAAAGAATTGATTCCTCAATCTTGCAATGAAAATGTTCACTATGGTTTTGCACTGGGTCATATTTTGTATATTCAGCAAATGATCTTTTAAATTCTGATGCAGGGTAATGTATGGGATGGATTTTTATACTGGTGTTTCCTGTTGCAAGGAGATCTGCAGGGGGATCATGAAAGGCTCACTGTGGTCATTAGATTTCTTTATTGACTTAGTTTTGTCACTCTGAAGTCTCTTTATTGTACTGTTGGTCATTTACTAGCCTTTATTTAAAATGAGCCAGTGGCACTGTGTTGGACTTGGATGTCCAGGAGATACAGTGTGTTACTTCAGTTATGAATATTTCTAAATATTTGTATTAGAGCATAACCCATAATAAGGCAAAAATTAAATTAACCTGCCATAAAATAGCTATCTAAAACAAAAAATGCAGATATTGGAAATCTGAAATAAAAACAGTAAATTCTGGACTGGCATGGATTTGGTGTTGGAGCACACAGTGGAAACCGATTTATGGCCATTAAGAGAATGTGCAAACTCTGCGTAAACAGCACACAAGGATCATAACCAGGTCACCAGAGCGCTTGGGCACTTGCTGCTGTTTCACTGTGCTGCCCAAAAGTTATTTTTGGTCCAGCCACCACCACCTAAAGATATAACCATGCTTCTACCACCAGGAACAGATTCTTGTTTCTTGTGTGTTGACCATGAATTAGTATTTGTAAATTGAACTGAGTGAATTGAGGAGCTCTTTTCATTTCCCCTTGGTCAGCTGCTGATGCTGTCAAGTGTGTTTCTGCCATCCATGCACGCTGGCTTTTCTAAAACTTTCCTTGGCTTGCACCCAGTGCTTTAGTGCATAAGAGCCTGTGTCTGCATGTTGCCAGACATAGATTTTAAACTTTGCCTTGGAGCAAAAGCCCTGTAGATCACCTCAACTGTGACAGAATGCTGGTTTGTTTAAATGCAGTTGGGTAAATGGTCTCTGGCCTTGATTTTTTTTTTGGTTGGAGCTGGAGAGAGAAGAATTGAATTGCCTCTTCATCACAGCAGAAGCTTTGTAAGGCAGTTCATTCTTCTATAGTTCAACCTATCATAAAATGTGCCATGTAAAAATTGGTAACTCAAAGGTGTAGTTAAATTGTTAACTTTCATTGAACCAATCTTCAGTGAAAGTACTTCTTACACAAAATTTGTTGAAGCATAACTGTTTTTGTATTTAAAATACAAAAGCCTAGATTTTTGACTTGAAAGAGAGGAGATTTTCAAGGCTGTATTGTGTTTGTACCCTTTCATCACATGCTTTACTGTAGTGATCAAACAAGTGAAAACATTTATAGGTGAGTTTATGATGGCCCTATACTTATTCTGTTAAAGGCTGCTTACATTTCAAGTTTATTATTGTCGTAGGCATACATACATAGGGTAGAAAAGCCATGAAAATTAGCTTTTTGCAGCACATTACAAAATAAGGACAAACATAGGTTAACAGAAACTTTAGTTTGCACATGTGTATAACTTATGTTAATTTAACAACAAAATAAATATCACAACACTAGTGCAAGGTTGAGAGGGGGAGTGCGTAGTCTGAGGTAGTGTTGGGGGTTTTTCAGGTTAATTCAAGATCCTAATGGCAGTTGGGAAGAAGCTGCTGTTGAACCTTGAGGCATAGGTCTTCAGGCTCCTGTACTTCCTGTCTGACAGCAGCATTGAGAATAGGTTGTGTCTCGGATGGTGGGGGTCCCTGATAATGGATGTCATCTTCCTGAGACGTCTCCTCTTATAGATATCCTCAATGGTGGGGAAAGTAGTATCCGTTATGGAACTAGCTGAATCCCCTATTCTCTGTAGCCTCTTGCGTTCCTGTGCATTTGAGTTTCCATACCAGGCCATGATGTAACCAGTCAGAATGCTTTGGAGTATCTGTTTTTTTTATTGACATTTATTCAACTTCTTTTTGCCTTTCCATAATCTGTCATGTCTGCCAGCAATAGGAATTATAGAATATTTGTTCATAGCAGGTTAGAACACGTTCAATCTTTTCACCATCTGGTAAATTGGGAGAAGTTCTATTCAGATGTGCTAGTCTGGTAGTTTTCATCTTGCAGTGATACTGTTAAGAGTGCTGTGGCTTTGTTTGAACTTTGACTGCCATTATCACTTGTGGTCACTTGAATTTAATCATGTTAGGGAATTGGAGCTGCAGCTGGATGACCTTCGGCCCCTAAGGGAGAATGAGGAGTTTGTAGATAAACTGCAGGAGGCAGGTAGCTGGGTGACTGTCAGAATAAGGACGGAGGATAGGCAGGTAGTGCAGAGTACCCCCGTGGCTGTTCCCCTGAATAACAGGTATACCGCTTTGGATACTGTTGGGGAGACGACCTACCAGGGGAAAGCTGCAGTGACCAGGTCTCTGGCGCTGAGCCTGGTTGTGTGGCGCAGAAGGGAAGAGGGAAGAAGAGGAGAGCAGTAATGATAGGGGATTCCATAGTAAGGGGGGCAGACAGGAGATTCTGTGGACGTGATAGAGACTCCCAGATGGTATATTGCCTCCTGGGTGCCAGGGTCAGGGATGCCCCTGATTGGGTGCACAGCATTCTGAAGGGGGAGGGCGAACAGCCAGAAGTCGTGGTACATATTGGTACCAATGACATGGGTAGGAAAAGAGATGAGGTCTTGAAGAGGGAATATAGGGAGCTAGGTAGGAAGCTGAAAAGCAGAACCTCAAGGGTAGTAATCTCTGGATTGCTGCTTGCGCCACACCTCAGTGACGGTAAGTATAGGTTGATTTGGCAGATAAATGCATGACATCAGAAACAGGAAGGGAGCGATCACTCACTCTATTGGGAGTATTCTACAGAAACCCCCCCCTACAATAGCAGCAGAGATGCTGAGGAGCAGATTGGGAGGCAGATTTTGGAAAGGTGCAGAAATAACAGTGTTGTTGTCATGGGTGATTTCAACTTCCCTAATATTGATTGGCACCTTCTTAGTGTAAAGGGGTTAGATGGGGCAGAGTTTATCAGGAGTGTCCAGGAAGGACTCCTGACATAGTATATGGACAGGCCATACTGGACCTGGTACTAAGCAATGGGCCTGAAGAGGTTTCAGATCTCTCGGTGGGAGAGTATTTTGGAGACAGTGACCATAACTCCTTGACCTTTTACCATAGCCCTGGAGGGGATAGGAGCAGACAATATGGGAAAGTATTTAATTGGGGAAGGGGGAATTATGATGCTATTAGGCAGGAACTTGGGAGCGTAAATTGGGAACAGATGTTCTTGAGGAAGTGCACAATGGAAATGTAGAGGTTATTTAGAGCACACTTACATGGTGTTCTACATTGGTTTGTCCTGTTGAGGCAGGGTAAGGATGGTAGAGTGAAGGAACCGTGGTTGATGAGAGATGTAGAATATCTTGTCAAGAAGAAGAAAGAAGCTTGCCTAAGGTTTAGAAAGCATGGATTGGAGAGGGCTCTGGAGAGTTGCAAGGTAGCCAAGAAGGAGCTTAAGAATGGACTTAGGAGAGCTAGAAGGGGG
Organism: Pristis pectinata; assembly: GCF_009764475.1. Taxonomy (NCBI): domain Eukaryota; kingdom Metazoa; phylum Chordata; class Chondrichthyes; order Rhinopristiformes; family Pristidae; genus Pristis; species Pristis pectinata. Next base: position 25,299,880 of record NC_067406.1, read on the forward strand.
CATGAGAAGACCTTGGCAAGTAGGATCAAGGAAAACCCCAAGGCGTTATACACGTATGTGAAGAATAGGAGGATGACTAGAGTGAGGGTAGAACTGATTGGGGATAAAAGAGGAAACGTGCTTGGAGTTGGAAGAGGTAGGGGAGTTTTTTAATGAATAGTTTACTTCAGTATTCATCAGTGAGAGAGACCTTGGCATTTGTGAGGATGGTGTACAACAGGCTGATGTGCTAGGGCATGTCAATGTGAGGAAAGAAAATGTGCTGGAACTTTTGGAAAAACATCATGATAAGTCACTGGGGCCGGATGGTATATATCTGCTTATTACGGGAAGAGAGGGAAGAGATTGCTAAAGGCACAGAAATGATCTTTGTGTCCTCACTGGCCACAGGAGTAGTGCCAGATGATTTGGAGGGTAGCAAATGTTGTTCCTTTGTTCAAGAAAGGGAGTAGGGATAACCCTGGGAATTACAGACCAGGGAGTCTTCAGTGGTGGACAAATTACAGGAGAAGATTCTTAGAGATAGGATTTATGGGCATTTGGAGAAGCATAGGCTGATTAGGGACAGTCAGCATGGCTTAGTGAGGGGCAGGTCATTGCCTCACGAGCCTGATTTGGAATTCTTTGAAGAATATTGTTCTATGTGACAAAGCACATTGAAGGTAGAGCAGTGGATGTGGTGTACATGGATTTCAGTAAGGTGTTTGACAAAGTTCCTTATAGAAGGCTCATACAGAAAGTCAGGAGGTATGGGATCCAAGGAAAATTGGCTGTGTGGATTCAGAATTGGCTTACCCATAGAAGACAGGGTGGTTGTAGATGGAGTGTGTTCTGCTTGGTGGTCTGGAACCAGTGGTGTTCTGCAAGGATCTGTTCTGGGACCCCTGTTCTTCTTGTGATTTTTATAAATGACTTTGAAGATGTGGATGGGTGGGTTAGTAAGTTTGCAGCTGACACGAAGGCTGGTGGTGTTGTAGATAGTGTAGAAGGTTGCTGTAGGTTACGACAGGACATTGATAGAATGTAGAGCTGAGCTGAGAAGTGGCAGATGGAGTTCAACCTGGAAAAGTTAAGTGATACACGTTGGAAGATTGAATTTGAAGGCAGAATACAAGGTTAATGGCAGGACTCTTAGCAGTGTGGAGGAACAGAGGGAACTTGGGGTCCACGTCCATAGATCTCTCAAGCTTGCAGCGCAGGTTCATACGGTTGTTAAGAAGGCGTATGGTGTGTTGGCCTTCATTAGTCGGGGTACTGAGTTCAAGAGCCACAAGGTGATGATGCAGCTCTACAGAACTCCAGTTACTCCACACTTGGAGTATTGTGTTCCATTCTGGTTGCCTCATTATAGGAAGGATGTGGAAGCTTTAATGAGGGTGCAGAGGAGATTTACCAAGATGCTACCTGAATTGGAGAGCATGTCTTATGAGCATAGCCCTAGCTTGCTCAGCCTCTCCTTTTCTCTTTGGAGAGAAGGATGATGAGAGGTGACTTGATAGATGTATACAGGATGATGAGAGGTGACTTGATAGATGTGTACAGGATGGTGAGAGGCATAGATTGAGACAACAGTCAGTCTTTTTCCCAGGGTGAAAAATGACTCGCGCAAGGGGGCATAATTTTAAGGTGATTGGAGGAAGATTGAAGTGGGGGTTGTCAGAAGTAATTTTTTTTCCCCACAGTGGTGGATGAGTGGAATGCACTGCTGGCAGAGGTTGTGGAGGCAGATACGTTAGGGACATTTAAGAGGCTCTTAGCCCTTCATTTCTCTATCACTTGTGTGTCTATGTGGGAGGGAAGGTTTAGATGGATCTTAGAGCTGGCTAAAACATTGACACAACATCGTGGGCTGAAGGGCCTGTACTGTGCTGTTATGTTCTAATCTTGATTTTTTTTTTGTTGTTGTTGTTGGTTGTCCCCTCAAACTTTAAGAGAAGCTCTTCTCTTGCCCTCACTGCTTTCTCCCTTGTTAAGAGGTTAAACCGACTTTAATACAGACAACCCTTGCAGTTCTGTGTGTTTAGAGATGGTGGTTGATTTGCTTCTCAGAAGATAATCATGAGTGAGGAGGGCCATTTGGTGCAAGCAGGCTCGCTCATTTACAAAGGCATGTGCCACTTTTGATACCCAACTCACCATTCCACTATAGCACTGGACCTTCACTTTGCCTTGTTGACAAATCTGTGTGTTTTACAATGCCGATTGTCAGTCCTGAATTTGTCACTGTACCATTTTTAGTTTGTCCTTGTTGTGTTCTTAAATTTTACCTTTTAAACTGGTGCCTTTTTCCCTAAACTGCTGACTTCTCCATCCAGTTAAACATTTAAAATCAGAACATGAAAACCTATTTCCTCCTCTGATATTTTATCCCAGTCCTTCTAGAAAACCTCTGCTTGTTTTACCTTTTGAAATGATTCTGTTGGGAGCAATATTGGTAATGTGCAAATTATTTTTCATTTACTGTTTTCCCTTCTCCTGAACTTATTGGCTTGCTTTGGGGTATACCATCGGACTGCTGATGGGCTTTTTCTGTCTTGTCCACATGACTATTCCAAACACAAGTCTGAGTGATGGGTACCCACTCCAGTGAGTGCACACACATTAAAATTTACCCCGTTATGTGCTCAATTTGCAATCAGCTGGAGGAATTCTGCAGGTTGAGCAGGATTTTATTTTTGGGGGTGGGGGATGGAGGAAGGGAAGTAATTGTTGGTGTTTCATTCCTGGTGCAGGGTCTCAACCTAAAATGTCAACAACTTCCTGAAGGATTTGCAGCATATTTTCAGAGTCTTGGTTGCTGACACCCCAGTCGGAGAAAACGCTATCTCTGCATTTATCTTGTCAACCCCCATTGGAATTTTGTATGCTTCAATGAATGCCTCTCATTCTTCTAAACTCAAGTATAATTCCAGTCTGCTTAATCTCTCCTCATCAGATAGATTCCTGGGATGGTGAATTTATCACAGTAATGTATATCTTTTGAACACGTACACACAATTCCAGGCATTGTCTCACCAGGGTCCTATGTAACTGCGGTATGACATCTTTACTCTTGTACTCAAATCCTTTTGTACTGAAGGCCAACACACTGTTTGCAGTCCTAATTTCTTTACCTGCATGTTAACTTTCATTGATTAATATGGAAGGACATCCAGTCCCTTTTGAACAATTTGGATAAATGTGAGGTGTAGCATTTTGGGAAGACAAGTGAGGGTAGGATTTTCACAGTGAACAGTAGGACCCTGGGGAGTGTTGGAGAATAGGGGGACCTAGGAGTACAAGTGCATGGTTCCTTGTAAGTGGTCTCCTAGGTAGACAGGGTGGTGAAGCGTTTTGGTATACTGGCCTTCGTCACTCAGGGCATTGCGTACAGAAGTTGTAATGTTACATTGCAGTTGTACAAGAAATTGGTGAGGCAGCATTTGGGATGTCATGTTCAGTTTAGGTCACCCTGCTATAGGAAGGATGCCATTTAAGCTGGAAAGAGTACAGAGGAAATTTTATAAGGTTGTTGTTGGGACTCGGGACTGAGTTATGGAGAGAGGTTGAGCAGGTTGGGACATTATTGATTGGCATGTAGGAGAATGAAGGATTATCTTTTATAAAGGTGTATAAAATCATGAGGGGCATACATAGGGTCAATGTGCATAGTCTTTTTTTCCCCCAGAGTTGGGGAATCAAGAACTAGGGGGTTAGGTTTGGGGAGAGATTCAATAGGAACCTGAAGGCAACTTTTTCACCCAGAGGGTGGTCAGTATATTGGAATGAGCTACCAGAGGGAGTGGTTGAGGCAGGCACATTAACAACATTTAAAAGGAACAGCTACGTCAATAGGAAAGGTTTACAGGGATATGGGCCGAACATGGGCAAATGGGACTAGCTCAGATGGACATCTTGGTTGGCATGGACCAGTTGGGCTGAAGGGCCTGTTTCCATGCTGTATGACTCTACAACAGCAGCTTTCAATTTTCACCATTTTAAAAAATACTGCCACAAAAGTGACATCACATTTTTCCACATTACATTGCATTCCCTCTGCAATGTTCACTTAGCCTGTCCAAATCCTGGAATTTCTCTGCTGCATCCTCATAACCAACACTTCCACCAGCCTAATATCCTGCGACTGGAATCCATCCTCGAGTCCCTAGAATTAATTATCTCCACAGTTTTGCCATTATGGGATCACTAACTTTCTGGAAAGAATGCCTGAAGGGAAAATCACTGGAGTTTACTTTTACAGAATGCCAGTTCACAGCAGGGTGTTGGGGTTTCAAGGATTAAACCCAGTTCAAGTTCAATACACTGATCTTGCATTTTCCTTGGCTGAGATGTGGGGGCACAGTCTTGAAATTAGAGCCAGAGTTTTGAAGATTGAAACTAAGAAACAACTTTTCATGCAAGGATATGATTAATTACCCCCTCCCCAAAATAAATAAAACCTGTAGAGACTGAGTCAATTTAAAATTTTCGAGTCAAGGTACATTTTTATTAGGCCAATCCATCAAGGGACACTGTTCAAAGATTATTGTTACCAGTGGATGCTACAGCATCAGTGGCCCAACAGCTATTTATAATTTTAATTATTATTTATACAATTTGTGTTAATGAATTAATATTAAGGAAACATTTAGATGTCCTTTTATCCAAATCTGATGGCAATTCAAAGCTAGATGGGGAAAGTCTCCTTTGAGGAGAATGCAAAGACTCTGCAAGGAGAGAGCTGACTCCTAGGACCCAATAGCCTGATCCCAATTTATGTAAGATGGTTAAAAGTAGTAGAAATGCAGATCAGCCATGACCTAAATGACTTGCAGACCAGTTTTGAAAAGCATAATGGCCGACTATTCCTGTCTTGTTGCAAAGAAACAAGGCTAGATTATTCAGCTTGGTCAAATCACCAGTCCAGACTGTCCCAAGTGTCAAATGGGGCTTGGGGGGGTACCAGCATCTTGCTTATAGCTGGTGATTTGTCATTGAAATTGTCTTAAAATGAGTGAGGTAGCCATGGATTAAATTACACAGAAAGATGTGATTATTCAATGCTGCGGTTAATTTAACAACAAATGGATCTGCAAGGGGAACTACTTTAATTCTGTTTACTCTTGGAGATGGGAAGCTTTTGAAAATATTTTTTAAACCAAGGTAATTAGATTTTATCTCTGGGGAATTGTATGCCTGTTCTGAATATTCCTTTGGGCTAGTGTAACGTTTGACTTGTGAAGGTAACTGATCTGAAAATAAATTTTGAGATTATTTTGGCACCATTTCTTTCCTCCTCTAGGAGGAATGGGGGCAACACTACTTGATTACAACATCCCAACTTCCCTTTTCTGTAATAGGGAGAGGCACAGTAAGGAAAAATAGGACCAATGCAATACTTTGATAGATTCACAGGTGCTCTGTAGAAGTGTTTTTTTGAAGACGAGCATTGTTTTCCTTTTCTCTGCATCGTTTTGGAAAATAGAAGTATTGATGCTCATCTTTTGCAAAGTGAATTACCTGAAAAGCCCCAAGATAACAATTAGTGTAACTTAAAAGAACCTTCTCCGGATAAATGGTCTTGCTTGTTACTGTGTCACATGGAAACCAATTGCAGCAAATATCCACTTAGATTTTGGGTTGGGAATGACTCCAACTTTTAGTCCTGGAGAGCCATTTTTTTTTAAGTTACTACTGAAGATAGTGGGCTGAAATTATTGTTGGAATTTCCATGCCTGTAAGCACATTAAAGTGGTTTTGTGATCATCTTTACTAAAAGTGCTGCAAGTAGTCCATCTGATCTCACTCGCAGATTTGTCTTGTATGTGGGGCCTCTGAACACTGAAGCAAGTCTCAGCCACAGAGTTGAACTGTTTTTGCATAAGTTGGAGTTTAAATTTCTTGTGTTGTTGTTGGAGTGTCAGAGCTGTTTATCTTCCAAGTAAATGCCAACTTTAGAATTTTTGTATTATCATCAATTTGCTCTGCAGTCACCCCCATCATCATCTTCCTGAAACTTCCACCTCACACAACGATTTTTTTTATTGAACCCCTTCCCCCACCTGCAAGATCCTTTCCTCACTTTGGGAGATGTTTCCTCGCACATAACCCCAGTTTACTTTTTCCAATTATCAAACCTAAGTTTTGTAAATCACAGTTAGGACCCAAAGATCAAAATCTACTGTTCCAATACACTCCTCTACAGTACCATTAGTGTGTTTAAAATCAAGTGTATAATTTATATTTGGCGTGTTGTCTGAACCCATGTGCCTGTGATGCTGCTGCAAGCAAAGTTTTCATTGTATCTGTACCTCACCGTACTTGTGCACGTGACAATAAACTTGAGTGTTGAAAATTGTACTTCTTTGAGTACAGAATGGTGAGTAACCCAATCCATCAGGGGTTCTAGTACAGGTTATTGCTCTGTGATCCTGTACATTTAAGTAGTGCTAAGCTAATTTTGTTATGAGGTTATCATATGGGATAAGAGGTAGTAAACAGTACTGATAAAGAAGCATTGTGTTCAGATGTACTCAATGTATCAGTACACTGTTGTAATCTGTATGCAATCAAGATTTCTAATTCTGAGTTCACATTTGAGGTAGTGCAGGAAGTATGTACTGGGGTGCCAAGGGAATAAGTGCTTGCATCTTGGGTATTCACAATATATTTCAATGGTTTAGATGAGGGAACTTGATATAACATCTCCAGATTTGCAGATGATGCATAACTGGGTTGGACTGTAAACTGTGCAGAATATAGAAAGTGGCTCCATTGTGAGTTAAGTTGGAATTGGTTTATTATTGTCACATGTACCAAGGGACAGTGAAAAACTTGTCTTGCATACCATTCATACAGATCAATTCATTACACAGTGCATTGAGGTAGTCAAGGTAAAGCAATACAGAATGTAGAGTAAAGTGTAACAGCTCCAGAGAGCGTGCAGTGCAGGTAGACGAGGTGCAAGGTCATAATGAGGTAGATTGTGAGGTCAAGAATCCAATTTATCGTACTAGGGAACTGTTCAACAGTCTTATAACAGCAGAATAGAAGCTATCTTTGAGCCTAGTGGTATGTGCTTTCAGGCTTTTGTATCTTCTGCCCGATGGGAGAGGAAAGAAGAGAGAATGTCTGGGGTAGGTGGGGTCTTTGATTTATGCTGGCTGCTTTACTAAGGCAGCAAGAAGTATAGACTTCTTGGAGGTCCATAGAGGGAAGGCTGTTTTCCATGATGTGCACAACTCTGTCGTTTCTTGCAGTCTCAGGGAGAGCAGTTGCTGTACCAAGCCACAATGCATGCAGGTAGGATGCTTTCTTTGGTATTGGTTTATTATTGTCACTTGTACAGTGGAAAAACTTGTCTTGCATACTGATCGTACAGGTCAATTCATTACACAGTGCAGTTACATTGAGTCAGTACAGAGTGCATTGATGTAGTACAGGTAAAAACAATAACAGTACAGAGTAAAGTGTCACAGCTACAGAGAAAGTGCAGTGCAATAAGGTGCAAGGTCATGACAAGGTAGATCATGAGGTTATAGTCCATCTCATCGTATAAGGGAACCGTTCAATAGTCTTATCACAGTGGGATAGAAGCTGTCCTCAAGTCTGGTGGTATGTGCCCTCAGACACCTGTATCTTTGATGGAAGAGGAGAGAAGAGAGGTGCAACAGTTTTAAAAAACAAATTGGTGAGGGTTGACAGGGACAGGAAAAATTTCTTTAGCCTCCTGAGGAAGAAGAGGCACTAGTGAGCTTTCTTGACTGTGGCATCTACTTGGTGGACCAGGACAGGCTATTGGCGATGTTCACTCCAAGGAACTTGAAACTCTCAACCCTCTTGACCTCAGCACCATTGATGTAGATGGAGCATGTGCTCTGCCCCCCTTCCTGAAGTCAATGACCAGCTATTTTGTTTTGCTGATATTGAGGGAAAAGTTGTTGTCATGACACAGGAGCAGAATTAGGCCATTCGGCCCATCGAGTCTGCTCCGCCAGTTGATCACGGCTGATTTTATTTTTCCCTCTCAACCCCAATCTCCTGCCTTCTCCCCATAACCTTTGACGTCCTTACTAATCAAGAACCTATCACCCTCCACTTTGCATGTACCCAATGAATTGGCTTCCACAGCCATCTGTGGCAATGACTTCCACAGACTGACCACCCTCTGGCTAAAGAAATTCCTCCTCCTTTTATTATGAGGCTGTGCCCTTTGGTCCTAGACTCTCCCACTACTGGAAACATCCTCTCCACATCCACTCTATTCAGGCCTTTCAATATTCGGTAGGTTTCAATGAAATTTCCCCACCTCCCCACTAGTCCTTCTAAACTCCAGTGAATACAGGCCTAGAACCATCAAACGTTCCTCGTACATTAACCCTGCCGTACCCAGGATCATTCTTGTAAACATCCTCTAGGTCCTCTCCAACGCCAGTACATCTTTCCTTAGATATGGGGCCCAAAGCTGCTCTCAGTACTCCAAATGTGGTCTGACCAATGCTTCATAAAGCCTTAGCATTACATCCTTGCTTTTGTATTCTACAGTCCTCTCCAAATGAATGCTAACATTTGCATTTGCCTTCCTTACTACCGACTCAACCTGCAAGTTAAATAGTTAAATGTCACCTAGCACTCTATCTCCTTCCTGTACTCCGACTCATTGTTATTTGAGATAGGGCTTACTACGGTGGTATCATCTGCAAACTTGTAGATGGAGTTGGAGCAGAGTCTGGCCATGCAGTCATGAGTATATAGGGTGGTGAGTTGCGTGAGTGGACAAATGCTTGGCAGATGCAGTCCGACATGGATAAAAGTGAATTTACTCACTTTTTTTTAAAAACAAAGACAGATTATAAATCTGAATGGTGATAAAATCAGGGAGAAGGAAGGTGCACTGAGACCTGGGTGTTCTCGTACACCAGCCGCTGAAAGCAAGTGTTCAGGTGCAGCAAGTAGTTGGAAATGCAAACAGTATGTTGGCCTTCATTGCAAGAAAATTTGAGTACATGCAGCTATGGAAGGCCTTGAGAGCTGAGCTGGAGTTTTGTTGGCATTCTTAATGTCCTCCTTTCTGAAGGAGGCTGTTCTTGCATTGGAGGTGGTGTAACAGACTGATATTTGAGGATAGATTGGGTCAGTTAGGTCTTTATTCACTGGAGTATAGAAGAATGAGAGGGAATTTTATAGAAATCTATAAAATTCTAACTGGGCTAGACATTCAGGAAGGATGATCTCGCTGGCTGGAGAGTCCAGGGGTCACTGACTTGGGATACTGGGTATGCCATTTAGAACTGAGTTTGGGTTCCCCAACCAGTAGGTGGTGAACCTGAAATTCTCTGCCACAAAAAGTAGTAGAGGCCAAGTTATTAAATATTAAAGGAAGAGGTAAATGTATTTTTAAATTGGGGTTTATGGAGCAGAATGTGGAAGCAGGGTGCTGAAGCTGATGATCAACCATGGTCGCGTTAAATGTTGGAGCAGGCCCAGTGATATGAATGCCCTACTGCTGCTCCTATTCTGTTACTATATTGGAAATCCATATTGTGAGTTCTGGATACAGTATTCTGTATTAAAGGAACTACAAATAAATCATCTGCAGTGTTGCATCTGCTGATGCCATTAGCAAAGGAAACCAATGTGACGTTGACCTGGGTGCACAGTAGGTTGGTCCATATGGGGTGCAGAAATTATGGAGGAAGGCGTAAAAGTAGAAAATACTAGAGGTACTCTGGTCAGGTGGCATCTGTAGAGAGACAGACAGAGTTAATATTTCAGATTGGTAATTGGTTTATCATTGTCATGTACTGAGATACAGCGAGGGAAAAACTTTGTTTTGCATGCCACCCATACAGATCATTTCACCACATTAGTAAAAGGAAAAAGCAATAACATTGCAGAATATAGTGTTGCAGTTACAGAGAAAGTGCAGGCAAACAATAAGGTGCAAGGGCTATGACGAGGAAGATTGTGAAGTGAAGGGTCCATCCTGTCGTACAAGAAGTCCATTCAATTGTCTGGGGGAATGGGATGAAGAATTAAACTGACATGCAACTGGAAGCTGAGAGCCACTTTTGCAGTCTGACTGGAGGATTCAAGTTGAGAGGATGACGTGTTTGGTGTTTAAATCAAGTTGGACATGATGGAAATAGTGGGGGCTTGTCCTCACTATGAAGGGGGAAAGTGGGTTGAAAGGAGAAGATAAGGGGGACCCTGCAGTAGCATGAAATAGGGAAAGGGGTCACGGCAGAAGTGTGGGAAGGATGTATTTCAGCATTTCTTCAACCACAGCAGAAGGGAATCCATGAATGAGCAAAAATGAGGACCTATTGGAAACACTAATTTGGAATATGGTATCATCTGAATAGATGCAACAGAGATGAAGAAATTGGGGAATAGAATTTCTTCCCACAAGGAATCTATGTGGGAGGAAGTGTAGTCAAGGTAGCTATGGAAGACTATAGATGTAGAGTTGACATTGCTGGCTATATTGTCTCCAGAAAAGATTGTTCAGAAGTCAGAGAAGGGAAAGGTGACTGCAAAATGGAGGAGGTTTGGGAAGGGCATTGGTATTCAATTGTTAAAGCTCACAGTCCTTAACTGAAAACTGTTAAATGGAAATCCAGCCTTGCGTGCTAATAAGAAGTTGGCTACTTGCCAAATACAAAACTCCATCAGTTGGAAGGCTGGACTGCTTGGGAGATCTGCTTATTCCTCAATTCACTGACCTCCAGTTTTACACTTGGCTTGTAGGAAACCACGATTCCTTCATTTGGACAGCTTGGATCATGTTGGAACAATATGAAAGCACTTAATCGCATCATTCACATGCATCAAAATAAAATTAACCTGCCAGCGAACACTTATTTTAAAACCCAAACCAGAACTGTTCTGATGAGTCAGTTTTGTACATTTTCACCAGAATGATTCAATTCAGACTGGTTTTAGTATTGTATTTCATTTGGATTTTTTGTTAAACTGATGCAATCCACTTTTTATTTTGGGCACTGTGTTGCTGAAAGAAAATGTAGTTGTTCTCTATCCTTTTGTTCTGGCTAAGCTACAGAAACACTAACAAAATACTAAATTGGGAATGTGTTTGGTATCACAACCTGGATAGGTTCACAAAATCTCTTAATTTCCACACCATTTGCCTGAGTTTGGGAAATGGGCTCAGTGACTTTTTAAAGTTGACTGAGGCAACATTCTGTTTTAGTTGCTTGGAAACGATTGTAACAGGACAATGGATAAACTGTAGAGAAACTGTAACAGATTTAAAAGCATTGCTGTGTTGGGAACAAAGACCATTTTGAATGAGGCTTCCAGGCAGTGATGGTCCAATGTGCAAGAAGCCCATGGTGTTGAGGCTGGTAGAATTGGCCTTCTGTGAGGAAACTTGCTCTCCACAGTAAGACTGGCAAGTAAGTGATTTGGATGATAGAACAGGATCAGAAGGAATGATTAGGGGTACCGGATGGAAGAAAAGGATGATTGTACTGTGGATAGTTTGGGGGAAATGACCAGGGTATGGAGGCTATTTGTGAAAGTGAATGGAAGTATTGTTGTGTTGAAGCTTCTGTAAATCGCTGTTCGCTACAATTTAGGCCCTTGGGAGGATGCAAAAGAGATTTACTAGAATGGTTCCAGCACTAATGGGAGGTTTTGGGTTGGCTGTTTAAAGCTGGTGTTATCCTTGGAGCAAAAGTGGTGGAGGGGAGATTTGATGGAGATGTAACCACTGATAGGATTTGAAAAGGCAGACAAAGATGAGTGGTTCCTGTTAGCTGATACTTCAAGGAGTAGGAGGAACAGATGGAAGGCTTTTGGCTACTTGAAATAGATCTGTTATGCTGTGAGTAACAATGGTGGAAATGAATTCTATCAGTAATTTAAAGGAGATTTGATAGACACCATCTATATTTTCTTTAAAATAGAGGTTTGCAGAGATCACATCTAGCACAGATGGCAAGAGACAATATCAGTCCAAAATTGAGTCCCAGACCAGCCATCAGCAGAGCTTACATGCTATAACGGGCAATAAAGTGAAGTCAGGCAGCATTGCTGACAGCAGTGCATCCCTTCCTAATGAGCTTGATGCATTCTATGTATGCTTTGAACAGAAGGGATTGGTTTGTCACCACCCACCCTGACAGCCTCCAATGCCCCTGAACACATGGTCAATGAGGAGCAGTAAGATCAGTCTTCCGGAGAGTGAACCTGTGGAAAGCATCTGGCCTGGATGGTGTCCCTGGCTGTGCCCTGAGATCCTGTGTAGATCAGCTGGCTGGGGTATTTGCAGACATTTTTTAACCTCCTCCCTACTTCAATCTGAGGTTCCCACCTGCTTTATGAAGACCACTATCATCCCGGTACCTAAGAAAAACTAGGTAACATGCCTTAATGACTACTGACTGGTGGCTCTGACATCCACCATCATGAAGTACTTTGAGAGGCTGGTCATAGCAAGCATTAACTGCAGCCTCCCAGACGACCTTGACCCACTGCAATTTGCCTACTGCCATAACAGGTCTATGGTGGACGCCATTTCCCTGGCCCTGCACTCCATCCCTGGAGCATCTGGACAGTAAAGATACCTACGTTAGTCATTGAACATTACAGCATAGTACAAGCCCTTTGGCCCATGACGTTGTGCCGACATTTTATCCTGCCCTAAGATCTATCTAACCCTTCCCTCTCACATTTGCTCTACATTTTCTATCATTCACTTGCCGATCTAAGAGTCTCTCTTAAATGTCCCTAATGTATCTGCCTCCACCATCTCTGCTGGCTGTGCATTCCATGCACCCACCACTCAGTGTTTTTAAACAAATCTTTGCCTCTGACATTCCCTCCCCCCCCCCCCCATACCTTCCTCCAATCACCTCAAAATTATGCCCACTCGTCTATTGTTTAGTTTGACTATTGTTTATTGACTGCAGCTCCACCTTCAATACTATAATTCCAAGTAAACTCCTCTCCAAACTCTGATATCTGGGACTCAACACCTCCCTTTGCAACTGGATCCTTGACTTCCTGCCCAACAGACTGCAATCATTAAGGATAGGCAGCAACACCTCCGCGATGTTTATTCTCAATACTGGTGCCCCACAAGGCTGTGTCCTCAGCCCCCTACTCTACTCCCCAGAAACACTTATGACTGCATGGCCAGATTCTGCTCCAACTCAATCTACAAATTACTGTAGTGAGCTGTATCTCAAATGATGAGTCAGTGTACAGGAAGGAGATGGAGAACTTAGTGATGGTGTCATGACAACAACCTTTCTCATTGTCAGCAAAACACAAGAGCTGGTCATTGACTTCAGGAGGGCGAGGTGGTGCACTTGCTCCTGTGTACATCAACTGTGCTGAGGTTGAGAGGGTTGACAGCTTCAAGTTCCTAGGAGTGAACATCACCTTTAGCTTATTCTGGTCCAATCACGAAGACGCCACAGCCAAGAAAGCTCACCAGCGCCTCTACTTCCTCAGGAGGCTAAAGAAATTTTGCATGTCCCTGTCAACTCTCACCAATCTTTATCGATACAGCATAGAAAGCATCCCATCTGGATGCATCACAGCTTGGTAAGGCAACTGCTCTGCCCATGACCGCAAGAAATTGTGGAGAGTTGTGGACACAGCTCAGCAGATCATGGAAACTAGCGTCCCCTCCATGAACTCGGTCTATACCTCTCGCTGCCTTGGTAAACAGAATCAAAGATCCCACCTACCCTGGACGTTCTCTCTTCTCCCCTCTCCCCTCTCCCATCAGGCAGAAGATACAAAAGCTTGAAAGCACATACCACCAGGCTCAAGGGCAGCTTCTATCCTGCTGTTATAAGACAATTGAACAGCTCCCTAGTACAATAAGATGGACTCTTGACCTCACAAGTTACCTCATTATGACCTTGTACCTTATAGTCAACCTGCACTGCACTTTTTCTGTAACTGTGATACCTTACTCTGCATTCTGTATTGTTTTACCTTGTACTACCTCAATGCACTGTGTAATGAATTGATCTGTATGAACAGTATGCAAGACAAGTTTTTCCACTGTACCTCAGTACATGTGACAATAATATTCCAATTCCTAAACTGCAGAGCTACAGGGATGCAGCAGAGTAATAGGATTGACTGGATGCTACAGTGAATCAGAATGGATTCAAAGGACTATGACCTCCTTTCAATGCTCTGACTGTATGGCTATAACATTTTGTTTTGGTGAAGCTACAAGTCACCTGTTCCACTGTCTTGATGTTGCACCACATCAAATTTTTGTTTGATGCCTTGGGACATTTTACGATGTTAAAACCACTACTTATAAATACAAGTTGTTATTGGTTTGATAACTTGCCTCCAGTGGCTCAGCTGAATTTATCATCATAGTCTTCACTGACTACACATGATCCATTGCCGTTTCCATCCACAGAATGCTGATACAAGATCTTTTGCACTCGGTCTGCGATTTTTTTTTTGGGTTGATCATAGCTTCATGAAAGCTCTTGTGATGTCACTTAAGACAGTTGACTGACTCAATAGTTGCGTGCTGTATCTCAGACCTTCTGAGTTCCAGCAGGATAGAACACTACAGCACCGTACAGGCCCTTCGGCCCACAATGTTGTGCCGAAATTTTATCTATCTAACCCTTCCCTCCCACATCACCCCCCCCCCCCATTTCTCTATCATATGTCTATCTAAGAGTCTCTTAAATGTCCCTAATGTATCTGCCCCTACAGCCTCTTCAGGCAGTGCGTTTCACACACCCACCACTCTTTTTTACAAATGACTTACCCCTGACGTCCCCCTTATACCTTCCTCCAATTACCTTAAAATTGTGCCCCCTCATATTGGCCATTGTCACCCTTGGAAAAATCACTGAATAGAACATAGAACACTACAGCACAGTTCAGGATTTTTCTCTTCTGTCTCCCTCTGTCTACATCTCCCTCGGTCTACATCTCCTCCAGACACATTAGCTGCCACTAACAAGCCTGCAGCACCCTCTCCTAGTTGACACCATCTTTGGTCTCCTCTCCATCACAGGTATTCCCTTATTGTTTTCATCCTTTTTCTAATTTTTTTTTCCCCATTTGTGATGAAAAGTTATCCTCCTGACTTCTCTCCACATATGCTGCCTGAACTGCCAAGTAGTTCCAGTGTTTTCTGTTCTTGTTTCAAATTTGAAGCAGTTTTATTTTGCCCTTCAGTAGATTGTTGCTGTTGCCTTTGTACATTACAGTGTATTTTAAAGATGTACCAAAAATAATTTGTGAAAACTTCTGTAGAAGATCAGTAGGAATGATTTGCATATAGCCCCTGGTTAATTAACTGTAGGAATAGAATCTGGATATTAAAGAAATGGCCTTGAGCTGAAAATAGGGGAAATTACCCTCTGACTCTCCTGCATAAAAAGCCATGTTTAGAAACTTCATTCCTGGTTGAAAGCTATGCAATCATGTCAGCCCTTGGTACCCTGCCTTTTAATATTGGAATACCAGCACCAATGTAAATGGATATAGGAAAAGTTGGCAGCAATAATTTTTTTGCATTTTTAAGAACAAGATGACAAAAATCAATAAACATGGTCACAGTATGAATAGTTTAAGTGCAACCATAAGTAGAAATATTTTCAATTTATCATAGCCACAGGACTTCAGAGAGGTTCTTGTCCAGTGATTTTTTTTGTTCTTGCAGGTAATTTCTATTCTTGGGTAAACTTGACTTGGAATGCAATTTATTTTTGCATGTGTTTTTTTTGTTGTTGAATGCTTGATTACAAAAACCTGAAATGTTAACTGCTTTTTTTTGGCCATGAATACTCAGACTTACTAAGTATTTCCAGCACTTTCTGTTTTGATTCAGCTTCTGATTTTATTTCTGTTATCCTGAATTTGTAGTGTTTTTTTTCTTTGGGTGGTCAGTGTTATCATGGGAAAAATGGCAGGAAAAGGGGGGGGGGGGAAAAAGACTCTTGTTCTCACCTTGAACAATTCCCAAAAGGGTGAAGTAAGAAAATGAGTATAAACTGAAGCATTTAGTTAACCTCTTCACACCATTCTGTCACCGTTTCCACAAAAAAATAAAACCATGAACTTCAATTTGCTTGAATATTCTTGCTTTCTTTCAAATCAATAGCAACCAAGTAAGAATGGTTGATTTAATAATTAATGTTAACTGAATGTCCCTATCCTCGTGTCGTATTCCTACAGAACAATTAATTCTCCATGATAACAGCACTTCATAACACAGAATTTCTGAAGCTTATCTTCAGGTGAATGGCGTTTATTTAAACAATGGCTTAATTATAAAAGTGAAAAATACTGCAAATACTGATGTTAGTAAGAAGATGTATATTTTCAGCATTTTGTTGTTGAATCTCAAGGGCTCTCTCCCTGTATGCCTCCCTCTCCCTGTCTGTCACAGGTGTATTTCAGGGAGTTGAAAATGTTGCACATAATTTTCATGAGCCTGAAGTGCTACTGATGCTGTGATTGCTGGTGTATTGTGTGAAAATTGTCATTCCGTGGGAAAGCTGAGGATATTTCAGTAACTCCAGTGCATTTTTTCTCAAACATTTTTTTTGTTCTAGCCCCTTCCCCAAGCATAGCACCCAGCGTTTCACTTTCTTGCTGAATGCTTATACATGTAGTCATAATTAAAGGAGAAAATGAGGTGGTATGTCACCTTCACAAAGTCACGAGTGCAAGTAGAATAAATCAGTAATGAAGGATTTAAAATGAAGTTCCAAGGATATTTCGGAGTAATGCAAGGATGTTACAGAGCATTTAGTTACTTTTCCAAAGGGCTCTAATTTTAACACGTTAAATCTGGAAATTGCCAGTGTTGCAGTTATCATCTGTAGTATGTGACCTGGTAACACAGAGCTGGCAGTTAAACAAATGGAGAGGGTTCCGTCAGAGATGCAGTGATCAACATTAGAAGATAGATGAATCAGTATATTTTTTGCAGGAGCGTTCATGACTAAGCAATTCGGTTGAACCTTTTTGAGGAGATTGCTCCTAATATCCAAAAGAACAATACCATGGATGTTCTCTTTCATGGATTTCTGGAAGGCATATGGCAATCTGCAAAGTAAATTGTCATCAGATATGAGAATACATGGGGTCGTTGATCAGGAGGAGAGAGATTTGAGGTCGAGATTGCATGTAGCAAATAATGGTACAACATAGAAGTGATTCAGCTCATTGGACGTGTGCTGATTCTGCAGTGTTTACCTTTGTGAATGAGATGAATTTTTATGATTTCCTGTAATTTGTGACATCCTTGTTATGATGTGACAAACGTGGATGTCATATTTATTGTCCATTCCCAACTGATATCTGTGGATGGGAGAGCTTTTCTGAAAGCTGACAGATGGTTTAGGGAGGGAATTCCAAAGCTCAGGGGGAACAAGGCTTAAAGGGTTACATTCAGAACAGTTTGCAAGAACTTGGCATATATGGGGGGTAGAACCTTTTTAAAATGGTGGTGTTTCAGTAGGGTAAAGATTTTAAGAAATTCATCCCTCTGACTTGGAATGCACTGTTTGAAAGGGTGTTGAAAGCAGATACAACATTAATTTGGGGGGGAAAAAAAACCTTTTCAGTTACAAAAGTGACAATGTGGGAGGAGGCGAATTGACCCATCAAGTATGTGCCAGCACTGTGAGTAATTCAGCTGGATGCAATCACCTTGCTCTCTCCAAATGGACCTGCAGGTTTTTTAAAAGTACTTACTCAGTTCCTTTTTGAACATGGCAATTTAATCTTCCTCCTCTATTGCCCTCATGGCAGTGCACTTATGTAAGTTTTTCATGATGTCACTTTATTGGTTCTTTTGTTAGTTACCTTAAGAACACAAGTAATATAAGCAGTAGGCCATTGGACTCCTTCTGCTACATCCTCCATTTTCTTGCACTAATCCCATGTATTTTGATTCCCTTAATATCTAAAAGTACATTAATCCCTGCTTTGAATGTATTCGGCAAATGAAGCTCCATGTCCCTCTTGGGCAGAGAATTCCAACAATTTGCTGTTTGCTTCATCTCTGCCCTGAGCAGATGTCTCTTCTGATTTTGAGACTTTGTTCCATATCCTCTGATTCTTGACCCTTCTTCCAATAGGACAGTTGCTCCCTACTGTGTCCAGACCCTTCATAATTTTTTTTTCAATTCTTTCCATCAGCTCCCCTCTCAATTTCCTCTGCTCTAAGGAGAGCAGCCCCCAGCTTCTCCAATCCATCCACACAACTGAAGACCCTTTATCCCTGGAATTGTACCAGTAAATCTCTTCTCTGGACTCAGTCTAACCCTCAGTCTAACCCCTTCACATCCTTCCTAAATTATGGTGGCAAGAACTGACAAAACCATTATCTTATAAAGGTGGTTCATAATTTGCTTGTTCTTGTAATGTATGCTTTCATTTATAAAATTCAGGATCCCACATAATTTTTAAACCACTTTCGCAACATATCTTGCACTTTGGACCATTTATGAATGTGCACCCCCATATTTTTTTTTGTAACTCTGTTTATATTGCCATTTAATTTGTATGTTCTATAATTTATTTTCTCTTCTCATCCTTCCTACTACATAGTCATTAGTACACAGAAACTGGCCTTTTTGGTCCAACATATCCATACCAGCTATCAGTGCCTAATTATGGTCTGTAGTCTTCCATGCCATGGTGTTTCAGGTGCTTAAATATTTATTAAATGTTGGGAGAATACCTGCCGGAGTGTTTTCCATATTTCAACCATTGGGTTGAAGTTTCTTCCTCAAATCTCTGTTCCTCTCTTTTTTAAAAAGTCCTTTTTATCTCTGATTATAGACACCTCTGCTAAGGGAAAAGGTTTCTATCTACCTTATGTCTCTCATAATTTTGTATACCCCAGTCAGATTCCCACCCCTCAGCTTTCTCCATGGCAAAGAAAACCAACCCAACCAATCTAGCGTATTCTTTCTCTGGTTGTCCTCTTGCCCTGAATGTACTTAAGAAAATGCCTTGCGATTTTCTTTAATCTTATCTGCCAGTGATGTATTGTGCCCCCTCTTTGCCCTTTTAGTACCCACTGCACTTTTAATACTCCTTTTTGGGCCACCATTGTTTTCATTTCTCTATACCTGCCATTCTGCTTCCTTTTTCTCTTTAGCCAGTCCTCAATATCCCTTAATCCCTTCGACTTTGACTTGCTGTCCTCCTGCCCTTACAGGAACATATTGTCCATGAATGCTCTTTCAATTTTCATGCCATCCCTTTCCCTTAACTTTTAAAACTTGGAGTAAATGGTCACTATCCCCAAAATGTTATTCCATTGACTCTGGTCAATTGCCTGATTACATTCTAGTACTGCACCTTCTCTGGTAGAGCTACTGTATCAACATACTAGCTCAAAGAATTCTCCTGGACTCGTTTTAAAAGATTTCTCTAAGCCTAAAGTTAATACTGGGGAGGTTGAAACCCCTTCCTAATATAATCCTATTATTTTTATACCTCTTTGTTACTACATATCTTCTCCTAACAGCAGTAGAGACAAGAGAAATGTAATACAACCCCAGCAAAATGATTGCCTTCCTTTCTTTGTTTCTAAGCACTGTAGCCTCATTTAAAGAGCCAGAGGAACATTTTCCCACACACCATTTTCTAATGCAGAAAAATGGTTCTGAAGTGAGATGCATTCTGAGGGTTCCTTGACTACCTACCTAACTGCCTTCCTCCTTCCCTTTTGACCACCAAAGGGAAGGAAGGAGGAAGTCGTGTAGGTAGCCTTGTGCTAATGGCCCGTAATAATGTGTTATCCGCACTACTCTCGTAATGCCTCCAGCTGGTGCTCATTCTTAAGTTGATCAAACTGGTAGCATCCAGATTGCAAGCAGTGTCTAGCAGGTCCTATGTGCAGGAGGCAATACAATGCAGGACTGAGCTTCCCTGTTGTCGGATCCAGTTACTTTTGAATACACAGGTTCTTTCAGGAGTCCAGGAATGAGTTGAAAACAATTTGGTGCTTCACAAAGTTTTATTGGGAAAATTTAAAACAAGCAGTTACAGAGCACATGGCACTAGCTTTGAGCCAAGACACAGGGAACAAAAGAGAGCTCAGGCCAGGGGAGGAAGAGCAAGAGAGAGAGATTAACAAAAAGACGACACCTTTTATACCTGAGATAAGAGATGCTCTTTAGCTAACAATAGTCCAATCAGGAAACCTATTAGATACTTGTGACCAAACCAACCAATGAAAAAACCACATATTCACCTGATGGACGAACCAATAAGCTAGCAAGCAGCCATTTCTTGTGCAGCCACTTGAGGTGTATTAAACACTAGAACATGTTAAAAAGCTAATTAAAAACAGTCGAATCCAACACTGTCATACTTTTAATTTGGAAAAATCTTTTAATAATGCAATGTAATATTGTATGCTTTATATTTCATATATCACATGTCCACCAATTCTGTCCATATCCTCTTTTTAAAGTCTAACTGTCTTCTGTACATGTTGCCATGCTTTCAGTTAAAGTTCAAACTGAGAAGAAATGGGCAGTTGTGGGGAAAGAACAGGGCCGTGGGGCTAATTAAACAGCTTGGCAATCTGAGCAAGTTGCCCCAATTGCCGCCTGTTACGGACTCAGTGAATGTCCCTTGAAGGTAGAGTTAGTAGTGTGTGTGTGTGTGTGTGTGGCGTGCTTACGTCAACAGAAGATAAAGGACATAATGACGTTGTTGAAGAAGTCAGTCGAGGTCAGAGCAAAAAGGGAGAGAGAGCAAAAAGGGAGAGAGACACCAGCCTGCTAGTTTCTGTATCGATGGATGAGAAACAATAACTGTGTCTGTTGCTGCAATCCATGTATGGAAATTGGAAGTAATCTGGTGGAGTTCACTTTGTTGCTGACCTGTAGAAGGAAACGGGTATTTGTGTGGACGGCAACGATTCCGATGCTTTTCAGGGTGAGGAAGTCACTACCGAGTAAACACTGAGGTGTCGTTTGGGTTCCATCGTGGAACATTTGGATTTCATAATTACTCTCTCTATGTTCTCTACATCTACGTCTTATCTTCAGACAACGGTGGTTGTTGAAGAAGCCTTTGCTCATGTTTCACCTTATGGCTTGCGGAACTGAACTTTAAGAACCATTCCTGGACTTGGAGTTTGGGACTTTGCCCCACACACACACACACACACACACACACACACACACACACACACACACACACACACACACACACACACACACGAAGAATTTAGTTTTTGGGGTTAATGTTCAAGGTTTAACATTTTTACTTCTAACGTACAAACATATTTACTTTTATTTTTCTTATTATCATAAGTAGTGATTAATAAAATAGTTTTTAACACTGAATCATGACTCTGTGTTTCTTTTGTTGCTGATTCGTAACACCGCCTCAACAGTATGATTCACTGTTGACAAATCTGAACGAGGGCAGAGTATTAAAGTTGGAGTTAGACATTTAAAAGCAAAACAAAAATCTCTTTTTCATATAAAAGATGGTACAAATCCTTTAATACTCTGAAATGCAGGGAATGTACAGTTTGGGAATCAACCAGAGACTTTTTTTTGGATTATTTAAGATAAGATATCTTTAGTCACATGTAAATTTATTTTCGATGTCAGGGAATCCTTTTGCCCAACATGCCATCTGGAGAGCTACAACTTTGATATCCTTTGATGTTTAGATGGCTGAACTAATGTAGTTAATTAAATAACCAGATTTATTTATATACTCTGCCAAACTTTCAATTTCTACCTTTGCAATGCAGGTGCAACCTAATTTCTGCTGCAGGGATTCAAATGTTTATCTTTATGAAAAATTTAATATTTCCACAAGCATTAATTTAGCAAAAGTAAACTTTGTTTCCTGCTTTAGGATTGGAATTTTTTTAAAGAAAATGTTAACGTCTTAATTACTTGCCCTATTTCTGCTGCCTTCTATTTGGCCAGCATTCAGACTTGTCTGCAAATTTGCTGATAGTAGCTACCTATCAACAGTTGGAGTGATTGGAAAAATATTCTGCAAATCTTTGCCAACATGGCAGCAGCTACGATTCAGTGAGGATTAGTTGTGTTTATCTTGCTCTTTGCAGTCATGTGACTCTCCACTGCTGCCCTTGTGTGCGAAGTGATGTATGTGCTAATTCATTTTGTCGTTGGCCCACTGTCTCTTGAATGGCTGTAACTGGTGGGATTAGCTGGAGCTTTGCAAGCACAAGGAGGAGGCTTCAGTGTAGAAAGAGAAACAAAAGCCACTCTTTCCAGAAGGGCCTCTCCTTTTGTTTGAAAGTGCTGCGAGTTTGCCAGGATCATTTTCAAGAAGAACTCATCCTAACCTATTTGTTAAATCTTTAGCCTATTTCACAAGCTGTTTGTTAAAGTGGAAGATCGTAATGTTAGAGAAGGGCAATACACTGAATATATTTTAAAAATTGATGTAGATGATAATCTTTTATCTTACTACTTCAGTGAAATTGGGCTTTTAAACAAAAAAAGCTATTTGCTATGACTGCGGCTCATGAAGGCCACCATGATTGGCTATAAAAGCTGAAAATGATGATCATTTGGCACTTTGGTTTCTTTTGGTTTCATTGTCACTTTTGATTTGCTGTTCAGCTACAATGGCAATCAGCTGAGTGGGTAAGTGCACATGTTAATCAGTGCTGTGATTAGAGATCAATAAGTTCATAGAGATGCAGCATGAAAACTAACCCTTCTGCCATTTGGAATTTACACTGACCTTCGAACATCCTTTTTGTTTTGCATTAATTTCACTCTCTCTCGCTCACCTACCATTCATGTACACACTAGGGGCAATTCACAGTAGCCAGTTAACCTACCAACTCTTTTTTTTGATGTGAGAGGAAACTGAGCCTCTGGAGGAAACCCACACTGTCACTGAGAGCATGTAAACTCCACACAGACAGCACCAGAGTTTTGGATTGAACCCAATTTGCTGGAGCTGTCAGTTAGCAGTTCTATTACCTGCCCCACTCTGAGACCTTGGTGACCAGTTTAGAGAAATAAGAGCCCCAAGAGCAAGTCAATTGCAAGCTTATCATACACTGCAGTTAGTGGCCACAAGAAACAAAATAAAGATAACATTTTTGGTTGTGGTGCAAGGATCTCTAATAATACTACTGGCAAGTGCACTGTCGAGCATCACATGGCCAAAATGGATTCCGATCTGCTCATAATCATCCATTTGTATTAGTGAAGGGAATCTGTTTGTCATACCTCCTCGTTCTTCCAGAATAAGAGTAACATGAACGTGCATTAACCTACTTTAAAATGCCCAGAAAGAAATGGGGTCACGTTTCCATTCACGTTTTCTCTAGTTTGTAAGAGCTTGGTTTAGGTTCCTGAGAATTTGGTGGAGCTTTTATTGTAAATTCATTCTTTCTGCCCTTCTTGTAATTCCTCCACCTCGGTTCATTCAAGGCAGATTTGATTGATTTAGTCTGACCTGTTAGGATCTTTGTAGATAATGACCCAGGAATTGACCCATTCTATGAAAGTGTGTATTGCTGGCAAGTTTTCTGTCCTTGAGGTGGTCTGCTATCTTGAACTGCTGATGTAGTGGAGTCAAGTGATTGGCTAGAGTCTGCACTGGATAGTAAAGTAGGTTTCATTCCATAGAGAACATTTAGCATGTCTATGGAGATTTTGTGAAAATCCACTGGGTTTTCCAGTCACATCTTTTGTGTTGCTAAGCCACTTGTTTTCAATCATAAATTCAAATTCTCAAACTGGGATTTGAATTTGCACATTGTGGATTAATAGTCCAGTAGTACTACTGCTGCCCTACCATGGCGAATTGTATTGATGCATGTCTCTGGGAGTGTTCTGGAGCTAAAGAGACACTAATGGCAAGCTGTAAAAGTGGTATATGTAGTAAGCACTAACAAAGGGATGTTTTTCATATTTTGGACATGAGAGAACATTTGACCCATCATTGAAATTGAATTGTTTAACTTGTATTATAAAATCTTATCATTTTTCTTTCTCACCGTGTTTCTTAAAAATATCTTGCTAACGGTCAGTACTTGTTTCTTATCACCTGATCAGTCTTAACCTACCTCCATAGGGCTTTTGTCTTGCACCTCATTCCTTCTCCCAGATCTGCCTTGAAAACTGTTTTAAATAAAACCACCAGTTCTGAGAAAGGGTTGCTGACCCAAAACAACATTTCCTGATTTCTCTTTCTAAAGATGCTGCTTAACTGACTGAGCTCTTCCAGCACTTCTGTTTTTAGTTTCAGATTCCAGCATCTGCAATTTTACTTGTTTTCCACTTAACCCATTTTCTCAGAAAAATCCCATCTGTTTCATTCCCCAACAAATTTCCCAGCAATCTGTCTGCCTGCCAACTTAACCCTGCCAAAGCTCCCACATCCATCTACACGAGGGGCAATTTTAAGTAGCCAAATAACCTGTAAGCTTGTCAATGGGAAGTGAGAAGAAACTAGAGTACACAGAAGAAACCACGTGGTCGCAGGCTTAACACTCGAACTCCAAGCAGACAGCACCTGAGGTCACTTAGAATCCAGTACCAGCTTTCTTACTCATCCACTCTTATCTATTCCCTTCTTATAACATTTTGTAAACCCTTGGTCAGATTGGTTTATGTAACCTCCCCTCATAATTTAAACCTTGGAGTCTAATTTTGCTTTTAACAGTGCTTTGTGGATGTAGTGCAATCTCTATTTGGATGTAAACAACAGCATTCCTCTAGCCTTTTGGGTATTATCTACCTCTGTCCCTGATGTATTAAAGATCAATGTACATAGACCCGTAAGTACACATGAGATACAGAAGTATAGTTATTGCACTAGTATCCAGTGACCTCGGACTATTGATTTGGAGACAAGTGTTTGAATTCCACTGCAGTTGGAAAACTTAAATTCTAACATTTAAATAACTATAAAATAAAAATACAGTAATGGTGATAACGAAACTGTCAAATTGCCATTGGATCAACCTTGTTTACTAAAGTGGGAATTTGCTCTGTTTTACCTGATCCAGGTCCATAGCACTATGAGTCTTAAATTTCCTCTGAAATGGCAAAACAAAACACTTCCAGAGCAATTAGGAATGAGCACTTGCTGTGAACAAATAAATATTTCCTGGCTTCCACTGTTTGCAGAGGTCACTTATCTCATTGAGGAGAAATGTATGTTCTCTGTACAGCATTCTGGTCAGTCCCATTCCCTTCAGATCATTTCCCTTTTTGGGGGGATATTGAGGGTTGGCTAAAGGGGGGGAAAAAAAGGAAGCATAGTCATACAGCAAGGAAACAGGCCCTTCGGCCCAACTGGTCAGTGTCGACCAAGATTACCATCTAAGTTAGCCCCATTTGCCTGCATTTGGCCCATATCCCTCTAAACCATGTACTATAATATTGATGAGTTGGTAAAATGGGCTGAGAAATGGCAGATGGAGTTTACTCCCGATTAAATGTGAGGTGATGTATTTTAGGAAAGCTAATGAGGCTGAATGGTGAGGTGCCATGGAGTATTGAAGAATAGAGGGACCTTGGTGCGCAAATCCAAAGATCCTTGAAGGTGAAAACCTGATAGATAACCTGGTTAAGAAGGCACATGGGATGCTGGCCTTCATTAGTTGGGGTATTGATTACAAGATCAGGGGAGGTTAAGATCCAACTTTATTAGTCACACCTTGACTGGACTACTGCATGCAGTTCTGGTTACCACACTATAGGAAAGGTGTGATAGCACTGAAGAGAGTGCAGATGAGATTCACCAGGATGGAGATGCAAGAAACTGAACGTTGCCTGGGATGGAAATTCAGTTATGAGGAGAGATTGTGGAAGCTAGGTATGTTTTCCTGGCAGAGGAGGTTAAGAGGGACGTGAATAAGGTATATAAAATTTGAGGGGTATAGATAGGGTAGACTGCAGGAATTCTTTCCCTTTTTTTCAGAGGTAAAACTAGAGGACATAAATTTAGGGTAAGGGGTGAGAGATTCTGAGGGGGACCATTTTTCACCCAGAGCAGCAAAACTGGTGGAAGTAGAGTTGCTGACAGCGTTTAAGTATCTAGACAAGCACTTGAATTTGCCTAGACATGGAAGGCTATGGGCCATGTGCTGGAAGATCACAAGATATCACACAAGACAAGGGAGAAGAAGTAGGCCATTCAACCCATCGAGTCTGCTCCAAAGAAAAGAAAGGGGAAAAGAAATGAGAAATGGGGGGAAAAGTCTGCTCCATGAGCTAAAGGAAAAAAGAAACAAAACACTATTCCTTTCTAGCCCCAATTTCCAGCTTCATCCCCATATCCCTTGATACCTTGACTAATTAGATACCTGTCTATCTCCTCCTTAAACACCTCCAATGATTGGGCCTCCACTGCTGTACGTGGCAAAGAATTCCATAAATTCACTACCCTCTGGCTAAAGAAGTTTCTTCTCATCTCTGTTTTAAACCTGTACCCTCTCTACAGTCCAAGAGCTGACAAACGCTCCTCATATGTAAGCCCTTTCATTCTGGGAATCATCCTCGTAAATCTCCTCTGAACCCCCTCCAACATCAGTACATCCTTCCTAAGATATGGGGCCCAAAACTGTGTACAGTATTCCAAATGAGGCCTCACTAGTGCCCCGTAAAGCCTCATCAACACCTCCCTACATTTATACACTATACCTCTTGAAATGAATGCCAACATAGCATTTGCTTTCCTTACTGCTGATCTGACCTGGTGGTTAACCTTTAGGGTATCCTGCATGAGTACCCCCAAGTCCCTTTGTACTTCTGTGCTTTGAATTTTCTCCCCTTCTAGATAATAATCTGCCTGTTTATTTCTGTTTCCAAAGTGTACAAAGGCACATTTCTCAACATTGAATCTCATCTGCCATTTCCTTGCCCATTCTCCTAAACTATCTAGGTCTCTCTGCAACCTTCCTGTCTCCTCAATACTCTCTACTCCTCCACGTCTGGGATTAATATGGATAGGTACCCACTGATCATCGTGCATGTACTGGCGAAGTAGCCTGTTACTATGCTCTATGACAATAATTCTATTATCATAATCCATACACGGCTGTTTATTTGAAATCATAACACTGCACTTTTTGTGTTTTCTTTTCATTACCTTCTACCCACTGCCCCCTCCATTTCCCCCCCCCCCACCCCCTCCCACCCAGTATCTTTGGCCCCTCACTTGTTTTGTAAATCCCTTGCCCCTTGAACCACCTCTTATCGAGAACATTATTTACTCCTGTCTAAGCCCATCATGATCTTGTACACCTCAATCAAATCTCTCATCTCCTCTGCTCCAAGGAAAGCAACCCAGTTACTCCAATCTAATCTTGCAGCTGAAATCCTTTTTCCTTGAGACCATTCTTGCAATTACTTTCCATACCCTCTCTAGAACCAAGGCACTAAATATAAGGAAGGATGTTCCAAAATGGATCCTGTAATTCACTGCTGCTTAACAGTGTTTTAAATACATTGGTCACAGTTTTGTGCATTCAATTGGTCTTTTAATTTGTGTTTGAAATATAATTCCAACTGTATTCTTTGCAGTAGTGCCTTTTTGTCATTTAATCACATGTATTTATAAGCACAGTTAATAGCTGAGGATGCAGCATGCATCTTTGAGGTATAGTACTCGTCACATCCTGCCTATTTAAGTAGCTGTCTTTTATCCCTATTCCCTTTTCTCTTGCATTGCGCCAATTTCCACTGGTCCCGTGAGCTTCCACTTTTAGCCGATTGTTACGGCTGAGGGATTTTATCAGAAGCCATCTGCAAGTACTTACAAATGATATTCATTGGAATTCTTCTGCACTTGGATTTGTCGGGTATGACCTACCTACCATCAGCTGAAAACTTTGTTCAAAATTTGTTTCAGTGGGACCTGAGCACAAGGCCCATTCTTTCATGGGCTTTAGTGAACAAGTGGACGATAACTTGGAGCACACCTCTAAACATGCGCATGTGCAAGTATTGTGTGTACTGCAGCACAAAGACCGAGTCTGGAGTATTGTTGGCTTTAAATGGTAAACACCTCCACTTCACCCTGTAGATTAGCTCCATTCCAGGGAAAACTGCTTGGAAGTGCCTTACTTCCATTTATCATGTTAATTAGCAGGATTTATTTAGAACCATAGAACACTAGAGTGCAGAAAAAACAGGCCATTTGGCCCTTCTAGTCTGTGCCAAAACTTTATTCCGCTAGTCCCAAAGGACTGGGTGCAGGTCAAAACCCTCCAGACCTCTCCCATCCATGTATCTACCCAATTTATTCTTAAAACTTGAGAGTGAGCCCACATTTACCACATCAGATGGCAGCTCATTCCACACTCCCACCACCCTGAGTGAAGACGTTCCCCCAAAACCTTTCCCCTTTCACCGTAAAGCCATGTCCTCTTGTACTTATCTCTCCTAATCTAGGTGGAAAGAGCCTACTTGCATTTACTCTGTCAATACCCCTCATAATTTTCTAAACCTCTATCAAATCTCCCCTCATTCTTTTGCGTTCCAAGGAATAAAGTCCTGACCTGTTCAATCTTTCCCTGTAACTCAACTCCTGATGACCCAGCAACATTCTAGTAAATCTCCTCTGCACTCTTTCAATCTTACTGATATTCTTCCTATAGTTAGGTGACCAGAACTGGACACATTACTCCAAATTTGGCTTCACCGATGTCTTATACAACCTCACCATAACATCCCAACTCCTATACTCAATACTTTGATTTATGAATGCCAGGATGCCAAAAGCCTTCTTTACAACCCTGTCTACCTGCGACGCCACTTTCAGGGAATTAGGTATCTGATCTCCCAGATCCCTTTGTTCCTCTGCACTCCTCAATGCCCTACCATTTACTGTGTATGTCCTACCTTGATTTGTCCTTCCAAAATGCAACACTTCACATTTGTGGAATTTAATGCAGACCTGCCATTTTCTGGCCCACTTTTCTATTTGGTCCAGATGCCTCTGCAAGCTTTGAAAGCCTTCCTCGCTGTCCACTATACCTCCAATCTTAGTGTCATCAGCAAACTTGCTGATCCAATTTATTACATTATCATCTAGATCATTGATTATAGACAACAAACAACAATGGTCCCAGCACAGATCCCTGAGGCACACCACTAGTCACAGGCCTCCAGTCTGAGAAACAATCATCCACTACCACTCTCTTCTCCCATACAGCCATTTCGAATCCAGTTTACAAGCTCCATGGATACCTAGTGTCTGAACCTTCTGAACTAACCTCCCATGTGGGACCTTGTCAAAGGCCTTACTAAAGTCCATGTAGACAACATCCACAGCCTTTCCTTCATCTACTTTCTTGGTAACCTCTTCGAAAAACTCTACAAGATTGGTTAAACACAATCTACCATGCACAAAGCCATGCTGACTATCCTTAATCAGCCCTTGGCTGTCCAAATATTTGTATTTCTGGCCAATTTTTTCCTAAAGTAATTGTGAAAAATATCTTATGTTGATTTTGAGCTTTGTAGCATATTTCTTTTTCAGTCTTTTTTTAAGAACTTGACAAAATTAAATGCAGTCTCTTCATCAATTCAATAAGATAATAGCCCAGTTGTTTTGATGACTGGCCAAGCTCATCAGCTGCTTGCACAGTGTTTCTTGCTGTGTGCCCCAGGCACATTCTTTCAGGTGTACATGTTGGCCAAATCTCTGAATGCATTTGTGAGCCAATGACAGGACTACCATATGATCAAATATTTTATACCAACATGAATACATTTAATTTTATTTGACTGTTCACGTTGATCTGTCAACCTCTCGCTGCCTTGGTGAAGCAGGCAGCATAATCAAAGACCCCACCCACTCAGGTCATTCTCTCTTCTCCCCTCTCCCATCAGGCAGAAGATACAGGAACATGAGGGCACATACCACCAGGCTCAAGGACAGCTTCTGTCCCACTGAACATAGAATACTACAGCACAGTACAGGCCCTTCGGCCCACAATGTTGTGCCGACATTTTATCCTGCTCTAAGATCTATCTAACCTTTCCCTCCCACGTAGCTCCCGATTTCTCTATCATTCATGTGTCTATCTAAGGTGTTTTATTCTAGTATGTTCATTTTTTTTTTGTCCCAACCATCTTGCACCTGTACTTCAGAAATGACAAAAATGTCAAGCCCTCCTGGTTGAACTTGCACTTGTAGTTCATTCAATAAGTTCCTTATTGCATCCATTTGTTTATATTCTAAAATAAAATCACCCCCTAAAATGTCATTCTCCATTAATGTTTTACTCAAATGTTTATTTTTTCCCCCTTTTTATTTACATTGATTAGTTTTCCCTATTCCTGTGTGCAATTACTGACGATAACATTTGTCTTTTTTTGTTTCCTTTTAAATTGATTTATTGATACTCCATTTTCCACTTCTTCCTACAGCCAGTTTACTAGACTAAAATCTTGAGGCAGTCCTGTTCATTTCAGATTTTTGCTTTTTTAATATTTTGCTTTTGTACCCCCATTTATTGTTTCCTGGTAATATTGGAGCCTGCCTCCATGCAACCAGTAGAACAGTTTCTCACTGCCCAGGATCCTATGGAGTAGAACCCCTATCTTGCATGCTATTGTTAAGCCACATGTTCACTTTACTCATGAGAACATCATTCCTGCTATTCTCCAACATACAGTGAGATCATAGCTGATCTCTCACTTCAGCACCACAATTTTTCCTACCGCTACAACACATCTATAGCAGACACAATCCCAATGGCTCTCCACTCTGCTTTGGAGCACCTAGACAAAGACAAAATGTACGTCATGCTGCTGTTCATCGATCTACAGCTCAGCGCTCAACACCATTTATCCCCTCAGTATTGGTCAACAAGCTTAAAAAACTGGGGCCTCTGTACCTCCCTCTGTAACTGGATCCTTGACTCCCTTATCGGGAGACCACAGTCCGTGCGGATTGGTAGTAACATCTCCTCCTTGCTGGGAATCAACACAGGTGCACCTCAAGGATGCATACTTAGCCTAGGCTTTACTCTCTCTACAACTCATGACTGTGTGGCTAAGCAGAGCATAAACGGCATATATAAATTTGTTGGTAGAATCTCAGGTGGTGACGAGGAGTACAGGAGTGGTGTCGCAACAATAACCTCTCAATGTCAGCAAGACCAAGGAACTGATTGTGGATTTCAGGAAGGGGAAATCAGGAGAACACATGCCGGTCCTCATTGAGGGGTCAGCAGTGAAAAGGGTGAACAGCTTCAAGTTTCTGGGTGTCAGTGTCTGACGATCTATCCTGGGCCCAATACATTGATGCAGCCATGAAGAAGGCACACCAGCATCTCTACTTCATTAGGAGTTTGAGGAGATTTGGTATGTCACCAAAGATTTTTGCAAATTTCTATAGATGTAGGGTGGAGAGCATTCTGACTGGTTACATCACAGCCTGGTATGGAGGCTCCAATGCACAGGATCGCAAGAGGGTGCTGAGTGTTGTAGACTCAGCCAGCTCCATCATGGGCACAACCCTCCCAGCCATTGAGGACATCTTCAAGAAGTGGTGCCTCAAAAAGGTGGTATCTATAACTAAGGGCCCTCACCACCCAGGACCTGCCCTCTTCTCGTTACTACCATTGGGAAGGAGGTACAGGAGCTTGAAGACTCGCACTCAGTGATTTCTGAAAGGTCCTCACTGACTCATTATTCCTTTTTTGCACTATTTTTGTAATTTATAGTAATTTTTTGTCTTTGCACTGTACTGCTGCTGTAAAACAACAAATTTCATGCCCTATAAGTCAGTGATAATAATTCTGATTCCACTAAACCAAGCACACATCCCTTGATTTCCTTAATATCAAAAACATTATCAACATGCTCAAAGCCTGAACCTCCAGAGCCCTCTTGGGCAGAGAATTTCGAAGATTCAGTAGCATCTAGGTGAAGAAGTTGACTCATTGTTTTCTGACATTGAACCCTGGTTCTAGGTAACCAAGCCAGAGGAAGCATCATCTCTGCATTTATTCTGTCAAGCTCCTTAGCAATTTTCTGTATTTCAATAAGATCACCTTTCATTCTTATAAACTTGACAAAGTATACACCCAATCTGCTTAATCACTCCTACATAGGACAAACCCTACCCCTACCTTTAGGAACAACTTTTTCCCCTCCACCATCAGTTTTCTGAATGGTCCATGAACACTATTTCGTTATTTTTCTGTTGCACTATTTACTTAGTTTTGTAACATGGTAATTTTCATGTCTTGCGCTGTACTGCCGCTGCAAAACAAAAAAAATTCACTATGTCAGTGATAATAAATCTGATTCTGACTCATCTGGCAAATCTTTCTTGTGTTTGCTCTATCACATGTACACACAGAGATACAGTTGTGATTCCAGTAGCTGGAATCACTTTCATGCCCCATTCCACACACCACTACGCATCTTCCCCACTCCCCCCCATGCCTCCGACCAAGGCCATTATATTCCCTCTGACCTAATGATCCACTGGGGCCTCTTCATTGGGATCCATTTGTAAAAATGCCATGGTTAAGAAAAACCAAGAGAATTGGCCTTGTTCCCAACTCCACCCACCCAAATTATCTTCTCACTGCTCCTGATTATCCTCCACACCTCACACCCATCATTATTTTGCCATAAAGATAAAATCTTCATAAACCTTGATTGGTTAACGATTCACCACACTAACCTGGTGAAATCCAAAGAATTTTGCCATTTGCATTCAGCATTGTAGCTCAATTGCTCTCCTTCCTAACCCATCCTTTTTAATATATCCTTCCTGAATGCTGCATCCATTTCTCTCAATTTATTACTACGTTCACCTCAATGCCTGCTTTAGGCACATAGAATGTTCTGAGGATGTTTTGACATCGTCCCTTTTTGCCAGTTTGTGCTCTGCTGTGATTTCTACAAGGAACACTGATGGAATTTCTTCTTGTTCTTCAGGAATATTAGGAGCTGCAATTTTTGGTCATATGTCCCAAAGTATATTTTGTTACAAAGCACTTAGCTTCATTCACCAGAAATAATAGTCATTAAGTCATGCATACAGCACAGAAATGGGCTCTTCTGCCACCGTGTCCACGCTGACAATCTAGTATCCATCTGCGCTAATCCCATTTACTGGCACTTGGTCTTTGGGCTACTATGCCTTGATGCTTCAATATTCTGAGTACTTGCTTCTGCCATCTTCTTGACCAGAGAATTCCAGATTGCAACCATCCCCTGGGTGAAAAGTTCTTCTTCCGATCCCTTCTTAACCTTTTACTCAAACATATATACCCTTTGGCCTTGAATACCTCTGCTATGGGGAAAGGCATCTTACTATCTACCTTATTTATGCCTCTCAAAATGTTGTATACCTCTATCAAGTTTCTCCTCTGTCTTCGCCAAGGAAAATGCACACTGTCTATTCAGTCTCTCCTCGTAACTGAAACACTCCCAGGAAATATACTGGTGAATTTCCTCTGCATCTCTCCAATGCAATCATGTTCTTCCTACAGCAGAGTGACCGGAACTATACACAGTATTCCAGCTGTGGCCTAACCAATATTTTATAAAGTTGTACCAAGACTTCCCTGCTTTTATACTCTATGCTAACAAAAGCAAGTATTCTGTGTGTCTTTACCTTTTTTATCTACCTGTGCTGCCACCTTTGGAGATCTGTGGACTTGTACATAAGTCCCTTTGTTCCTTAATATTCCCTAACACACTACCATTTAAGGTAAATGTCCTCCCCTTATTAGACCCCGTAAAATGCATCACCTCACACTTATCAGGATTAAATTTCATTGTCCTGCTTATTTTACCTCAGATTAAGACTGCCCTCACTACCAACACCACCACCAATTTTCATGTCATCTGCAAACTTGCTAATTGTATTTCCTACATTTGCATCCAAGTTGTTATGGTACAGGGACTTGGTGCCAGGGTAGCTGGGTCCTAGGAAAATGAAAGCTAATTAAGGAACTTAACTGACATGAGATCCAATTTATTGCTGCACTGAAGACTTAGTTGATGCAGAGGTGCTCCGCAATGTCCATTCCTGGGAAAATTGGGTCCTAGTTTCCCCCACTGATGTGGAAATGGTCATGATTGTAGTTCAGTCTACAAAAAAAAATTGATTTTCAGTTGCACAGTGCTGCAAAACAGAGTTGCATGATTGACTTTATTGGTCATTATTTGTCGTAATTTCCTGTATTTAGTGTGACAGCACTCCCCCTACTGTTCTTCATTTGACTTGCATTAATATATAAAGGGACCTAATAGAATATTATGAGGGGGTAGAATCTTTCTCTCGTATTCATCAAATGAACAATGCTGTAATGCATGCAGCTTGAATTGCATTTCTGAAATTTGGTTACATTGAAGTTGATAGAATCTGATTTCGGGAGTGGAGTTCAATGTATGTACACTGTGTATTTAGCACTTGCAACAGGATGAATTTTTAACTATTTTATGTTTATTCGTTACTCGATTCCGATGTTACTGGCAGGTCAGCATTTATTGCCCATTCCTGATTGCCCTTAACAGATCATTTAAGAGCCAACCATATTGTGATTCTGGAGTCACGTGTAGGTCAGACTGGGTAAGGATGGCAAATTTTTTTCTGCTGAAAAATATCATGGGTTTTAATTTTATTCTAGAAACTAACTGAATTTAAATTCCACAGCTGCCGTGGCAAGATTTGTGAATGTTGTTTAAATTATTCTGTTCTTTCCCACAGGTACCTTTTACAGAAAGCAGACATGGAAAATTCTTCAGTAGCCTCTGCTTCTTCAGAAGCTGGAAGTAACAGATCTCAGGAGATAGAGGAACTGGAAAGATTCATCGATAGCTATGTCCTAGAATACCAGGTTCAGGGGTTACTCACAGACAAACCAGAAAATGATGTAGATGGTGAAAAGACACCACCAAATTCGCAGGTATGTGGTGGTTTCTAGACTTGATTACATAGATTATGTTGCCAAGTGAGCAAAGAGTATCGTGGTTCTATTTCAGCAAGACTGTTCTATATTTTGTTCCAGTCTATTCATACTCTGGGTAATTGGGGAAAAATGCCTTGCTGTAGAGCCAGAGTTATAGAGCACAGACATGGGCCCTTTGGCCCAACTCACTTATGCTGACCAAGGTGCCTTCCTGAGCTAATCCCATTTGCTTGCATTTGGTCCACGTCCTTCTAAACCTTTCCTATCCGTGAACTGTACAAATGTCTTTCAAACAATTGTATCATCCTCTGGCAGCTCGTCCCACGTACCTACACACCTCTCGGGTCCTCTAATTCTTTTTCCCCTCTCACCTTCGATCAATGCCCTCTAGTTTATACTATCCTGGGAAAAAGACTGTGACAATCCATTTTATCTATAGCTCTCATGATTTTGTATACCACCACTGAGGTCATCCCTCAGTCACCTTTACTCAGGGAAAATAGTCCCAGCCAATCCAGTCTCCCCGTATAACTTCCCCCTCCAGCCCAGGCAACGTGTATCTTTTCTGCACCCTTTTCATCTTAATCCCATCCTTCCTATAGCTAGGCGACCAGAATTGCACACAATATTCCAGGTGCTGTCTCACCAATGTAACATGATGTGCCAACTTTTGGACACACTACCCCATCTGATGAAGGCAAGCATGCCATGTGCCCCTTTTACCACCTTGTCAACCTGTGTCACCACTTTCAGGTCTCTCTGTTCTACAGCGCTCCCCAGGGCCCTGTCATTCATTGTGTATGTCCTGCCCTGGTTTAACTTCTCAATTTGCAATGCTTCACATTTGTCTGAGTTAAATTTCATCTGCCATTCCTTGGCCCACCTTCCCAATCAATCTAAATCCTGTTATAACCTTCACTGTCCACTACACCATTAACTTTGGTATTATCTACAAAATTACTAATTGGGCCACCTATGCTTACCCAAATTGTTAATGTAAATGACAAACGAGGGACCCAGTACCAATCCCCATGGCACATCGTTAGTCACAAGCCTCCGATCTGAAAAACAACCCTCCACTACCAATCTCTGCCTCCTTCTGCCAAGCCAATTTTGTATCCAATTGGTGAACTCACTCTGGATCCTATGTGATCTACTCCTCTGGACCAATCTTCCATGTGGGACCTTGTCAAAAGCCTTGTTAAATTCCATGAAGATGATGTTTGCTACCCTGCCCTCATCAGTCCTCTTGATCTCCTCTTTTTTCCTAAAAAAAAAATAAAGCTCATTTGTCAGACGTGATTTCCCACACACAAAGCCATGCTGACGATCCTTAGTCAGTTCTTGCCTTTCCAAATGCGAATGAATCTTGTCTCTCAGAATCTCAACCCATAGCTTTCCCACCACCTGAAGCAAAACTCACTTGCTAGTGGTTCCCTGGCTTATCCCTGCTACACTTCATAAATAAAAGGACAGTGCTAGCTATCCTGCAGTCTTCCAATACCTTTCCTGTGGCTGGCAAAGTTGCAAACCTCTCTGCCAGCAATCTCTTCCCTTGCTTCCCATAATATCCTAGGACACAACTGGTCATGCCTCGGAGATTTGTCCACCTTTTGTGTTTCTGGACCTCCAACACCACCTCCTTTCGTAAAGTTGATATGCTTCAGGGTCTCGGTTTCCTTCCCTGAGCTCGCTAGCTTCCATTTTCTTCTCCGCAGTAAATACAGAAGAGAAGCATTCAGTTAAGACCTTGTCCATTTCCCGTGGCTCCATACATTGATTACCACATTAGGTCCCATTAAGGATCACTCTCTTGCAGCTACCCTTTTACTCAATGTACTTATAGAATCTTTTAAGATTCTCCTTGATTTTATCTGTCAGGGATATCTCACAAATCCTAATTTGCCCTCCTAATTTCCTCCTTGTGTACTCCTACATCTCTTGTACTCCAAGGAATTTGCTTGATCCCAGTGCCTATACCTGATTTTTCCTAATTGGAACCTCAATATCCCTTGTCAACCAAGGCTCCCTAATCTTGCCAGCCTTGCTTTTTACTCCAACAGGAAAATGCTAGCCTTGAATTCTTCTGAACTCGCTTATAACACCCTCCCATTTGCCAGACATCCCTTTTTACCTGCAAACAGCCTCTCCCAATTAAGTTTTTTGCAAATTCTGTCTGATGCAGTTGAAATCAGCCTGACCCCTCTCCTCCTTTCACCACCACCCACCCCCCCCCCCCCCCCCCCCCCCCCCCCTTTTTGCAATTCAGGATTTTAACTTGAGGGCCATAAATATCTCGAAACTAATAGAATTGTCATCACTAGTCCCAAAGGGGTCCCCACCGATACACCAACCACTTGCCCAACATTCCTCCCTAAGAGGAAGTCAAGTGTAGCCCCTTATTAGGGCTATCTCCATATTGTCATAGAGCAATACAACATGGATACAGGCCCTTTGGCCCGATGAGTCCATGCCAACCAGTCCATTGCTTCAGAAAATTTTATTGGACACACTTAAATTCTGCCCCACCCAATTCCTTGGCACTAAGACAGACCATGTCAATATTAGGGAAGTTGAAATCATCAACTGTTACAATCCTGTTAAATCCTACACCTATCTGATTTTTTTTTCACGCTCTGCATACATGCTCTAATTCACTTTCACTATTGGCAGGCCTATAGTATAATCCCATCAAAGCGATCACCCCTTTTCTACTGATCCGTCCTTGCTGAACATTCTCCCTGGGACATCCTAAGTACTGCCATGACCATAACCAGCAGTGCAACTCCTCCTCTTATCTCCATGTCTGTCACTGTTTTCAAAAAAAAAATCAGTACCCTGGAACATTTAAGCTGCTGCTCTTGCCCATCTTTCAACCACGTTTTCATAATCGCTAAAATATCACAATCCCATGTGCCGATTCATGTTCTGAGTTCATCTGCCTTGTCCCTTCAGGCTTTTTGCACTAAAGTAAATGCAGTTTAACTATCAGACCTTCCGTGCACCCTGGCCTGCCAACTGTACTTGCTTGCTCTAATCTCCATATTTGCTTCATTTTTCTCATCTAATGCATGACTACCTTGTGTCCCAACCCCCTGCCAGACTAGTTTAAACCATCCTGAGTAGCTTTAGCAAACCTCCCACAGGGATATGGGTCCCTCTCCAGTTCAGATGCAATGTGTCCCTCCTTGTCCAGCTCGCCTCTGCCCAAGGAAAGATCCCAATGGTCCAGTAGCTGAAGCTCTCCTGTCTGAACCAGCACTTCAGCGATGCACGCATTCACCTTATTCTCCAATTCCTCTATTCTCTCTTGTGCATAGCACAGGGAGTAATCCTGAGATTACATCCATACAGGTCTTGCTCTTTGCTTTTTTGCCTAGCTCCCTATATTCACTTTGCGGGACCTTCTCTCCCTTCTTGCCTATTGTTGTTGATAACTTTATGGACCACAACCCCTGGCTGTACGTCCTTCCTCCCTTTTTAGAATGTACTCTGAGACATCCTTGGCACTAGGGAGGCAACACTTGTGGTCACCAAAACGCCTATCTATTCCCTTGCTATTGAGTCCCCTACAACTACTGCTCGCCTAGGATTTGACCTTCCCTTCTATATGACAGTGGCACCATAACTGGCTCTGATCGGACTGCAGATGTTGCTTTCCCCTGAGAGGCCATACAGCCCAACATTATCCAAAATGATATACTTATTAGGGAGGGAAACAGCCGTAGGGAACTCCTGCACTACCTGCCTGCCCCTCCTGCTGGTCACCCATCTATCTGGCTGAACCTTCAGTGTGACCACCTCTCTGAGCTCCTGTCCACAACACTCGCTGCCTCCTGTATTCTCCAAGTAAGTCCAATTGCTGTTCCAACCCATCCATGTGGTCTGACAGGAACTGTAGCTGAACACACTTCCTGCAAATGTAGTTGTCTGGGATACTTCTCCCTGATCTCTCACATTTCACAGGAGGAGCATATCACGCCAGTGACTTCCATTTCTACCTCCTGAAGTTAGTATTGGGTTAAAAGAAAGAAAAAAGGAAAGAAAGACATTATCATACCTTGTCACCATTCAGCTTTCTCGCCAAAGCCTCACTCATCGAGGCCTAAGACCTGAAGCACAGCACTTCTCAGCACTTCAAAACGGTCCTTCTCAAAATGGCCATTCTGTTAGAGCTTGCCTCCCCTTTTCTCACTAGGCCTGTCAGTAGGAAAAAGTTCATCTGTACATGGTATTATATCTCCTGTGTTTTGTTTGCAGTGGAATGAGGATTTCACAGACACCCTAGATGTAAACTGGACATCCCCAAAAGAAAAGAACTCCTGCAAACAAACAAATCAGGTAAAGATTCTACCATATGCATGTACGTGTGTCCACGTCATTTAGTATATAATTAAAGTAACAACTGGGCTTTGTACTGTAAAAAGAAAATAAGTAACTTATCGTAAATCTATGCAATAACAACTTTAATGGAAACGTAAGCAACTTTCCTTTGTAAATTGTACAGGGCAAGTTTTTAAAAAAAAAAGTATTGTAAGGCTAAGTGTGGAAAAAGTAGGACAACTTTGAGATACATTTTGCATGAATGGAGAAGCTGATGTACTTTTTGTTTGGGGCAAATTGTGGTTATTTTGATGGTTCATTGTATACAATATGCTCTGGTAGTGAACTTTGTACACCAAGAAAGTTCCAGATTCAGTCCTGATTCTTCTACTGAGTGAGTTGATATTACTTGAGACAGAGAAGGTTTGCTGCAACTGACTCTGGACTGGAAAAAGTTGTGATTTTTTTTTTGGGGGGGGTGGGGGGAATCTGGGTGTCGCTCATAAAGTCGGCATTTATTGTCCATCCTTAACTGTCCTTGATGTGGCCATGAGCTTTGAACTGCTCCCATTCATTCTGCTGGTGAGCAGCAAGTTCCAGTATTTTAGGCCCAGCAATGATGAAGGAACAAAATGTTCAAGTGATTGGTGCAGGGCATTTGGGTGGTAGTGTTTCTGTGCACCAGACACAGTACAGCACAGGAACGGGCCCTTTGGCCCACAATGTCAATTTAAATTGCACATCTGCCTGCACATGGTCAATATCCCTCAATTCCCTTCTTGTTCATGTATCTCTCCAAATGCCTCCCAAACATCACTATCGTATTTGCTTCCCCCACCTCCCCTGGCAGTGTGTTCCAGGCACCTACCACTCTGTGTTTTCAAAACACAACAAAACTTGCCATGCAAATCTCCTTTTAAACTGTTCCCCTCTCGCCTTTAAATCTCTGCCCTCTAGTATTTGACATTTCCATCCTGGAAAAAGACTCTGGGTAGATAGTCTATGCCTCTCATACATGTTTGTCCAGCTTTTCCTTGTAGCTAATGCTGTCTAATCTAGGCAACATCTTAGTGAACCTCTCCAAAGCCTCTACATCCTTCCTGTAATGTGGTGACCAGAACTGCACACAGTACTCCAAATGTGGTCTAACCAAAGTTTGATGCAGCTGCAATATGTGACTTCCCAACTTTTATTGTTGGTGGCAGAGATCACACCAACAATTTTGGGAAATGCTGTTCAAGTAGTCCAGGTCAACGACTGGCTCTGATGTGTAGCAGAGGAGGGTGGAGTTGAGCAGGGCTGTAGTGATAGGAGACTTGATAATTGCGTGGGGGGGGGGGGGGAAGACAGATGGGAGATTCTGTGGCTGTCAACAAGACTCCAGGAAGGTATGTTACTTCTTGGGTGGCAGGGTCAAGGATGTCTTCAAGTGGTTACAGAATATTCTCAAGGGGGAGGGTGCGCAGCCAGAGGTCATTGTATACATTGGTACCAATGGCATAGATAGAGAAAAGGATGAGGTCCTGCAAAATGAGTACTGAGAGTTGGGCAGGTGGTTTTAAAAAAAAACCAGGACCTCGGGGTTTATAATCTCTGGATTACTGAATACTTTC
The DNA here is from genome assembly GCF_009764475.1 of Pristis pectinata. Lineage (NCBI taxonomy): Eukaryota > Metazoa > Chordata > Chondrichthyes > Rhinopristiformes > Pristidae > Pristis > Pristis pectinata. Next base: position 25,340,701 of record NC_067406.1, read on the forward strand.
GGTGCCATGTGCCAGTGAGAGTAGGAACAGGATTGTGCAGTTGAGCTCATGGCTGAGGAGCTGGTGCAGGAGGCAGGGATTCAGGTTCCTGAACCATTGGAATCTCTTCTGGGGCAGAGGTGACCTGTACAAGAGGAACACACTGCAACTGAACTGGAGGGGGACCAATATCCTGGCTGGGAGATTTGCTGAGCTACTTGGGGAGGTTCTAAACTAATCTGCTGGGGGTGGGAGAATGCAGTGAGACTCGAAGCAGAAGTAACAGATGAGAAAGTTGAGGCAAATTAGAAGTGAGTAACTGCAGTAGGCAGGATGGGCAGCGAGGAAGGTCTAATGGGCTAAACTGCATTTATTTTAATGCAAGAAGCCTGACTGCTAAGGCAGATGAGCTTGGGGCATGGATGGGCACGTGAGGTTGTGTTAGAATATCACAACAGTACTTGGGGAGGCTATTCCTGACAGTGTTTAGTGAATCAATTTAGGAATAAGAAAGGGGTGATCGCTTTGATGGGATTGTACTATAGATCCGATGGCAGTTCTAGTCCTGTGTGCGTGGGCCGCCACACCACTCCACACCCCCCCCCCCCCCCCCCCCCCCAGAAACATCCATCGGGGGAGTAGAGCCCCCAGTCTGTGTGGCTGGCCTTGCCAACACAGTGCGGGTACCCTCACTGGTTGCTCAATGTCCAAGTGTGCCGGTTTGAGGCGGTCCACTGTAAAATTCTCTTCCTGGCCACCCACCTCCACAACACATGGATCCGTTGTGCCAGATCACCTTGAAGGGTCCCTTGTACGGCTGCTGTAGAGGTGACCTGTGCATGCCCCTGCGAATTAAGAAGTACTCACAGTCTTGGAGGTCTTTAGGGGTGAAGGATGGCATGGGACCATGCCTGGAGGTCAGGACCAGTGCCATGGTCCCTACCTTGTCCCGTAGCCTCGTTAGCACTGCTGCTGGAGTTTCTTCCGAACCTCGGGCCTCTGGTATGAACTTACCCGGGACTGTTGGGAGGGGGGGGGGGCACCGTAGACCAATTCCACCAAGGAGGTGCTCAGGTCCTCCTTGGGGGCTGTGCAGATGCCCAGTAGGGCCCAGGGAAGCTCATCTGTCCAGTTGGGGGGCCCCTGAGGTGCGCCATCAAGGCCGACGAGACGCCGGTGGAATCGCTCTACCAAACCGTTGGACTGGGGATGGTACGCCGTGCTGTGATGCAGCTGGGTGCCCAGGAGCTGCGCCAGTGCTGTCCACATACCAGACGTGAACTGCACCCCTCTGTCAGAGGTGATGTCCGTTGGGAGGCCAAACCTGGCGATCCAGTTTGCAATGAGTGTCCTGGCGCGGGACTCGGTGGACATGTCTGCGAGCGGTACGGCTTCCGGCCGTCTGGTGAACCTGTCTACCATGGTAAAGATATACCTGGTGCCCCGGGAGACAGGCAGGGGGCTGACTATGTCCACGTGTATGCGTTGGGGCCTCCTGTGCATCGGCTGGAACTGCTGGAGGGGAGCCTTCCCGTGCTGCTGGACTTTGGCGGTCTGGCAGTGTATGCAGGTCCTGGCCCAGTATCCAACCTGTTTGCGCAAATCGTGCCAGACAAATCTGTCTGCTACCAGCTTGATGGACACCCGGATGGATGGGTGGGCCAGGTTATGCAGCGTGTCGAACACCCGGCACCTCCGTGCTGCTGGTACCACTGGTCGGGGTTTGCCGGTAGACATGTGGCACAGGAGTCGATTCGCTGCTGGGCCGATGGGGACGTCCTCCAACTGGAGCCCCGAAATGGCAATGTGGTAAGCCGGGATCTCAGTGTCCGACTGTTGTGCTTCTGCTAGTGCTGCGTAGTCTCATCCTGAGGATGATATGCCCGCTGAGTGGAGGCAGGGGCGAGACAGTGTGTCGGCGACAACGTTGTTGTTACCTGCGATGTGGTGGACGTCCGTGGTGAATTCTGAAATAAAGGACAGGTGCCTCTGCTGCCGAGCCGACCATGGGTCTGATACCTTGGCCAGTGCGAAGGTGAGGGGCTTGTGGTCTGTATACACAGTGAACTCCCTTCCCTCAAGGAAGTACCGGAAACGCCGGACAGCCAGGTAGAGCGCTAGCAACTCTCTGTCGAAAGCGCTGTGCTTCACCTCTGGTGGCTGTAGGTGCCAGCTGAAGAAAGCGAGTCGTCGCTACTGGCCCTTGATGAGCTGCTCCAGGACTCCACTGACTGCCGTGTCGGAAGCGTCGACCGTGGCTGCCGTGGGTACATCGACTCCTCAGGTGCACTAGGAGGGCTGCCTTTGCCAGCGCCTCCTTGGCCTGCTCGAGCGCCTCTGTGGACTCCGCGTCCCATGCCACCTCTTTGGCCTTGCCGGCCATCAGTCCTGGATGTGGGGTACCAGGTATCCGTCGGCGGTTGTGGTGTCATTGAGCCTCCTGTAGTCTCCGCAGGGCCTCCATCCTCCTGCGGACTTGGGCACCATGTGCAGCGGGGATGCCCGCGGGCTGTCTGAGCGGCATACGATTCCCACCTCTTCCATCTTACGGAACTCCTCCTTGGCAAGGTGGAGCTTGTCGGGTGGGAGCCTGCGAGTTTGGGCATGCAGTGGTGGTCTTTGCGTGGGGATGTGGTGCTGCACGCTGTGCTTGGGGTTCCCTGTGGAGAACTGCAGGGTGACTATGGAGAGGAATTCCATCAACACCCTGGCAAATTCGTTATCCGAGATGGTCACGGAATCCAAGTGGAGGGCCGGTAGCTTGGCTTCTCAGAGCAGGAAAGTCTGGAACGTCTCGGCGTGGACCAAATGTCTGCCTTCTAGGTCGACCAGGAGGCAGTTGGTTCGTAGGAAATCTGCCCCTAGTAGCGACTGTGACACGGCTGCCAACGTGAAAGTCCAAGTGAAGCGGCTGGACCCGAAATGCAGTGAGATAGTTTGCGGGCCGTACGTCTGATTACTGGTGCCATTTGTAGTGGTGAGTTCAGGGCCTGGGACTGCATTACGAGTGTCCATGTTCGAGGGGGAAGTACGCTGACTTCTGCTCCAGTGTCTACCAGGAAGCACCACCCGGAGTGTCGGTACAGGAGGCTGTCTCGGTGGCCAGCCGTCGTAGCCATTAGCGACGGCTGGCCCTGGCATTTCCCAGAAAGCACATAGTGGACAGCAGCGGCGCACGCCTGAACCCCACCTTTGGTGATAGAAACACCATTGTTCTGAACTTTCATCTTTCTCCCCCATGGGTCTCAAAGGCTTCAGTTGCGGGGCCCGGGCTTTGGGGCGCGCGCTCGTGGCTAGGCCAATTGGGGCTGCTCCACGTTGCTTACTCTGCCAAAGGATGTCTGCTTTAGCTGCGACCCTGTGTGGGTCGCTGAAATCCTCACTCGCGAGGAGGAGGTGAATGTCCTCTGGCATTTGCTCGAGGAATGACCTGTTCAAATAAAAAGCACGGCTTATTGCCGTCCATAAGCGCCAGCATATCATTCATGGGCTTGGATGGCATGTGGTCGCCCAGACCGTCCATGTGTACGAGCCGCACGGCCCATTCACGGCAGGAGAGTCCAAAGGTGCGGATCAGGAGCGCCTTAAGCTTAGTGTACCTGTCCTCCGTTGGTGGCTGGCATAGGAAGTCGATGATCCGGCCTGCCGTGTCCTGGTCAAGCGTGCTGCCCATGTAGTAGTACCGCGTGGCGTCGGCTGTAATGTCTCTAATATTAAACTGGGCCTCGGCCTGCTTGAACCAAACGTGGGGCTGAGTGGCCCAGAAAGTCGGGAGCTTCAGAGAGACCGTGCTGTGCGAGTTGCTCGAACTCATGGCTGGTCGCTGAGTCGCCAAGTCGCCGGCTCCGGATGCCATCTGGAACGTCGGGGTCACCAATGTAGCCACGCAATGCACTACTAAAGGAACACAAGGAGGCAGAGAGTGCTGAACTCAAAACCCTTTACTAATTCAAAACCGCGTGCTTAAATCTCCCATCCCATGGGCCCCTGCGACCCGCGGGGCAGACGTGACTTCCGACTGTCCCCGGAGGGTCCGCCCCGAGCGGGTAGTTCCGAACACACTACTGCGTGTCTGCCCGTGGCTCTCGATAGCAGTTCGAGTCCCGCGTGTGCAAGCCTCCACACAAAGTTAATTTTGATGGTATTAGACAGGAACTTGCAAAGATAGATTAGCAGGTAAAGGGACATCTAGCCAGTTGGAGGCCTTTCTTTACAAAAAAAAATGAGATTGGGAGAGTTCAGGGCCAACATTGTTACTGTTGGAATGAGGGGCTAGGCTGTCAGGATTAGGGATCCCTGACGGACAAGGGATACTGAGGCTCTGGTCAGGAAAAATGAGGCATGTGTCAGGTATAGGCAGTTGGTTCTGAGCAAATTCCTTGAGTATAAGCAATAAAGGAGTACACTTCAGGGGGAAATCGGGAGGGCAAAAAGGGAACATGAGATAGCTTTGGCAAATAAGATAAATAAGAATCCTATGAGATTCTATAAGTATATTAATAGCAAAAAGGGTAACTAGGCAGATATAGGGTCCCCTTAAGGATTAGTGTGGTCATTTGAGCCATGGGATATGGGCAAGGTCTTAAATTAATACTTCTCATCTGTATTTACCATGGAGAAGGCCATGGAAGCTAGGGGATTCAAGGAAGAGAATGGTGATGTCCTGAAACATACTGATATTGCCAAAGAGGTGGTGTTGGCAGTCATGAGGCATAAAGGTGGATAAATCCTTGGGGCCTGATTAAATGTATCCTAGAACATTGTGGGAAGCAAGGGAATAAATTGCTGGATCCCAGCAGGGATTTTTGTATCATTGTTAGCCATGAGTGAAGTACCTGAAGATAGGAGGGTGGTTAATGTTGTGCCTTTATTTAAGAAGGGCCGCAAGGATAAGCCAGGGAAGTACAGGCTGGTGAGCCTAAGGTCAGTGGTGGGAAAGCTGCTGGAAGGACTAGGGAGAAATGGGATCCACCTGCATTTGGAAAGGCAAGGACTGTTTAGGGAGAGTCAGCATGGTTTTATGTGTGGGAAATCGTGTCTCACCAATTTGATTTTTTTTTTGAAGGGGTGACCAAGAGGATTTAGGGCAGGGAGGTAGACGTTGTCTACGTGAATTTTAGCAAGGTCTTTGACAAGGTGCAACATGGTAGGCTGGTCTGGAAGGTTGGATCACATGGGATCCAGGGTGAGCAAGCAAATGGGATACAGACTTGGCTTGACATTAGAACTCAGACTGGTAGTGGAGAGTGATTTTTCAGATTGGAGGCCTGTGACTGGTGATGTGCCACAGGGATTGGTGCTGGGTCCCCTGTTGTTTGTCATGTATATTAATAATTTGGATGACAATTTAGGTGGCATGATGAGTAATTTTGCAGATGATACCAAGATTGATGGTATAGTGGGCACTGAAGAAAGTTATCCAAGGTTACAGCAAGATTTAGGTCAACTGGGGAAAGTGGGCCAAGGAATGACAGATGGAATTTAATGTGGACAAGAGTGAAATGTTGCATCTTGGGAAGTTACCCAGGCAGCACTTGCACAGTAAATGACAGAGCCCTGGGGAGTGCTCTGGAACAGAGACCTAGGGGGTACAAGTACATAGTTCTCTGAAAGTGACAACACAGTTAGACAAGGTGTTGATGCATATGTTGTGCTTGACTTTATCAGATGGGGCATTGAGTACACGAGTTGGGATGTCATGTTACAGCTATATAGAATGCTGATGAGACTGCACCTGGAACATTGTGCAGTGACCAGAATGCACACAATAGGAAAGATGTGATTATGTTAGGGAGTGTATGGAAAAGATTCCTGAGGATGTTGTTGGACCTGGAGGGCTTGAGTTATAAAGAGAGACTAGATAAGCTAGGACTGTTTTCCATGGAGCAAAGGAGGTCTGAGGGTGACATTATAGAGGTTATAAAAATCATGAGGGACATGGATAAGGTAGATGGACACAGTCTGTTTTCCAGAGTAGGGGAGTCCAAAACTAGAGGGTATGTGTTTAAGGTGAGAAGGGAAAGATTTAAAGGGTATCTGAGGGGTAAGTTTTTCATGCAGAGGAAGGTGGGTATATAGAACAAGCTGGTGGGTACAATTATAATGTTTAAGAGACATTTGGACAGGTTCATGGATAGGAAAGGTTTAGAGGGATATGGGCTAAGTGCAGGCAAATGGGACTAGCACAGGAAGATACCTTTGGTTGGTATGGATGAGGTTAGCTGAAAGGCTGGTTTCTGTGCTTTATAGAGTTCAATGACCTGTGTAGAAAGTTGCCTCTGGAATCTTGCTGCCCAAATTTGGGTTTGGCGTCCATGAATTCGTACCTTGGGAGGAGAAGGGTAGCAGTTTGAGGAGGAAACAAACATGTTTATGCTTTCTCTTAGCACATCAACTATTAAAGCACTGTGAGAATAGTATAACAACATCAGATATGCTTGGAATTCAGTTTGATGCCAAGCAGCCATGGAATTTAACTTATCTAAAGCAGACATCAGTAACTTCAGGCTGTTGTCCCAACTATAGGTAGTGTTGAGAGATGAGAGAGGAGAAAAAAATGACTTGAATTCTTCTAGTAATCTCCTGGATGTGGAATCGGCTTCCTAATCAGATTGTACTGAAACAGATGTCAAGAATGTTTGACATTTGATATCCAGCTGAACTCAAGAATGAAAGTTGCTGCATGTTAGTACTGAAACTGTAGTTTTTGTCTTGAAATCTGGTGGGGAAATTTTGTAAAAATGGCATTTGTTCATTAGTTGATTTATCTTGTAGGAAATTCTGCAGTATTTCTGATTCTGGGTCAAAATTTCATTGTGATCTTTTTCCTTAAAGTAGCTACACATGCAGCAATTTGTTGGAAGAGCCCACTTTCTCACTATATCGACCACTAGTAGAGGATGTTTCTTTTTTTAAGACCTTTCCATTTTATGGCCTCCATAAAGGACTGAATAGCATGAGGCAGGTTTGAGTAAGTTGTATCCTTGATGTTCAGGATTTTAGAAAGGTCTATTGCAAAATTTCATGACAAGGGGAAGCCAATGGATGTAATATTTGAATTTTCAGAAGGCTTATGTCCCAAACAGGAGATTGGCCAACGAGGATAAGGCATATGTAATTGGGGTAAATATTTTCATGAATCGAGAATTGATTATTGGGTAGAAAGCAAAGTGTTTGAGTAATCTGATTTATTCCCGTTGACAAGTTGTGAATAGTACTTTAGATACAGCTATTCTCAATTTATATCAGTTCATTTGATTGAGAGGACCAAATGTCACATTTCCAAGGTTTTTGACGGTATAAAACTAGGTGGTATTGCTAGTAGGGAGGAGGATGTAAAGGGAAATAGTTAAGCTGAGTGAGTGGCAGATGGAATATGATGTGGAAAAATGTAAAGTTATCCACTTTGGTGTACAAAACAGAAAAGCAGAGTATTAAATGGTGAGAGATTGAACATCAATGTTATCCAAAGGGACCTCTGGGTGTGTTTTGTACTCTTTGTTAAAACAGTATGCATACAGTTACAACAGTATGCATACAGTTACAACATAATTAGGAAGGCAAATGACATGTTGGTCTTTATTATGAGAGGATTTGAGTACAAAAAAAAGATGTCTTGCTCTGCACCTAGAATATTGTTTACAGTTTTGATCTCTTTACCTAAAGGAGGACATACTTCCCATAGAGGTGTGTAGCAAAGATTCACTAGACTGGTTTGGTGGGTTTTTGTATGATTTGCAGATATATACATGGTGGGTTTTTATACGATGAGATGGACTCTTGGCCTCAGAATTACCTTGTTATGACCTTGCACCTTATTGTCTACCTGCACTGTACTTCCTCTATAGCTGTGACACTTTTCTGCTATTGTTTTTACCCTGTACTACCTCAATGTACTGTGTAATGAATTGATCTGTATGAGCGGTATGCAAGACAAGTTTTTCCACTGTACCTCAGTACAAGTGACAATAATAAACCAATCCCAATGCAAATAAGGAGAGATTTAAATCAATTAGGCCTGTATCCTCTAGATTTTAGAAAAATGAAAGCTGATTTCATTGAAACTTTAAATTCTCATTGTGTTCAATAGGCTGATGTAGGAAGGATGTTTCCCCTGACTGACAAGCATAGAACCAGGCATTACAGTCTCAGCATGAGGAGTAGGCCATTTAGGACTGAGATGAGAGGTTTCTTTATGCAGTTGGGAGTAAATCTTTGGAGTTCTCTACCCTGCCCAGCTGTGGAGGTTTAGATTTCTGGATAGTGTAAAACGTGGAAATTGAAGATGGCAGAAGAGGCCGAAAGGATCAAATGGCCTACTCCTACTCCAGTTTCCTTTTATTCTTGTAATATACCCAGTGGGACATAATCATATCAGAATTTTTATTTTTTGTCATTTTTTGAGCTCCAGCTAATTGGGTGCGGATGTAGAAACGTTCAAATGTTTTCCACAGTAGTGCTGGTGAGTGTGACCTATTCTGTTTACTTTCTCTGTAGTGTGAAAAATGTGATTAGGAAGTTTGCCCACTTTAGGCAGTTTGTTGTTTTTTCGGTCTACATGCAACACTGTTCCTTTCTGCCTTTTGATTGTATCTGTTGAAATAGAAATTGTTCTACTGTAATTTAAAGTGAAATAAAAGTATTTCAGTTTGTAGTCACCACCTTCACAGTTTTGAAATCTGAACATTGTCCTTAAGAGATTAGTTCACTTCACCAACATCCTTGTTACTAAGCTTATTAACTGTCATGGCTCCAATGTGTTAGAAGATACTGCAACAGCTCAACAAGATTAAAGGACAGGAGCTTCCTACCCTCTGACCTCAAGCATTAGAAACAACAGGAACACTAATGTCTTGGGAATGCCATAATTTTTTTCAATTTTGCCTCCAAGCCACATTATTATGATGGGTGTTTACAGTCTTGTCTTTGCTGGGTCAAAATCCTAAATTTTCTTCCCAACCATCAAGGAAAACTGCTGTTGATGGGAAGGCCCACTGCTTCGGTTTGGTGGCATGGTTTAGACAATTAATGCTGGCCTTATTGGCATTTTCCACATCCCAGAATTAAATTCTAAAAACTTGCAGAACTTAAATGTTTTAGTTTCAATTTTATTTAGTGAAAACTAGAGGTTACCGTAATCGCAAACCAAATGCATGGTGGAATATAAGGATTATTTTATCATCACGGCATTAAGTGAACAATAACATGGTCATCTTTTTGCAGGAACACTAAATAGGAAATATTTTTGTTAAAAATGTGAACTAGGGTGTGGTCACATGATCACTGCAGATTAAATAAAATATTCAGCTGCTGAAACCAATCTAATATACAGTCTGAACAACAGAAAAGTTTTAAAAAATCGCAAGTAGTATTGGCATGATCTAAGAACACTTGTGAAGAAACAAAAATAAAAGGAATTGGAATTTGGCCTTTACTAACATCAAAGTAATTATTAAGGCAGTGGGCTTGTACTCAAGTTATGACAAGTCCTTGAAAGAATGTAGGAAACTGGGATACATTCTAGGGAGCTTGAGGGGATGGCAGCATTTCAGTTATGTTACTGGACTGGTAGTTTAGAGGCCTGGACTAATGATTTGGAGATGTAACTTGAAATTGTATCATGGTAGCTAGGGAATTTAAATGTAGTTCAATAAATCGTGAATAAAATGCTGGCATCTGACACTGAAACAAAAATCCATCTAGTTATAAATGTTCTTGTAAGGAAGGGAATTTGTTGTCTTTAATCAGGCCTATATGTCACTCCAGCCTCTGAACAATGTGGTTTGCTCTTAAATAAACCTTCCATAATAGCTTGCCAAGTCATTTTGTTGTTTAGTTGTCATTGCTTGGTACAACAATAAAACTGAACAGTCAGCTGTCATTGACCAAGGCTCTCCGTTCTAGTGTGACAAAGGTGTAAGTGCTCCAGTCAGCTCAATGAATTCTGCTGATTGCCACCCACGAATCTGCTTCAGCTGACGAATCCCTTCCATGCTGAGCACCACCACTTGAAGAAAGTGCTGTGGAGCAAGAATGGATTCTGAGTATTGGTTGATGTGGTACACTATTCTAACGTGGAATGTTTGATGTCCCTTTGCTGCTGCTGAACTTTTGGTCTCTGAGTTCTAGGAATACCCAACAACTGTAGCAGTTCAAAGAGGCACTTCAGCATCACGTTCTCAAGAGTAATTGGAAATGGCCATTGCAGCAAAGTTGAAAGTAATCCACGAATAAAACCAAAATACAATAAAATATACTGGTACCAAAAAAAGCAGTGAAGAGGCTGTGAATGAGTTGGAGATGTTGAGAGGCAGTGCTTGAAGAAAGGAAATGGTTCCAATAGTTGAGAGATCAATAATGCAGATCCTTTGATATAGGATTAAGTGCCAAAGATTTAGACAAAGTATTGGCATCTATGTTTCATACAGCATTATAAAGATAGGAAATATGTCTTTGGCGTTTAGTGATGTATGCAGAGAATGTATGTAGCCAGCTGCTCCCCCACAATTAGTTACTAATTTCATACAGCATGGGGAAATTGGTGTTCTTGTGCATAAATCACACAAAGTTAGTAGGCATGTGCAGCAAGTAGTTAAGAAGCCAAATAGCATATTAACACTTATTTCACAGAGGTTGAAGTTTGGAAATGGGGAAGTTTTGTTATAATTATACAGGGTGTTTTGGTGAGGCCACATCTGGAGTATTGAACACAATTTTAGTCCCTTTTACAGAAGAAAGGTAATAGTGGTATTAGAAGCAGTCCGTAGGAAATTCACCAGGCAAATTTCTGGGATGACAAGGCTGTCCTATAAAGAGATGCTGAACAGATTGGGTCTGTATTCCTTGGAGTTTAGAAGAATGAGGGTGGTCTTACTGAAACGTATAAATCCTAAGAGGGAATGACAAGGGAAGTAAGGGTTTGTGGAAAGGAATAAAGAGCATTTGTGAACTCAGATGTTGGAAGAGGAAGGATACCTCTATGGGAAGTAAAGGATATGGGGTTAGTGCAAGAAAGTAGCATTAAGGATAACATCAGCTGTGAATTTTGTTTTAATTGAATGGTGGAGCAGGCACAAGGGGGTAGAATGGCTTAGTCCTACTTTCTTTTGTTCTGCAATGTGCTGCCTGAAGTTGTGATGGAGGCAGTTACTCTAACAACGTTGAAGAAGCTTCTAGGCAAGTACTTGAATCGCCAAGGCTTGGGAAGCCATGCATCTAATGCAGGTAAATGGGATTAGTGAAAGTAGGTACAGTGTGCAGCATGATATGGTGGGCTGAAGGGCTTCTATCTGTGCTGTATTGTTCTATGTCTCTGCTTGGGTGACTACAGCTCCAACAGCACTCAAGAACCTCAACACCATCCACAAAAAGCAAAATTGATGCATCATCAACTACTTAAACATTCATTCCTTCCACTGCCAGCACATAGTGACTGCAGAGTGAATCATCTACAGAATGCACTTTAGTTATTTCCCCAAGGCTGTTCAAGAGCACAGGAATACCACTATTTGCAGGCTTCACTTCACATTGCAGACCAGCCTGATTTGGAGGTAAATTGCCAGCCATTCATTGTTGCTGGGTTTAAATTCTGGAACTCCCTAGTAAATGGAACAATGGGAGTACCTTCATCAGAAAGACTGCAGCAGGTTAGGAAGGCAAGTCAGTGACACCTTCTCAAGGGCACTTGCTGATTGGTAATAAATGCTGATGTTACCAGCAACAATCAAATCCCAGAAACTGAATAAAATGTGGTCTCGCCAAAGCCTTGTACACTCACAGCAACTTTCCCTATTCTTATGTTCAATCCTTTTTGCAATTAAGGCTGTCATTCTATTTGCCACCTTAAATGCTAACTATTTAATTTACGAGAACACCTAGATCTTGCTGTTCTACAGCATTCTGCAGTTTCTCTTCATTTAAACAACATTCTACTTGTCTATTCTTACCAAAGTGGTTACCCTCACATTTTCCCAGCTAGTATGCCACCTGCCAAATTTTTGGCCATTAGCTTAATCTATCGATATCCCTTTTGTAGATCCTCTGAGTCCTCCTCACAACTTTCTTTTCCTAACTACCTTTGTCCCTGGTGTTTGTTCCAACCAATCCTCACATCTTGCTCATTATGGATGGAATTTGGATCCCTGTTTATGTCCAACTAGCCCAATTTCTGATGCCTCATACCTGGACTCCAAATGTTCTGAATGAATAATAGATCCATTTCTCCCTCTGTTCCCACCCATGGTCTACCTGAAGTCTTTCACAAGCTCCACAATTGGTAATTGGTTCGGCACAACATTGTGGGCCGAAGGGTCTGTTCCTGTGCTGCACTGTTCCATGTTCTAATGGCAGATGTAGACAGATCCTTCTATGGAGAATATGTGCAATGCTCATTGTGTTGCATGTGACACATTGGCCACAAACTAAACAACTTAATGGATAAAGGTTGATCTTTATCACCAGCAGATTTCATTAGTTGCAATGCACACAAAATGCTGGAGGAACTCAACAGGTCAGGCAGTATCTATGGAGGGAAATGAACAGTCAGCTAATGAAGGGTCTTAGCCCAAAACGTCAACTGTTCATTTCCCTCCATAGATGCTGCCTGACCTGCTGAGTTGCTCCAGCATTTGGTGTGTGTTGCTCCAGATTTCCAGCACCTGCAGTCTCTCTTGTGGTTGTAGATATCATTAGTTATTTGAGGAGCTTATTTTGGGTAATACCAATGTTTCCAAAGACCAGAAATGTGTTTAAGTTGTGGTGAGGAGCTTTGGGTTAGTGTCGGGAAATATAGGTTTTTCTGTACCTGTACCACTATTTGTAAAGTGAAACAATATTTCCTCAATTTCTTTCTCCCAATTAACTTAAACCTATGACCCCTACATATTGGCTTCTCTACCAAGGGATATAGGCCCTTCCTGTTCATTCTTTCTAGGCCTCTTAATTTTATATGTCTCATTTAAATTTCCCCTCTGTATCCTTTGATCCAAATAAAACCACCCCTATCTAGCCACTTTCTCCTCACAACTATAATTTTACAGCCCTGGTGGCACTGTCATAAATTTCCTCTACAATCTCTCTGGTGCTGTCCTGAGGTTGGGAATATGGAGCTATGTATAATCAGAATAGAGGTGCCATTGCTCCGCATTTAATCATTCTGTATTAGGCCTGGCAGTGGTTGACACCCTGTGCCTAAATTAAAGGCTATAATATAAAAGTTGCCATTTCTCATTTTGGTTTATAGAAAAATCACTCGAAGGCAATGCAAAAAACATATTTAAAATGATTTAACGAGAAAGAAAAAACTATTATGGAGCAACTACCAAAGAGAGATGCCACTAAACATTATATAAGAGATCAAATGAAGTGTGTTCCAACTCTGGTTGGATTTGCACACAAAAGAAAAACCTTAAGCCACTCAAACCTTTCTCGTTGTTCTGTCAGGTGTTGCTTTAAAACCATATCTCAAGAACTACACCTGACAAAAATTTACAGACTTCAGTTTGAAAATTTTACTTAACACTGTGTTTTCTCACTAAGTGTCAGCCCAGATTAAATGATCAGGTCTGTGGAGTGGGATTTGAATCCATGACTTTCTGATGGAGATTTATCACTACTGCATGAAGCCTAGCAACATAGGGTTATATGTCATATAATGAATGTTCAGAGTTAAATCTTGTGTTTGTACTAATGCTGATTCTGTAGATGTTTTTACTCTTTCTAGATCTGTAACCAAGAGACATCTTATGATATTCTAGGAACAGATATCTGGGCAGTTAACTCCTTTGAAAATATCAGGTATGTGCTTTTGCTTTTCCATGTTTACTTTTAATTGGTTATCCCCCAACTGCTTTTCCCTGCAACTTGTACTTTTTCCAGTGCCCCACTTCCCTTCAAGTTATTGGGGGACTGCAATATTACTTGACCTTCCTGTTCTTGTCAGTACTTCAACTATTCTGAATCTTGTGTGGCTTAGATACCAGAATAGAGTGTGTGGGTCTCTTAGTTGGGGGATGTGCAATAAAGCTTTTGGACTAGCATGTACCTTGCAGATTAAAGGCTGATGAGCAGGGGCAAGTATTAATATTTATAACAGTGGAAATATACTTTTTTATGCAAAGCTTGGACTGGTAGGGGGATTACGGTGATAAATGCAGCCAGAGAAACTAAATGTAACAAAGTTGTCTGTGCACCTCCCAAATTGAATAAAAGTTTTAAATTTAAATAAGTTTGGATTTTCATTCAACGTGAAGAAATTGCTGTGACTTACTGCATTCTAATTTAAATAAAAGATTTAATGCTTGGGAGTACTGGCATCCCCAGGGAACTCATTGCTTTCTAGGTTAGCCAGTTCTTTAAATAACTTCAGTTCACAGAAATAGAGTCCCCTGATCCTTTAGATATAATGTGACATAGGAAATAAATTGATATCATGCTCACAAAGTGTATCATTTATTAAAAAATATTGTTCTGTTCTCGTTATACAAAACCAATTAATTGGAAGAGCAGAAAAAAGAAGTAAGCCTAACAAATGCTATTCTCTCTCCGTTGGCTTCACTCTTGAGGAAATGTAGTCGTGACTCTGGCTTATTGGGCCTCTTGGGATTTATTCTCCTCCTTTTCATCCTCCCACTCTCTCGCTTCTCTATTGCCAATACATTCTGAACTATTAGGTTTGTGTCATTTTTGATGTTGGCACATTGCAATCTATTATTGTGGCTTTATTCCTCTGCCAGTGAACTGCAGTTCTTATTCATCATCTTAACTTCTGTTTGGTGCTATTTATTGTCAGTGCCAAACATGTCAAGATAGCAAGAATGCTTGGCCAGATAATTAAGTGGTAGTGGAGGAGATGGGGAACAGATTACTTCCCATTCTTTGGACCTTGGAACAGTTCATTCTCTTCTTCCATTTCATGTTTCTAAGAATCTCGTATCTTAAATACTTTGTGAAATAAATGTGGTGGGACAAATAGCTATGAGCAGAAAGAAAAGAATGACTTTATTACACATAACTGAGCTTATAACCAGCCTCACCCAGAGCAAGTGTGCAAGAGTATGTCACCTATCCTTTCTGTCTGCTGTGGGGGCTAAATAAGATGCCTCAAAGGAGCAGATTAAAACACAAAATTAGAAGTATGTGATATATATAGGAACATAGAAATGTAGAAAACAAATGCAAGAGAAGGCTGTTGCATGTTTTTCTCAAGCAGGCTATTCTCAAGCTTGCTCTGCTATTTAGCAAGATCATAGTTGATTGCCTCATCCACATTCCCACTCTGTCACCCTCGTCCTTCAGTTCCTTTAATGTCTAAAGATTTATCAGTCTCAGCCTTAAATATACTCTGTGACTGAAGAGCCACAGCCCTGTTTGGAGAATTCCAAATATTCACAATGCTCTGATTTTAAATAATTTTTCCTCCATTAAGTCCTAAATAGTAGCCCTTATCCTGTGGCTATGTACTCAGGACTCATCAGCAGGAGGAAGTGGTCTCCCAGCATCTTACCTTTTAGTTTCTCTCCAAATACTGTGTGCTTTAATAAGACAACCCCTCATTCTTTGAAAATTCAGTGGATCTAGGCTTTTCCGACTTGATTTACTCTCATTTGCTAACTCCCTCATTTTGGGAATCAATCTGGTAAACTCTCAGTGCACGTCTCCCAGGGATGAAGGTCCTTTCTTGGGTATAGGCATTAAAATTGTGCATCATCCCAGGTACAGACTCAGCTAAGCCCTGTTCAGGTTCAACAAAAATTATTTACAAAAACCAAATAATACTGATCAACTGATTTGGTTTTTGAATCAAGCACACTTTTTAACTGCTGGAAATTATTTTTCTGCTGCTGTAATAATGACCAACATATCATTTGCCTTCCTAATTGCTCATTTATACCCAAATGCTAAATTTGTGTTTCATGAGCCAGTGCTTTTAAGGTCCCTCTATACACTAACATTTCTTGCATTTTTACTGTATTGTTTTTCTTACCAATGGGAATAACCTTGTGTTTTCCACATTCTTTCCCAGACATTTATAACCTGCCTATATCCCTTTGCAGACCCTTTAGATACTCCTCACGATCACTTTCCTACCAGCTTTGTTTCACCAGCAAAACTGGATGTTGCACTTTTTTTATTTAAGTCATTAATATAGATTGTAGCTAGTTCATAGCTCAGCACTGACCCTTGTTGCACCCCTCCAGAAGTAGCACCAACCTGAAGAAGCTGCATTAATGATATCGGTATTTTTTCTGCTAGATGATCAATTCTCTCTCCATGCTAATAGCCCCAACTCGATGTTTTGTTTTACAATTTCATGTGCAACCTTATAAAATGCCTTCTAAAATTTAAATTTACTAAATGCATTGATTGTCACTTTTCATGGTACATCCCCTGCCCCCTCCCCAAATCTCAAGATTTTGTCAAACACAATTTTCCTTTAGGAAAAAACTTGTTTGCTCCAGTCACATTATAATCTCCTTTAATCCTCTTCTGGCATTTTCCTGGCAACTGATGCCAACCTAACTGGTCTATAATTTTTCCTCTTCTCTTTCCTTTCTTGATTAGCAGTGTTACATTTGCAGCCTTCCTTTCTACCAGCGATGTTCCAGAATCTAGCAAGTCTTGGATGATTACTGCTGATGCATCTGCTCTCCCTCCAGCCTCTTTAGAACCCAGGGACTTAGGCCATTTTTCTCCTGAGCTTTTTCTTCATTAATATTGATTACTTCATGTTCGCACTCTCATTAGTTCCTTGGTTGCCTGCAATTTCCAGTATATACTTCTACATCGAAGAAGGAAGCAAAATTATTTGTTTAGTATCTTAGTCATTTCCTTGTTCCCTGTTATAACTTTCTGCATCTGCCTCTACCTCCTAAGGGGCCCAAATTTTGCTGCTATATTTTGCACACTTCTGGGATAGATGGGTCATCTGGTACTAACCCATTCCTCTGAAAAGCAGAGTGAATGATGGAATTTCTCATGTCCAGGCCAGTTCCTTTGGATCCAGCGACCAACTTAAGGACAGCCTGATGCTGGTCTGTTTCCCTGTAGGTTATAATGTTTGCGGGTTTTCTCTTGCAGTGGAGCAACATGGGATCTACAACCCGAGAAATTAGATTTCACCACCTCGTTTCATCGAAAGCATTTACAAAACGCTTCCAAGTACCTCCCTCACATTGAGCGAGAAGGGTAAGTATCACTTCTCCAAATGTGAAAAGGGGAATTCTTGACATTTTTTCCAGTTGGAGAACCTTCGGCTTGCCTCTTGAAAGGCCTCAAAAGGGACAGGTTGTTATCCATGGCTGAAAGAGCAGTCATGCAGACTGTGGTAGACCATTCTCTTTGTTCTTAGGAATTCCCAATGGCCCAGCATACAGATAGGAAGTTCTACTGCATGGTAAGTTGCAACCTGTTTTCATTCTTGGATGTGGGTGCAGCTGGCAAGACCAATCTTTTTTTTGTATATCCTTTGCTGGTGGTCCCGAGAAGGTGATAGTGACAATTGTCCCATGAGCAGCTGATAGGGTTTGATGCAATTGACTGGCATTCTAGGCCATTTCAGAAGACCTGGTTCATTCACATTTTGTTGATTGCAGAAGTATCCCTTTTCTGATCTTCATATTTTTTATCTACCGGAGTTGGATTCAACTTTAACACAGGCACAGTTTTCATTTGCTTTCATCAAGGGGCATAGGTTTAGGATAAGGGGGAAGAGGATTAGAAGGCATCTGAAGAATTTTTTTCCACCTAGATGGTGCTTGGAATCTGGAATGCATTGCCTGGGTAGTATAAGCAGGTAGATATGGTGGGCTGAAAGGCCTGTTCCTGTGTTGTACAACTCCATGACTATAATGTGAAAGATTTGATGTTGGGCCACTTCTCTACTTTTAGTATTCGCTGCTGCAGCACATGCTTAAATACAGAGCTGATCTTCTCTCTACTTTGCCCCTTCTGCTGTAATGTTCCATGATCACTTTCCTCAGCAGCACCCTCTGGTTAAGATTGGGAGTTAAGTTCTGTGTTAGACCCACATCATACTAGCAATTGTGTTTAGACTAACTAACAAGCAAAGGGTTTCATTTGGAAGTCAACAAAAAAAAATGCATGTGCTGGAAATTTGAAATAAAAGCAAAATGCTAGATACACTCAGCAGGTTAGGCAGTGTCCATAGAAAGAGAAACTGTTAATGTTGTTGGTCTGTGGAAGGGTCTCAAACCTAAAAGGTTAACTATTTTCTTTCCCCCACAGGTGCTTCTGACCTGCTGAGTGTTTACAGCTTTTTTTTCTGTATTTTATTATGGAGTTTTATTGCCTCTGGGCAGAATTTGAATTCAGATTCCTTTTAATGAATGGTCAGAAACTTAATTTGCTTTTCCAAAGAGCATCCTCTGCTTGAAGAGGCTTGTCAGGGCAGATATTGGGATGTTTTCACTAGTGGGAGTTCAGGGAGTCATTTAAAACTGGTAAGTAGAAATTTCTTCTTGCAGAAGGTGGTGAATCTCTGGAATTCTCTGCCCCAGTTGGTGGTGGAAGCTGGATCATCACAAGTATTTAAAGTGGGGGTAAAACGTATTTGATAGATCGAGGAATAGAGGGGGATGGAGTAATGGCACAGAAGAGAGGTGGAGGCAGCCATGATCATATTAAGTGCTGGGGAATGCTTGAAGAGCATGATGGCCTGCTCCTCGTGTCATGTGAGTGCATCTTGCCCCGCTTGCTCCCCAACCCATTCTCTGTCAGATTACAATTCCTCTCACTCTAAAAGATCCCAGTTATCTTGTATCTCCTTCTCTTAAGCTCTGTCTTTTAAAGTCTAATTCTAGCTCTATTTCTTTACTTCTGGTTGCAGCCCCCTCCTTCATCTCCTTTCCCCATCCCCTCTCCACTCCATTCAATTTTGCAAAAGATGTCTGAGCTTGCCACTCCCCATCTTATGGCAACCCAATACATCTTCTCTTCCATCTTCCAACATACATTAGAAAACAGGTTATAAGATGCATATTGATTACATCATTAAGAAAATAATTGAGAGCGTCATACAACTAGAAGAGCTGAGGCCAACAATGAATTTAAATTTTTAAATAAGTCTAATTATTACACATACTGCAGTGATTAAACAACATATGCCCGCTGTTATGAGCTATTGCCTGAAGGTATGGGTCATACAGAAAGAATAGTAAAGATAAATGAAGTGGAAAGTAAAAAAAAATCTGAAATGGAGAAATGGGTTCTGAGAGAGAGAAATAATGGCAATATCTGTGACAGTACTACAGGAACTCTAGTATATTAAATACATTGACTGATGATTGATATTACCTCCTGTCCTAAGACAGCTTATCCTCCAGTGAACTAAGCAGTGCCTCAGGGATAGAGTCAAAGTCGTGGTCATAGAATTATACAGCATGGAAATGAGCCTTTCTGCCCAAGTTGTTCATGCCGACCAAGGTGCCTTCCTGAGCTAGTCCTGTTTTTTGCCTGCATTTGGCCCATATCCCTCTAAACTTTTTTCTATACATGCAGCTGTCCAAATGTCTTTTAATCATTGTAATTGTACCTGCCTCTGCAGCTTCCTCTGGCAGCTCGCTCCATGTACCCACCACCTTCTGTGTGGGAGGGAAAAGTTGTCTCTTAAGTCCTCTTTAACTTGTCTCCTTCTCACCTTTTAAAATTATCCCTCAAGCTTTAGACTCCCCTACCCAGGAAAAAGACTGTGACCAAAAAGACTGTCTGTATATGTGTAAACTTACTCCATTTTTTTAAAAGGTAAAGCAATCACACGATTTTGTGACATTTGATCACATCTTGTATAATAGTCCTAATTTGACACTTGCTCCTATCTTCCTGATAAAGCTAATCATCTACTATGCTCTAAATTTGCAGTAAAAGCTACATTCTATTCATCAACCCATTCTATTTGAATGAATAGCTTTATTTCTGTGAACCAGCTGCTGGTCGGAAAAAAAACTAATAGTGTACGATGACCCATGCAGATATATTTCCCTTTATCCATGGCAATCTGTTGTCTTAACCCACTCTGTTTATTCATGGAACCACTTCTCTTCCTCGTGGGTGGGTATGTGCACATGTGGTCCTCTGTGTGTTATTTTGTTTTGCATGCCGCATCTTGATGATCCAGTAGGCCCGTATGTAAGAAGTGAAAAATCTGCTCTATGTACTACACTGATGCTTTAGACTATCCTACTGCAGTGATCTTCAAAATATAAGGAGGTGCTTGCATTGATGTAATTTGGCCACATACATAGCACTGAAAATTTTTTCATTTCATAGACAAGTACAACCTTTTTTATCTATCTGGAGGAATTGATAGGTTTCCGTGTGAGCAGGTTCCTCCTGCTTGGAGGAGAAAGGCGAATTTGCCAAAGAAACATCTTGCGGCAACTCATCTCTGATACCACTTCCATTTGTATCTTGAAAGATTGCCTTCCAGTTTTGAAATGGGTTCCTGCCTGATGCTCCCATTTGGCAGCCCTGCAGTCTACAGCTCTGCAGAGGCTGTGCTAGAGTCGAACAGGGAACTTAATTTTCCACTTCGTAGGGATTCAATTAGGTGGCCTGACACATTGCAGCAAAGGAACTGAATAAATTCAACAGTGGGTGGAGGAATTAAATTGCAGAACTTGAGGGAATGAAAAGTGAAATTGAAGTATATGCTGGTGTGCAAATGGTATTTCTAAACTGATTAATCTGTTTTCTTCAGACAATTTTGTTGTCATGTTGGGGGCTATTAATCATCAGATGAACAGAGTTGTACTTGTCAATGTCCCATCTTCTTCCTTGATTATCAGACTTTGCTTTGTACAGTGAGTACTGCCTAATGCTGCTGTTCATCTTTTATTTGTGCAGAATGGTGAAAGGGAAGTTTGAAGAGGACAGAAACATTACTTTGAATGATCTGGACAAAGTACTTCCTGTGAGGACGGTAGGTTCTGAATTCCAGGCTGCAGAACAGCTTTGTATTCACCATTTTTGCTTTCAATTCAGGACTACTTGTATGAAGAACCAAAGTTACATGGAATACTGAGAAAAGGCTTCTAATCTTAAAGCATATTTTGTCACCTTCAGTAATTCCAAAACACTGCACAGCCAATGAAGGAATTTACATGTGGTCACTGTTATAATGGAGGAAATGCAGCTTCATATCTTCACACAACCAGCTCCCACAAATCACATTTGATTATGACCAGTGGATAGGGTGTGGAACAAAATAACACATTTTCAATTGGGAACAGTTTTACTGTTCATTGGATGGTAGTCGTACTGTGAATGTTTCACTTCCTTAATCTACCATTCCAGGACTTGGGTGGTAATATTAAAATGACTAGGCTTAAAATCATTCTGAAGCTTAATTGTTATGCTGTGCATCAGGTCTGAGTCTTCATAAAATGACCAGCAATAGACTTTGAGGAACCCCATATACTTTTCAGAAATGTCAAGCAATGAGGGGATTGCCATTGAATGGCACCATGGGCTGTTGTGTATGTGGCCAGTTTTTCCATTCTATCTGTCTTCCATTCCTATCTTGTTTGATATTAAAACTCATTTGTAAGTCTTTGCAAGTCCATAGCTCCCTAAAAGTGGCAAGAGAAATGGATAGGGTGGTAAAGAAGGCATATGGCAAGGTAGGGGCATTGAGTATAAAAGTTGGGTTGTTGTGTTACAGCTGTATAAAACTTTGGTTAGGCCCCATTTGGAGTATTGTTTACAGTTCTGGTCACTGCATTACAGAAAGATGTGGAGGCTTCAGAGAGGGTGCAGAAGAGGTTCACCAGGATATTGCCTGGATTAGAGAGTATTGGCT
Organism: Pristis pectinata; assembly: GCF_009764475.1. Classification (NCBI taxonomy): domain Eukaryota; kingdom Metazoa; phylum Chordata; class Chondrichthyes; order Rhinopristiformes; family Pristidae; genus Pristis; species Pristis pectinata. Next base: position 25,362,494 of record NC_067406.1, read on the forward strand.
ATAAGGAGAGGTTGGACAAACTTGGCTCATTTTGTCTGGAGTGTTGGAGGCTGTGGGGGTGACCTGATAGAAGTATATAAAATTATGAGAGGCATAGACAGTCTTTTTTTTCCCCCAGGATGGAAATGACAAATACCAGAGGGCATGGATTTAAGGTGAGAGGAGGAAAGTTTAAAGGAGATGTGCGAGGCAAGTTTTACTTACACTGAGAGTGGTAGATGCCTTGAACGTGCTGCCAGGGGAGATGGTGGAAGTAGATACGATAGCAACATTTAAGAGGCATTTTGACAGGCACATGAACAGGCAGGGAATGGAAGGATAAAGATCCTGTGCAGGCAGATGGGATTAGTATAACTTGGCATCATAGTCAGCACTGTCATTGTGGGCCAAAGGGCTTATCCCTGTTCTATGTTCTATATTTGTAGTTGTACAAATTTGACTGAATCTTAATGTTCACATGAAGAAAATAGTTAAAATTAAATTTTGGATGTTCTGGAGGAGGATTTTTCAAAGTTAACTTGGGCAGATTGTTCCCTCAATGGGGACAGGATCAATTTGAAATAAGATATCTGCTGCAAACTTCTTGCTCAATGGATAGTGGACTTTATTGTTAGTAATCTGCTCAAGTCCATAATGTGGACTAAAATTACTTGGCACATGGAGAAATGCAATCAATCAGGGCCAGTTAGCACAGTGTGTCCAAAAGGTAGGATGTGCATGACCTGCCTTGGTGAATTCTTTGGAGAAGCCCTAGAGATAAGGAAAATGCAGTGGGTTTGTATATTTTTCTTAAACAATGATTCAGTGTGGTTTCGTAAGACACACACATGACTAAGAAAATGGCAGAGGGAATAAAAGGAATTAATGAGGGGTATCTTTGTATTTTAAAAAAAAAAGTGGTGAATAGCTTGAAAGGGGTTGGGGGGGAGAAGGACCTGCTATGGAGACGCACATCATTGGCAGATGGCAGTGCAAGTTGGTAAGTCCAAACCAAATGTAATCTTTAAATTTGTGGAATAAAATGTAAAAGTTAATAGCTAATATTCACTATACACCAGCCTTTGTCACATTTGGAGTACAGGAAGTCCCCGACTTACGAATGCCCGTACTTACAAACCGACCTTCGTGGTCTGTTCGTAAGCGGGCCCAGCCCCCGATCCTACCACGGATGCGGTACACCTTCTTTGGCCCAACCTTGGGCGAAGGGCGCACATGCGGCCGGGGAACCCCGGCCAAGTGCATATGTGTGGCCGCGATCCCCGGGCCAAGTGCGCGTGCGCGGACACTCTTCGGAGTTGCAGATAAAATCAGGTTACGAACAGCCTCAAAAACAGAACTCGTTCGCAACCCGGGGACTTCCTGTTTGTATACAATTTTGAGACGCCCATTATGAAACAATGCAAAAGTCAATGTCAAATCATGAGGATGTTACCAGAAACAAGGGAGGAGCAGTTGTAGGAAGAGACTCGGGAAAAAATTGATATTTCTTTGAGAGGAAAATTCTCAATGTGATCAGATGGAGGTCTTCAATCAGTTAATAAGATTGCAGTGAGGCTGCACAAATTTAAGACAATGAGAAAATGAATAGAAATAGAAACATTTTCTTTAGCCTTGGGGTGTTCAGAATGTAAAATTTAAGCCATGAACCATTGGTGAAGCAGAAGATAGTATAATTGGTGGAAAGAAAATATTACGGAAAAAGATTGGACTAGGTGGTTTATGTAGAGCTAGAAAGTGCTGTTGTTGCAATCAGCTACTTGAGGGCATGTGGCATTTAGTACTACTCTTACTGCTTGAAAGTCATTTTCTTGTAGTTTTGTGAGTTCTTGGGTGACTCTTTAGCCAATGCGGAAACTGCAGACTCTTCTGCTGAAGCACCAGGAGGTGCCTGATGGGGTGGCCAGGTAGTCAGTGAAGTGGTGCGCTCCTTCCGGGCTTATGTACACCACGCACGTGGACTTGAGGTTCACAATACTATCCCAATTGCTCCTTCACTTTGAACAGCCATGAGAATCAGCTTTATTATTACTGACCTGTATGTCGTGAAATTTGTTGTTTTGCGGCAGCAGGTTCTTTGAGTCAGGGATTCTCAGTAGTCAGTAGAGATGGTGCATATTTTTCAGAGGCTTTGAGTATATCTCTGAACCTTTTTACTTTGACTGCATGGTAATCTCTTCCTTCGACAGAATAGTGTGTCAGTTTAGTGAATAAAGACCAAAAAAGCTGGTACCAATCAGCAGGTCATGCAGCTTCTGTGGAAAGAGAAATAGAGTTAATGTTTGAGGTCAAGGACCCATATCTGAACTGGAAAAGTGAGAAAACAAATTAGTTTTAAGTTCCAGAGAGGCTGGGAGAGGGATGAATAGGACAAAAGGAAAATCTCTGACAGAGTGAGACCAAGTTGCCATGGAGGTGCGCTGTTTACAAAACCATCTAGTTGATTGATCAGGGCACTGAGAGAAGAAGAGAGAGAACAATTGGATATTAAGAGCTGTGAAAAGCAGGTTAGAACTGTTGCAAAGAACTGAAACTAATCTGTTCTGGAAATGCCCAACAAATAAGGGGTTGCTCCTCTGCTTTTTGAGCATTTCAGCCAATATCTAAGAGTGCTTTGCCCAGGTGCTTCCAAGGCAAATTAGAGGACATAAGTCAGATCCTGGTGCAAATGCAGCTTAATACACAGAGACACAATCATGAAATACTTAAGCTCTAACTATCTGAGTCCCAATTACTATCCATTACGGTTGGGCTGGTCACAGGAGTCTTCGCTAGGCTCCCAGAGTCCAGTTCTCTACTCTTCAACAGTTGGTTACCTGCCTTAGGTGGTGCTCTTTCTGTCTTCACTCCCTTGGAGCCCTCAAAGTAGGCCTTTTGGCTGTGGTCTTTGCTGGCTGCTGGTCTTCACTGCTGACTACCAGGCTGGAGTTATTGCTCCTCTGGCTTGCTCATGGGAGTTAGTTATACACCTGCTGTGGCCTTTGCAAAACTGCTGTCAGCTCGGATGCAAGATGGGAGGCTAGTCACATCAAAGGGACTAAGAGTTTGGGGAAAGCTTTGAATGCAGCCCTTCAAATAAGGTAGAGGCAGGAAACCTTGGCTCCATTCAGTCTTCAGTATTGTTTATCTTTCCCTGGATCGACATTGATGTTAAATATTCAATCACTCATTAATGGATCTGCATGTGATCAGTAGCACCTACTCTTGCCATAGTCCCTATGAGCTCAGACTGCATGTCTGGCCCAGCTAGTTTTGTGGATTTGGATCTTCCACTAGTCTAAGGACAGCTTGGCCATCCTTCCCATGATTCCCAGCTCCCTAATCTGAGGAGCTGCTTGTCCACAGTAGCATGTGTAGAGAGAGAAAAACTGAGTTAATGTTACAGACAGGTAACCCTACAGCAGAGCTAACCAGTTCTGAGAAAATGAGCGAGGTGAATTCAGTATTGGCTCTCAAGGACTACAAGGTGCCGAGACAAAGAATGAGGGTGCTGTTCCTCAAACTTGAATTGGGCCTTGTTGGAATAGATAGGAGGTCAGAGTGGGAGTTGGATGGAGAATTAAAGTGACAGGCAAGTGGAAGCTCAGGGTCACCTCTGTGGACTGAACAAAGGTGATCTGCAAAATGGTCACCCAATCTGTGTATGGCTTCTCCAGAATAAAAGAGATCTCATTGTGAGCACCAGATTCAATACACTAGATCAGAAGAAGTGAAAGACGATCGCTGCTTCACATGGAAGAATGGATTGAGTCCCTGGATGATGGACAGGGTAAAAGAGCAGGTTTTGTTGCAACAATACTCCTGCAATTGCGTGGGAAAGTGCCACAAGAGCGGGAATGGCTGGTGGAGATGCGAGAGCAAACCAAGGAGTCATAAAGGGCATGCTGAGACTGGAGGAGAGGGGAAGAAGCAATTGATGATGGAACCTCATTGAAGGTGACAGACATTGCAACGCACAATCCATTGAATACAGAAGCCAGTGGGCTGGAAAATGAGAACTGGGGAACTCTATCTTTCTTCTGATTTTGAGAAAAGGTAGTGAGAGCAGAGGTGCAGGAAATGTTAAAGGCTTCTGAGAGCTCTCTCAACTAGGGAAAGCTGTGATTAAGGAAAAAGGAAGACATCTGAAAGGTATCAATATGGAAAGTCTCATTAGAGCAGGTTTGATGGAAACGGGAGAACAAAGGCTGTGGAGGCTTGGTCCCTGAGTATGTTCAAAATATAGATCAGTGGATTTTATGGGAGTCAAGTTGATCTGGAGTTAATGCAGAAAGTGGTGCTGAGTTAAAAGGTCTACGGTGATCTTGGTGAATGGCAGAACAGGTGCAAAGAGCTGAATAGTCTATTCCTACTTCTGTTGTCTACGGTGATCTTGGTGAATGGCAGAACAGGTGCAAAGAGCTGAATAGTCTATTCCTACTTCTGTTTCTAATGTTCTTTAAAAACAAGGGACTTTCCGGTACTATTTGGAGTTGTGTGGTTTCACATTCCATCTTTGCAAGGCCTTTGAATCTCACAGGACTCGTACATTGCAGGAGATCATAACCAAAGGGGTGAGTACTTATTTGGAGTTGGTTAATGGCCCTGACTTTACTGGGCTGCTGTGAAGATATTGGGGTTGTCCGTGTTCTCCAAGTAGACGCCTTCCTTGCGCATCTACTCCAGAGGTTGCTTTCTGCCCACTACCACAACATCCATGGTACCAAACCCATGCAAATCCCAACCCCTTCTCCTACCTTGCCACCCAGTCTCCTCACCCAGCAGCCCATGGTTCTCTCATTGAGTTCCATCACACGTAACTGGTCTTGATCCATATTTTGAGTATTTCCCTCCCCCCCCCCCCCCCCCCCCAACTTTTTTTCTGTTCTTGAATGTCCCTCTAACCAATCCTTAAAAGTCACCTAAAACCTCAGACTCAATCCACTCTCTGACCCATTACCTTATGAGACTTTCTTCAGCCTTTGCGTTCCTCTCCTCAATATTTCCCCTGTGATCTGCACTGTGTGCAATGGTGGATGACCATGGAAGTTTTACAACAACACAACACATGAGCCTCATGGATGGTAGGATATCTAAGCTGGACCAGTTTGTTGCCGAGGCCAAATTTGGCCTGCAGTACCTACTTTGGAGGTCATTAGGGGCTGTAGAGGTTTCCTTTGTTTTTTGTACCTGGATCTGACAAGGGTTATTGATGGGGATTGATTATCATGATAAATCAAACTCTATTGAAGTCCTATCATGCAATGACCAGGGTGGTAGCAGGTGCTCAGGATTAACTGTAGTTTTTTTTCATTTAGTTCTTATTTAGGAACATCTCCTCTTCAAAAACAAATGAGTTGAGTTGCATCCATGGTAATGCAGATTTACCAAGGCCATGGCAGGAAGATGTTTGAGCACAATCCTTCACATTTACTTTTTGCTTTCATTATAGTTCGTCATATTACTGCTCTGATTAAACAACACAGCAACAGTAGAGGGCAACATTTTCCCAATAGGGAACCTTTGAAGAATACCTATTCAATGGATCAGTTCTATTCCTAATGACACTAATCACACCATCTGGGAACATGCTGATTAAAGTTGTGCTGTGTGGAAGGATGTCCACTATGCTCCCAATGTTGCTCAGGGAATAGTAATTTCACATTTTCTACTGAGTCCCTTCAGGTCTAGGATAACTTGCTTCCACCCCATTTCAGAGAAGTGAAAGATGCTTGTGTGTGAATATTTTAAATGAGGAGTGGCAATTGCATACTGGTTACTGCCTTGATCCAATAGCAAGGAGATCCAAGACATTTGGAGACCAGGTTCTGGTTTTCAAACTTGCCTGTCATTTGTATGTAGTTATCACACATGCACACAGCACATACAGAAACACCCTGACCAAAACCACATGGATACAAACACACATGATCCATACACATGATCTTGCCTACGCTATCCTCATTGTCTCCATTATCCTGATCTCTCCTACTTCCAATCTCCCCTCCCCAACCTCTCTTCCCCTTTCCCTCTTGATTTGTCTTTTGTCTGTCTCCCACTTCTTCCTCCTGCCCCCCCCCCCCCACTCTCCCACTTACTGAGAATACCACACTGCCTTGAGTCCCGTCATGCTTTATTGCTTGATTCGCCTTATCCGCCTAATTCAACCAGCTGTTTTCCCCCAGCATAGGCTACAACTGGGGTTATTTGGTGCAGATATTTCTTTGCCATTGGGTGGCGATGTTGTGCTGTGGATATGACAGTGAGTATGGCCCTCTTTCTCCATTTGCACAGAGAACATGCAAAGAACTAAAAGCTCTGTCTTTTCCATATGCCTCTTTTGTTAAAGATATATGTCAGCACACTCACCACTGAGTTTAACAGGCGATTGGGGCGAGATTTAGAACTAGGGTAAAGAAATTTACATTCTTTTAAATTAATCATTGTCACAGGAATATTAATCATTGTCTTAAATATCATAATCCAAACAAAAACTTCTGGAGGAAATCTGCATCTGTGGAGGCAAAGGGATGGTCAATGTTTTGGGTCATGATCCTGTATCAGGACTGGAGAGCTTGAAGCAGGCTGCCCGGAGTGGAAGGCTGTGGAGGGGCAATCTCCTGATGTGATGAGATCTGTAATGGTCGGTGGCCTGATGTTCATGGGTGGGTGTCATAGCCCAGGGAGAAGTATGCGGAAACAATGGAGAGCTGCCGTCTGGCCCCTGCAAGATAGAGGTCAGCCTGCCAGTCTACAACAGCACTATCCTTATTTGCGAGTTTGTCAAGGTTGGGATTGGTGCACAGTGAACAGAGTGCTGCACGTTTGGAGGGGTTGAGGTTGGAGTGAGTGAGGATATTGGATGTCGCATCAGCAATTGGAATTGAAGAGGTCAAGAGAGGATAAAAGGCTAGAAGGGGTGTCCAAGAGGAAGCAGTGTTGGAGACGTGAGAAGAGGTTGTCATTGGTGAGGGTGGTGTCTTCCTGCCACAGAAATAGACGTGGAGGCGGAGGTCATGGAAGAAGAGCTTGTGCAGCCAGAAGGGAGAAGTTTAATTTGGCATGTTCAGCACAGACATTGTGGGCTGAAGGGCCTGTTCCTGTGCTGCACTGTTCTATCGTGTCAGGCCTGGAACTCATTGAGTTGTGGGTGCAGGGTTGAGGCTTCTGTGAGGACATACTACTCAGCATCCAGGAGGGAGAGCTGGGTGGGATAGTAAGAAGGGCAGGGGTTGGTGTGGGGTCAGGAGGAGCTAATGGGAAAGGGGGCTGAAGGTGGGGGGGGGGGGGGAGTGGGAGGGGGGGTTAATGGTGTAGTGGTGTATCCAGCATGACCTGAAACATCGACTATCCCTTTGCCTCCATAGATACTGTTTGATCCTGGAGTTCCTTTGGCAGTTTGTTTTTGCATTGATAGTTACATGTCTGTGACAAAAATTAATTTAAAAGAATGTAAACATTATTTTGGATTTACAGCATCTGCAGTTTATTTTTGATTTTCAAGTAGTAAAAATGGTTTTGAGATCTTGTCAACTAAAATCACTTGGAGTAGGTGAATCTTCTTGAATATATGATCAGTAAACAAATGCCATCAGCCCAGTTTGTACTCCCAATTCCTTCCACCACTTCACCACTGCCCCATCCCCTTGCTAATCTTCTCCAGACCATCCTTTGTTCTGGGATGTTTTTTTTATTTATAGTAATGCTGCATAGAGTCATTGGATGTTGCAGACCTTGGGCTAAGATGCAACATTTTGGCATTACTTAGTAGAACTTATTATTCTATGTTGTTGTGTTTCTCTTATTGTCAACTAAGATTCAAAAGATCCTTTAGAATTTATAATTGAGGCATAACTTGGGCTAAAGGTGAAGCTATATGCCTAGTGAGGTTTTCTATTGTTTCTTATGGTATTTAAAGGAAAATTGTGGAGATGGGATGAATTTTTCTTTGCATAAGGGTGGAGAATAAAGGTGTTTCCTTTTCACTTTTCTCCAAAGTTAGTTCTGCCATCACTCAATTTGTTCATTTGTATTTCCCAACATTTTTTTTATTAAATTGTCCATCAAGGTTAAGTTTTCACTCCAAAAACTGGAGAACTTTCCTACATATGACAAGCTGTGTCAACATCAGTCATCCCAAGCAAGGTAAAATCTCCAGCCAGTCTCAACACCCCCATCCTACAAAGCACCACATATTGTCACCAGGCTAACAGTCTCCAGTTCCAAGATCAATCATCATGATCCACGTGAGGGAAATTTCAACATAGTGCTGAAGTAGGAGGTGTTTAAACTGGAAATTAAGTCAGTTGATGTAGTTTGGGCAGATGATAGAATGTATGGGTGGTCTCAGGAGAAAATAAGCTTTTTCTACACAAAGTAATAATTGAGGATTGTGTTTTATGCTTTATTTTGATTTATGCACTGTTTAATTCTTATTTGTAGATTAACTCTATAATCTCCTGCTTATCATTGGCATTTTAGAGTTCCCAATGCAGACACATTAATAATGCATGGATATTTCAGTATAGAAACAGGCCACAGTGTCTATTCCAGTGTTTATGCATCACACAAGCAGCCATCCATCTTCAGTCATCATTATCAGCATTTCATTGTATTTGCATCTTCTTCTGATACCTTTCCACCTTCCACTTGGCTCGGCAATAGGAGACAGGGTGATAGTGGAGGGTTATTTTTGTGATTGGGTGTCTGATTTAGTGGTGTTCAACAGGGATTGGTGTTTGCTGTTTGTAATATACATGAATGGCGTGGATGCAGAAGGAATGATCGGTAAGTTCACAGATGACATGAAGTGGAGTTCATAGTATGCAGAGTAGTCTTGGGCTGCAGGGTGATATCAATGTGTTGGTGAAATGGGCTGAGAAATAGCAGATGTTTTTTTTTAAATCCAAGTAAATGTAAGGTGTTATATGTTGGGGGTACTCGTGCAGCTAGGCACACACCTGGATGATAAGGTCCTAGGGAGAGTACAAGTACAAAGATTTTCAAAGGTGGAAGAACGGGTAGATAACATGGGAAAGAAGGCATATGGGATGCTGGCTTTCATTAGTCAGCATCTTGAATATAAGAGCAGGGAGGTTATGCTCCAGCTTCATTTAAAAACCTGGAGTACTGTGTGTGCAGTTCTGGTCCCCACACTGTAGGAAGGATGTGGCAGCACTGGAGAGGGTGTAGAGGGGATTCACCAGGATGTTGCCTGGGATAGTGTTTCAGTAATGAGGAGAGACTGCTAAAGCTAGGACTTCTCTCCCTGGAGCAGAGGAGATTAAGAGGGGACGTGATTGAGGCAGATAAGATTGAGCAGTATAGATTAGGGAGACTGCAGGAAACTTTTCCCAATATCAGAGGCAGAAAAAAAAAGAGGACTTAGATTTAGGGTAAAGGGTAAAGAGATTTAGAGGGGATCTGAGGGAAGGCTTTTTCACCCAGAGAGTGATGAGTACCTGGAGTACACTGCTTGAGTGTGGTGGAAGCAGAATTGCCGATAGCATTTAAGAAGTGTCTACAAGCTCTTGAATTGCCTCGATGTAGAAGGTTATGGGCCAAATGCTGGAAGATGGGATTAATATGGGTGGGTGCCCACTGGTCAGGATGGGGGGGTGGGCCGAATGGCCTGTTTCATTCCGTGTAACTCTGACTCTAAATGCACCTAAGCTATTCACCTCAACTAATTGTGGTAGTTATTTCCACATTTTCAGTTAAGGACAACCTAGGTTTGGACACTTTCCCTACCACTGCCACCCCCACAATTGCCATCTGCTTCATGTTTTTAGTTTTCTCTCTTCACTCCTTCCTCACTCACAGATGTTCTAAATGTTCACAGGAAATATAATGATTAAGGCAAGCTTTTCAGCAAAGAAAACTTGTAGTTGTGGGAAAAGTATGATGGGTTGAATGCTTTAATCTGAATGCTCAAACCTCATTGTGACTAAGGAATTGCTGTTAACACTGTGGCTTTTGTCATGTGGCACAAAGGGTTAAAAGTCACAAACTGTAAGATAAACAAGTTGGGAAAACTTATCAATTTTTGCCTTCCTTTTTCCCTGCCTGAAAGCACAAGCAATTCAATTAAGGTACAGCTGTAAAAGCACAGTTAAATCAACCATAGGAGTACTCAATTGTTTGAAAATAAGTTGGAAATTTAAGATATTTTGGAAAGAAATCTTTGACCTCAAATTACAGATTTAATTATATCGCATCTTTAATTTTGTTGGCCACCTTAGCTTCAGTTACATTTACATTTTTTTTGAGATCCAACAGTGTGGCATTTCACATTTGAGTCATTGAACCTAATTTTGGATCAAACTTGTAGGAGAAAACATGAGAAAAGGAGACTACATTTTGTCAAACATAGCAGTTCTCTAGGTATGAAACCAAGCTGAACACCTTCAGATGAAGGGTCTTGACCCAAAACATTGATTGTCTATATCCCCTCACCCCCACCCCCAAACAGATGCTGCCTGACCCATTGAGTTTCTCCCAGCATGTTTGTTGCTCCAGATTCCAGCAACTCCAGTCCCTTGCATCTCCACTACATTGACAATCTCTTAATGTGATCAAATGATGTGTATCAGATTGCACCTACACATGAGCAAGGCAACAAAAGGCACAGGGACTGCACAACGTGCGTCTAGTGCACCTCTCAAAGGGTGTCAGAAGGGCACAGCACTTTTGGTCATTGGCCCTCTGCTTAGGAAGTGGACTTTAGAGCCCAGTATTTAGTTGGGGTTTTGAAGTAGGATATTTGTTTGGGGGAAGGGAGGGGAAGAAATCAGGAGGAGAGCCGCATTTGGTGATACTGTTGAAGAGAGGTCATGGTCAGGGAGGGTGGCAGGTGGAATTGATAAGCAGATTGGCAGCCTATGGTATATTTGCAGGATTGATACAATCCAGAGGCTAGGTGGTGGCCAAGAATGAAAGTGAATCCTTCCCTTGTCTATGTATGTTCCAGTCTGGTGCTATGCAAGAAAGACCCTGTTGTCCTGAAGTTATCCATTGTCCAGAAGGCACCTGACAATGTGTTCCAAATTGTCTTTCAGTGCTTCAGCAGGTATGTTGCATGGGGATTGGTGTCATCCTCTGACATGAAAAATCACATCGGGATGCCAGGTTGACTGATCACTGGAACTGCCTGATCAGATTTCCAGGGTGCTGCAAATAGGCACTGATCATTATTTGTACATCGCATTGAAAACAAATGTGGTGCAACTGAATTTGTAAGCAATAATGCTCTTAAAAGTCTTCATTCTTACTCAATATGCTTCAATATAATATTTTTCTCCTGTCTCACACCCCCACTGCAGTCTTCCATGCACAAGGTCTTTGTCACACAAATTATTGCTCCAAACACATCCCCCACACATCCCACTGTTGTCAGTCAGTGACATTCTACCCAGTCCATTCCCCACATAGAGGTCGGGCACCTCCTGCCTATCAAAGGGACAAAAGCAAAAAGATTCCTTAATGGCCTTCACCTCCACTTAGGGAAAGACATCAAGAAATAGTTTGAAGGCCACCCACATGGTGGGGGGTGGTTACTAATAAGTGCAAAACCTGACTTCAGCCGAGGAGACAAACCTGCAGCTTGAGCCCACCAAGCCACAAACGGTGTCAAGACCAAGTGCAATCCACATGCTGCCAGGAATGCTAACCATCAATGATTAATTATGGATGCAGAATCCCCTTTCATTTAATAAACAGTGCACTCATTAATATATCTGCTGTGGCATCACAATGGCAAATTCAGGATCAAGGATGAATTGCTTCCACTCTGGTTTTGTGGGTTTTAGGTTGGCTAATGAGGCCAATGTGGGAACTGCAGACTTTTCCACAGATGGGCAGGAGGTGCCTGACAATCATCCATTTCTAGGTTGTCTCCTGCTACAGGAACCCACCAGCAGGAAGGCAGTAAGTGGCACAATTCAAAGGGAACTGGAACCAAGCCATATCAAATAGAGAGCTCAAGTGTCCAAATCCCAGCATTGCATTTGTTTCTCATTTGTACTTCAGTGTACAGTGTTCTATACTGACAACTAGGCATACCCACTACATCCTAAAGCTATATCCATGAGAATCAACTCTTCAATGTAATTAGTAAAAACACACAAGTAGTAGAGTCCTTAAATAATGATGCAGAAAGCTCATCATGAGCACACCGAATGAAATGAGCTTAAAATAGATTTGTAATTAAGTGCAGGGTTTCCTCTTCTGCATAAGCAGATAATGACTGGGTTACTGCAGGATTCGTGTTTTGCCTGGCCAAGTCTATTATTCATGTATTGTGTTTGAGTGTAATTCACACCTGTGGAATTTCACTTTCCCTATGCCTCTTGGTCACATGCAATCATTTTGTGTCAGACGTGCTTTTGCCAGGTTGGACTAATAATCAACTACCAATGGTTGATGAAGCAAGTTTAACACTGCCCTGCCGTGGAAATGGCACTATTTTTATTTGGGGGCAAAAAAACCAACCTGCCAATGTTGAACCAGGTCTCTCTTTTTTTAAAGTGGTGTAATTATCAGGTGTTGATTTTGTGCTGGGAAGTAAAGGGGTGGGGAATATGTATATATTACACATAACAGCTTTTAATCAGAAACTGATGATAATTAGTGGCTTTGATGCAGTCAGTCCCTGCTTGTTGAATAACCTGATAAACACAGCAGTATTGTTGCTCTGCTGGAATTTACAGTTCAACAATTTGTAGAATTTATTGCCCAATTTTTTTTTATTCCCACAAACCTTTAAAACATTTTGACATGAGTTTTTATGTTGATATGATTTACTTGGGTACCAGGACGTGGGATGTTTACCATCAAAGAGTAACAAGATGTTTGCTGCAATGTCTGAAGGTGCTGTTGCAAGTGTAACATTCTTTCTGGTCTGATCCAAGTGTGTGCCAAATTCTTAACCACTTGAGTTTTTCAAACCAGTAATTCAGTATTGCTCTGATTTTAACTTGGCACAGTTTGGAATATAGTAATGCCACCAATAATGAATGAGATTGTCAGATCACAGACCAGATTAAAAATAATTTTGTGGTATGTGCTTAATGGCCACTTGGGAGTGAATTGTTTAGTGTCATTTTCTACTGTACATTTGTAGGCTATGGAAAGAGGGGACTTTTGTTCCATGATATGAGTAAACTCAGGATTATGGGTGCAAGCCTGTATCCTAGTAATACGCGAAGCATTAACTTGGAACATATAATATGTGGTGTTCCATGATCCAGTTATTAATGAATTCTTTTAATTTATTTACTTTTCCTCAACCAGATGTGACATATGCTATCCATTTTGACAAGGTTTAGCTAGTCTCCATTACCTCAGCCATTCTATATGCTTGAGCTGAGATGGTTAGTGCTTCTAACCTATTCAAAGAGAGGGAGTAAGTCATGGAGTCAGAATCAGGTTTATTATCATTGTCTTATATGATGTGAAATTTAGAATTTTGCAGCAGCAGTACAGTACAAAACATAAAATTACTGTAAATTACAAAATAGTGCAAATAAAAAAGGAACAATGAAGTAGTGTTCATAGAATCATCATACAACATGGAAACAGGCCCTTCAGCTCAACTGGTCAATACAGACCAAGATGCATATCCAAGCTAGCCTCATTTGCCTGTGTTTGGCCCATATCCTTCTAAACCTTTCCCATCCATGTACCTGTCCAACTGCCTCTTAAAAGTTGTTATTGTACCTGCCCCAACCACTTCTTCTGGCAGCTCATTCCATATTCTTACCACCTTTTTGTTTTAAAAAAAGTTGTCCCTCCAGTTCCTATTAAATCTTTCCCCTCTCACTTTAAACCTATGCCCTCTAGTTCTTGATTCCCTAACCCAAAAGGATAGGGTGCATTCACCCTATATATGTCCCTCCTGATTTTATAACCTCTCTAAGATCACCTCAGTCTCCTATACTCCAAGGAAAAAGTCCTAGCCTGTCCAACCTCAGCCCTTCGAGTCCTGACAACATTCTTGCAAATCTTTGTTGTACTCTTTTTTTTCCAGCTTAGTAACATCTTTCTTGTAGCATTGTAACCAAAACTGAACACAATATTCCACGTGTGTTCTCACCAGCATAACCTCCTAACTTCTAGTCTGATCCTGTTCTTGCCTGCTATACATCCATTCATCAGAAAATGTTACTGAAGAGTAGTCAGGAGCAGAAGTGCTAACTACTTTTATTTTGCGCTTTGATGCATTAAAACCAAGTACGATCCTCTGGCAGAGTTCTGAGTGAGACAAGTTAGTTTGGCTCAGGATCAAGGCTGCTTATCTTTGAAAAGCAAAAAAAAACTGCACATGGTGGAAGTCTGGGGAAAAAAAAAGCTGAAATGCTGGAAATACTCAGCAGTTCCAGCAGCATCATTGGAGAGAAACAGTGTTAGCAACTGAGATCAATAACCTTTTCCTGCAAGGTCTGCTCTGATGAATGTTCCCAACATTGGCACCATTCTTGTCTATCTAGTAACTAACCTTCTCAAAGACAACTAGGAGTAGGCAATAAACGCCTGCCTTTTCTGCAACATCCCAAAAAGGTTTTAAAGGATGTGATTACAGTGCAGTAGCCAAGAGGTTGTACTACTGAACTAAGAAACCAGAGGCTGTAATTTCAAATGGAATAGCACCAAACTGAAGAGCTGTGTTTGCAAAAGTGCAACTGCTTCATTAATGTTTTCCAGAAAGGGAGCTTAACACCCATGCATGGCCTGACCCTGTATGTTTCTACCAGTCTCACACTGATAGCTGCTTCTGCCAGCAATGAACTATTAACATTTAATAGTAGGTTAATTTGGGTTTAAAAAATGGGCGGCGCGGACTTGTTGGGCCGGAAGGGCCTGTTACCGTGCTGTAAATAAAATTTTTTTTAAAAATTGAAAAAAATCAAGAAAAAGCCTGCAGATGCTGGAAATCTGAAATAACAAAACAGGAAAATTCTGGAAGTACTCAGCAGGAGCATTTCCAGCATTTTGTTTTTTTTTTCATTAGTGGTTACTTACCTGAAGCCGTAGGTTATCCTGGCGTGCTGATTGTAGTGTTACTTATGTGTCACAACCTTTTGCTATCTGATAATGCATTATGGGGGAAAAGCACGTTGGTTTTGCAGTACAACATACACAAATTCATTATTAAGTTAACCAAAATTTCCATGTTTCTTTTGTTGACCTTCATTGTAAATGCATGAAAAACAAAATGCATCAAGAACAAGATGCACTATGCACCATTTCTGAGAGAGGGAGCTGCTTCAGTGGCAATCTGAGAGCAGATGTTAGAATACAAAAGATAATGGACTAAGTTGTACAATTTTAATAGTGGAGCTTTATACAACAATGTCTGAAGTGTGCACATGTAAATGTAGAAATTCAGAAGTTGCTCTTTTGCAGTCTTTAATGTAATTGTCCAAAATCCATGAAGAAGTGAAATCCTCTGGTATTTAAGAACTATTCTTGACGTATAATGCCCTGAAAATGTGAGACTTTGTTGCATGAGAGATGAGTTTTTAATGTTTTGTAGGAATGACTTGAACTGATTTCCTTAGATCAGTCTTTCAAAATATAATGGATTTTTGAGTTTTATTTTTGTTGTTTATGATATTTTGACTTGATACACTGATTTTCAATAAGCAAGAAGACATTGTTTTCCATTACTTGTTCCACAATATGCTCTTGTATGATTTCTCTCCAACCCAAAGTCCTGAATCCCCAAGTACCTAACTACTGTGCTATCTTTGAACCATAAGAGTAGTTGGGGGGGGGCAGTGGGGCTGCAGGAGAGTGTGTTTGGGATGAGAAGCTCATCTAATAAACAGAAAATGTTTCAGGCAGGATCTGCTAAGAGAATAACAGTTAATGTCTCAGATGATGGCCTTTTAGATTTACAGCATGTGTGAATAATTTTATATAGATGGACATTTACTCCTTAACAAAAAATATTTCAGTGTGTCCATATTCAAAATAGAGTGAAATTAGTCATCTTCAGTCTTCCAACTCTTCTTACCTTGCCCAACCCCACCTCAGTCTCTTTCATTTAAAAAAAAAATATCCTTTTTAATATGCTGATCCACTGTTTATCTTTGGGCTTTGAGACTCTGATTGCAGTTGAACCTTACTTCAATAATAGTCTACGTGCTGTGCCACAGGTACCTGTAAATGAAGCTGCTCTCCCTGACTTTCTGTCTGCACACAACATGACACGGTCACTTAAGCGAGTCAAAAAACTTGTTAATGAAATAGTTCTTGGCTGGAAGCACACTATTCTCTTGCCAAGCAACAATATGAAGGGTCAGCACGTCGCAGCACTCCTCCCACACCCTCTTCCTTCCATTGTGAAAGGGATGTGTGGCTGAGGTGCGTCACGGCTCCAGGCTCCACTCAGCATTTCTAGTGAACTCCACTGGGGTCATCAGTCAAAGACGATACTGTGCTTTGTTCAAATTAAGCCATTCCCTTGAGATTTACTCGAGCCGTTAACAACTGGTTTCTACGACTTTGAGCTTGTGATTTGTATTGATATGTTTATTTTATATTTATTTAAAATGCAGTGTCTTTGGAGTTTCAGTAGTGCTTTATGCATCTTCTTGGCCGTATATACTTGTGTTTTTTAAGCAAATGCAATACTTTGGAAGCCTTTATTGAAAAATGGACATAACATTTGTCAAACCAATTAACATATCTCTTGAAGATGTGACTTCAATGTGTATAGAATAAGAGTTCCCTAATTATTAGAGACTATTTCAGAATAATAGCTTGTGGGATTCTATACCTCCTATTTAACACTCTATTAAGTGGCATTTCATGAGAGAGGAATGACTATTTACTGGCATTTATTCAACAACTTGCAATTCTCTAAATGGTTATAATGATTGCCTGTGTCAAACTTTCAGGGTTTTGCTTTGTTTCATTCATTTTTATTTTGACCAAGATTTTTTTTAAATGTACCCAAATGGACCTTTAAATGAACTTGAAAATAAATGGCAAACACTTGTATTGAATGATTAGAAATGTGTAGGAGGGCTGTGTCTCCTGCATGCTTCTGACCATTCAGCCTGAGTGGGTACAGTCCTTTTACACATCCTTAAAGTATGAGGAAGAAGAGAATGTTGGCACTGCAGCCAAGTCTGGGTTTGTCCTCATCTGATATCTACATAAATAATTCCCAGCAGGATCTCTAGAAAATCAAGTCTCTCTCTAGTTTTCCAATTGTAAAAGCAATTGTCAAGAGTATAACATGCTTCTGTGTTCTGAATTCCTAAAGTATGAGCCATTATTTAATAGAAATCTCTGAATTCAATCTGAGTATTGTTATTTTCACGGCACTGGGGAATGCTGGCTCATCTCCCCCATGTCATAGTGTCTTGCAGTTACATCCACATCTTGTCGTAGACCACAATTAAGTGCTTGGATTCCTCCACATATATCTTCTTAATCCAGGTTGTTCTGATCTTTTCGAGCATTTTTGTTTCCTTGTAATAGATAGCATACTATGATTCTTTGTATACCCTGCCTAAAACTATGATATTCTTCCTGTCATGTACTTGTGTACTTCACACAATGCTCCTGAGATATTGTACAGGTAGGCTTATTATTACTGTATTTTAATATTTGTATTTGCTGGTAGAAACTGAAAATTCAATTAGTTTTTTTACTTGGAGAAGTATAGGAGCCTTTCTTTATCTTTTGAATCTTAGCCCCGGAGCTTTGTCTTGCACTGTACTAAGCCTACTTCCATCCTGAGTATAATATACTTTTATTGAATTACTCCTGTGACTTCTTAGCCTATTTCCCTCATCTTTGAGAGGAAACAAATAGTTTGTTTTCCTCCACCACTTTTTGTTTTCCATTGGAAATGATTCAGGGTTCCAATCTCGCCTTATTTTTACTGTTAAAAATGTAAAATGTTTTGCTATCTTTTTTGATATTTGTTGAATTTTCTCTATCCTGCTTTGTCCTTAAACAGCTTTTTATATTCTCCAGTGTATCATTTTATCATTTGTTTATAATTCTTGTATTTCAATTAGGACCTCTTCTTCAGTGGTCCTGCCTACTTTCCATCACCCACCCTCCCCAATCTTAATCTTGTTCAATCTCTCCAGATCCTTACTCCTGACACTTCAGTGGCATAATTTCATTCTCTTAAGTTTTCATTTCACAGGTTCGCAGACAAAACATAAAAATTGGGAGCAGAAGTAGGCCATTTGGCCCTTCTCTGCCATACAGTGTGATTATGGCTGATCATCCAAATTTAGTGCCTACTACTCCACTCTCTCCACATCCCTTGGTTTCTTTAGCTATTCTTTAGCCCCTTCAATATATTTACAGGTTCACCAGGTTTTTGGTGAAGAACTTTTGCCTCATCCCAATTCTGAATGGCATGCCCCCTAAGGCCGCCACCAGGAACATCCTGCAAATAGTCCTTTGTAGAGGGATGCAGCAGGGAAATGGGCTCTTTGACCTATCAAGTCTGCGCCAGACACCAGCCACTCATTTAGGCTAATCTTGCATTAATCCCTTTCTTCTTATTCTCTCCATTTTCTTATCAATTCCCTCCAGATTCTACTACTCACCTACACACGGGCAATTTACAGTGGCCAATTAATTTACCAAACCATGCATCTTTGGGATGTAGGAGCAAACCAGAGCACCTTGAGGAAGCCCACACAGAATTTCATAAGTTTCTTTCTTTCTTTTTCAATCTTTTTATTAGTTTCCAAATTAATACAGATTAATATATAACATTGATGATTGTACATGTAATACAAAGAGATCAGGAGAACAATCATGGCATAGATAATCATAAAGAATAGTAAAATATAAAAATCTGTAGACCCCACGATCTCTTAGTAAATGAATATAATATAAAAGAAAGAAAAAGACTTATTGTGTATATAAAAGAAAGGGAAAAAAAATCCCAAATCAGTAAGAAAAATTATAAACAATATATCAAACCAAACTGAAAAAAATTTTAAAAACCCGGACTGAAATTTCTAAATAGAAACAGAGCAATATTATGTCGTCAACTCCGTTCATCTAAATTGGAAAGTTATTGAAGAGGGATCTATATCATGTGAAAATATTGAATAAGTGGACTCCAACAATCTTCAAATTTAACGAAGGATCAACAGTACCACTCCTAATTTTTTTTCCAAGTTTAAACATGATGTAGTTTGAGAACCGTTGAAAAGTAGTAGGGAGTATTGGATCCTTCCATTTAAGCAAAATGGATCGTTTGGCCATTAATGTAATAAAGGCAATCATACGGTAAGCGGAAGCAGATAAATGGCCAGACTCTATCCTTGGTAATCCAAAAATTGCAGTGATAGGGTGAGGTTGTAAATTAATCTTCAATACAGTTGAGATAATGTTAAAAATGTCTTTCCAATATTTTTCCAAAAGAGGACAGGACCAAAACATATGTGTCAGAGAAGCCACATTCGATTTACATCTGTCACATATAGGATTTATATGGTGATAAAAACAGGCTAGCTTATCTTTTGACATATGGGTCCTATGAACTACCTTAAACTGTATCAAAGAGTGTCTGGCACACATTGAAGATGTATTAACTAAATGAAGAACTTTCTTCCATGTCTCTGTAGGTAAAATGTCTGGAGTTCACTTTCCCATTCATTCTTAATTTTGTCCAGTGATTCTGGACGTATTTTCATAATTAAATCAACATAAGTTTCAATGAGGTTGCCTTTCATTCTTCTAAACTCTAGCAAATATAAGCCCAGTTGCCCAATTCTCCCTTAATATATCAGTGCTGCC
Source organism: Pristis pectinata (assembly GCF_009764475.1). Classification (NCBI taxonomy): domain Eukaryota; kingdom Metazoa; phylum Chordata; class Chondrichthyes; order Rhinopristiformes; family Pristidae; genus Pristis; species Pristis pectinata. Next base: position 25,382,255 of record NC_067406.1, read on the forward strand.
ATCCCAGGAATCAGTCTGGTGAACCTTAGCTGCATTCCACAGCAAGAACATTTTTCCTCGGATGAGACCAAAACTGCATATGGTGTTCAAGGTGTGATCTCACCAAAGACCAGTACGCTTGCTGTAAGAAATTTCTGTTCTTGAATTCAATTCCCCTCACTATGAATGGCAGCATATCATTTGCTATATTTACACCAGCTCTTAAGATGACTGTCTGTCCCAAATTAATTTTTGCCTCGTGTCAATGATGCATCTTAACACTCCAATGTTCTGAATAACTGTACAGCCCCTTCAAATAATCATGGCTTCACACCTCTCTTTCAGCAACTCCATGTAAGAATCCATGTTGATTTTAAAGACCCTCTAACCAAAACTGCTGGAAATTCTCAGCTTGTCAGGTAGCATCTGTGGAGAAGGAAGGAAATGTAAAAATTCTCACATCTAACCATTAACAGTTCCTTCTGCTGTAAGGTCGCTGAGGGATTAAAGGTCGAAGTTCTGACCTTTCATCAGAACTAAGAACAGTTGCAAATCAATTTTTTTTTAAGCTTCAGAAGAGGGAGTTGGTGTGGAGGAAGCAAAGAAGGTCTGGTCAAAATAGACTTGATGCAAGTGGTGGTGGTGGCTGAGAGAAGCTGGAGAGGCTCGTTAATCATAGCTGATCTATCTGGGAAAGATGTAAGTGGAAGGAAATGAACAAGGACGGGGAGAAAATTGCTGGAACTTTAAGAATCAAGTTTATTATCACTGACATATGTCTCATGAAATTTGTTGTTTTGTAGCAGTACAGTGCAAGACAAAAATTACTATAACTTAAAAAAAATAGTGCAAAAGAGGAATAAAGTGTTGTGTTCATGGACCATTCAGAAGTCTGATGGTGGAGGGAAAGAAGCTGTTCTTGAAACATTGAGTGTGGGTCTTCAGGCTCCTGTACCTCCTCCCTGATGGTAGTAATGAGAAGAGGGCATGTCCTTGATGGTGAGGGCCCATAATGATGGATGCTGCCGCCTTGTGGCACTGCTTATCGAAGATGTCCTCGATGGTGGGGAGGGTTGTATCCGTGATGGAGTTGGCTGAGTCTACAAGCCTCTGCAGTCTCTAAATCCTGCACGTAGGATCCTCCATACCAGGTGGTGATGCAACCAGTCAGAATGCTCTCCACTGTACATCTGTAGAAATTTGCAGGAGTCTTTGGTGACATACTAAATCTCCTCAAGCTCCTAATGAAATAGAGCCACTGGCGTGCCTTCATCATGATTGCATCAATGTGTTGGGCCCAGGATAGATCCTCAGAGATGTTGACGCCCAGGAACTTGAAGCTGCTTACCCTTTCCACCACTGACCCCTCAATGAGGACTGGTGTGTGTTCTCCAGACTTCTCCTTCCTGAAGTCCAGGTCTTGCTGACGTTGAGTGCGAGGTTGTTGTTGAGGCACCACACAACCAGCCGATCTATCTCACTCCTGTACGCTGCCTCATCGCAATCTGAAATTCTGCTAACAACAGTAAAAAAAAACTCTAATTGCTAAAAACCTGAAATAAAGGTCAGATCTGAAATACCCAGCAAGTTAGGCAGCATTTATAGAGAGAAAAATGAGTTAGCATTGCAGTGTGATGACCTTTCATTAGAATTTGCCAGTTCTGACACAAACAGGAATCACTGGTTATCTGAAATTGTTGAATTCATTGACTCCTGAGGGTTGAAACATGTCCACTTGGAGGATGAGATGTTGTTCTTTGAGCTTGCATTGGACTTCATTTGAACAGTGTTAAAGGCCACAGATATGGAAATCATAAAGTGAGTAAAGAGGGTAGTATATAATCTTAAACCTAACAGTGTTTGGCCCAAGTTAGGATTTGATGAAAGTACAGGAGCTATTAGCAGAGTGTGATTTCACAAGTACGAAAGTTGCTTGTTTTGTGCCAACAGTTTCTGCTGTTGAGATGTGTTATGGATTAGGTTACTATTGGTGAATGTCCCTTTAAGACATAGCACTGTGTGTGTGTGTGTGTGGCATGATTACGACAACAGGAGATAAGGACATGATGACTTTTTGGAGCAGTCAGTCAGAGAAGAGAGAGGGAGAGAGACACCTGCCTGCTGGTCTCTGTATCGATGGATGAAAAACAATAACTGTGTCTGTCACTACAGTCCACGTATGGATTTTTGGAATAATCCAGTGGAGTCCACTTTGTCGTTAACCTGTAGAAGGAAAGGGGTATTTATGTGGGCGGCCACGTCTCGAATGCCTTTCATGATGGCAGATACTCCGGAACAAAGGAATGGAGATCCTCAGTGATTGAGGTGTCATACGAGTTCCATTGTGGAACATTTGGATTTTGTAATTACTCTGTTTTTTCTCTACATTTCCTCTTTGGTCAACAGTGGTTTTGCAGAAGCCTTTGCTCATGTTTCACCTTATGGCTTGCTGAACTGAACTCTGAGAACTATTCCTGGACTTGGAGTTTGGAAATTTGCCACACACACACTTTGAGTTTAGTTTTTGGGGTTAATGCTTAAGATCTAACATTTTTACTTCTAACATTCTAACATTTTTACTTTTATTTTTCTTATTATCATAAGTAGTTATTAATAGTTTTTAACACTTATACCTGACTCGGTGTGTTTCTTTTGTTGCTGGTACGTGACAGATGAAATGTTCATAACTGGGCAAAATTGTTAACTTGTACATATATTTTTAAAAAATCAAATTGGTGTGAATATGAGTCTATGAAATGACATTGCCATCTGCTGGTGTTTAGTGTATTTCATTATTGCATGATAGCAATCTTGATGGATTTGATAGATTTGGAGCAATTAATCTGAAATTCAAAAAGAATGGTGTGTAAATGGGCTAATTTTAAGTAATTTTGTTTCCATCCAGGGAACTTACAAATTTATTTGTACTTTGCAGACACCAATGACTTTCCCACAATGATAAATGTAGTGCTGTATAACTTGCACTTCCCATTAAAATTAGTAAAATGAGCAAGGTGTATTTTTATCATGTCTGAAATGGCATAATTTGGTCTGCAGTTGATCTAATATGTTCTGGGAGAATGACATCCTATTAGCAAAATTAGGTAAGAAAAATTCCTTGGTGCTCTTGCGAATGGCTGAGTAACTCGAGCTTTATAGACTGTGGGTAGATTGGTTAGTTTTACCCAACTCTCAGTTATAAGCTGTCTGTCTGTCATCTTTCAGTGAGCATTATATTGCAATGAAATAGCAACTATGAATCATCTCATTATCACCAACAATCCTTCACCTTGGTTGCCTTCACATTTCATCAAATTTCCTGATGTATGCCATATTGTGGAAATCATTTGTGATGTTTCAAAGAAACAGCAACACAATAAGTTTGTTTGCATTTGTTTTTGGGACTCAATGCAACTCAGCGGCAGTCACCCCCCCCCCCCCCCCCCCCCCCACTTTCCATAAGGGTTAAAGGAAGGCTGTTTGCAGAAGCAGTTCCTTCACAGCGACAATAGTGTTTCCTTAATAATGTGTGTGTGTTCCTGCAGTATCCTCTGTGAAGGAAACAAAGCTAATTATAGAGCCTTAGTCTAAAAACTAAAGGTCCGGAATTTCTGGAATTGAAATTAACTTTTTTTTCATTGACTGTTTATAGTCTATTCTTTGGGGTGGTTCTTTTGCATTCTTGCCCTTCCATTTCAAGCTCTGTCAATCCCTTTATTTGTTAGTCTTTATTTGCTTGTTTCTTCTCTCCCTCTGGCTCTCCCTCTCGCTCTCTCCACCCTCCCTCAATCATGTACCCACTATGCTTCCTCAGTTCCATGGGAAAACAAACCCAGCTATCCAGTTCAACACACAAAGTACTGGAGGAACTCAGCAGGACAGGCAGCATCTATGGAGGAGAATGGTCAGTTGACGTTACAGGTCGAGACTTTTCATCTGGACTGGTTGACTATTATTGCCCTCCATAGATGCTGCCATCCTGCTGAGATCCTCCAGTATTTTGTGTGTGACTCCAGCATCTGCAGTCTCTTGTGTCTCCAGTTAACTGAAACAGTCCATCCCAGGTTATATCCTGGTGAACCTCCTCTGTCTCAGGTGTAGTCTTGTCCTTCCTGCTGTGGTAACCAGACCTCCAGTTATGGCCTAACGAATGTTTTGTTAAGTTGTACCTTAAGCTCCCTGTTGTGTACTTATTGCCATAGCTAATGAAGGCTAGTATCCCATATGCCTTTTTAACCACCTTGTCGACAAATGCTACCACCTTCCAGGATCTTGGACTTGTGCACTAAAGTCCCTCTGTTTCTCAATACTCCCCAGGGCCTTATCAGTCATTTGCTCTCATCCCCTTTTCATTTCTCTATTCCTATCTTTCTCTTTCCTCTCATCTCTCTCTGCCCTGCTCCTTTTGCTCATTTATTGTTTTCCCACATGTGCATTTGCCTAGCCTCATACAATTATCTGCCTCATTTTTTTTCTTTGGTCCTCCACTCTCACCCCCTTTCTCAGACAATTTCTCAATTGCTTAATTATGTCAGTTCAATATTAACCCACTTCCAAAGAAAGTCGATGTAAACTCAAGCTACAGTACTTCAAGTTTCAACCAGGCATATTACAACCATCAGATAGTGTTGAGTTTCAATAGTATTACATAATGATTCTATTATTCCCTTTTATTTCTCCATTTGACCTTTCATTTCTTTCCTCGCTTGTTCCATTGCCATGCTTTTTACCCTACCATTACTTTTAATTTTTTTCCACTATCTTCCTGCTCATATGTGCTACCTTTTTGTGCCAGCCTCTCTACCTTTTTCTCTACATCTTCAAACCTGTTTTATCTCTAACTTTTTCCAATTCTAATGAAAGGTCACTGCCCTGAAACTTTAATTCTGTTTCTCTTTCCACAGATGCTGCCTGACCTGGTGAGTATTTCCTGCATTTTCTGTTCTTATTGCAGCAACATGAACACATTTTCAATTTATCTTTGAATGTTCACCTGGCATTTTTGGATAGTTTTTTTTGCGGGGAGTATTTACATATATGTGACCAAATTAATGTATTTTATTAGGAACAATAACTGATTCAGCCAGAGATTATTAATGAAATGATGAAGAAGGCAAAATGTGACAGAATGAAATATTTTGTCATTTGAAAATCAACTTGCACAGTGGTTAAAATCTAAATAAAATTTTGTACTTAGACTGGGAATAGATTGGGGAAAGAATGCAGCAGTATAGCAGTGGGTTTACTGATGATCCGTAGGTCTGGTAATGATCCAAAGACAAGATTTTCAGTCCCATCACAACAGCTGGTAAATTTAATAAATTAATCCAGAATGAAAAGCTTCCGTGAGTAGAAGTGAGCATAAAGCTTAATTTGTTCATTAATGTTGATTGTGGAAGGAAATCTGCCACTCTAGGGATAGGAATTAAATGCTGACCTTGCCAGTGAAGCCCAGATCCTGTGAATAAATAAAAGTTGGATGATGTGGAAAAACTGAAGGGTTTTAGAGTTTAGATTGACACACAAGATTAAAAGTAGCACTTCAAGTAATCAATAGCAGCTAGTTTATAACACAATGACGATGTGAGCAGGAAGAACATTTAAGACAATGTATCTGGAAAAATTATTGCAGAATGCTGTTTCTGTGGAGGCTGCTGAATTGGACTAAGCCAAGCAATAAAACTCAAGATGCTGGGCAATCATTAGCTACATCTAGAATATGTATCCAAGTGTGAACCTTGGATTAGCAATTTGGTTTATCTAAAAGTAAACATTGTATAAACAGGAATAGATGTTAGGAAGTTGCTTGGCAGCAAAGATCATGGGGCTGCAAAGCTGTAGCAAAGCATGAGCCGCAACTTGCTGAGTTTGGATTTGCCAGGACTCTTTTCCCCACCCCCTTTCCACCAAGTCACTGAAATGTTCATTTTCATTTGGATCAAGTGGTTATTCTAATCACCGGGCTCAAACAGTGCACATTAACAACAAATTCAACTTTAGAGCAGGTTCCTTGCTGATTCATGATTCTGGGTTCAGTCGAAGATTGTGTACCTGTCCCTTCCATCAGGAACCATTAGATTACTGTAACCAGGTGTCCTTTCTGGCCTATGCAATTCAATTTTAGTTGCCTGATATCAGTTTGGTTAGTATTGGACAATTTAGCACAGATCAAAGGTTTGCAAGGGGATATGCATGATCTGTGTCACAATATCACTCCATAACATTGTCTGACTCTGTCCTGAACTTCAATCAATTGCTGATGAAATCCTTTTCCAGATCTTGTTGGCTCAGGACTTGACTATTCTAGTTTTCCCTGCTGTAAACTTGACACCATTCAAGATAACTGCCAATATACCAACTCAATTTTACCCATCTCCCTTGGGTCGGAAACCTTTATTAACTCTCTGTGAAACAACCCCTTGATTTCAAAGTTTTCATTCTGTCCAAATTGTAATCTCTTAAAATCCTTCAAGGTACCTGTGCACTTCCATCGAGATTTCTGAATCATCAGGTCGCGGATTATTGGAGTTTTACTGTACCCTGTTCCTGCTTTCTCCCCAGACATCTTTAGCCATTGAACTATATCCAACTCCTTCGATATATTTATTGATTTGGCTTCAAATATCTTTTGAAGTAGAGAGTTCCACAAGTTCGTCACTCTTTTGGTGAAGAAATTTCTCCTCATCACAGTCATAAATAGCATGCCACATGACCTTAGCCTGTGACCCCTCATTCTGAGCTTATGAAGGTAAATGAATTTAAATAGGAATTTTTATGGTTAGTAGCTTTTTTAAAATTTTTATTTATTTAGTTGCTTGTATTTTAATTCTTCAACTGCCAAGATGAAATTCAAACTAATGTTTCTGGATCAATAATCAAACTCTGGACATTAGTACTGGAACTTAACCACTGATGTATTTATTCCCCTGAGGGGAAAAAAAAATTATTTAAAATGTTAAGGGAAGGCCAGATAAATGTGAAGGAGAGTAGATCAAGAGGATTGATGAGGCGAGGTGAAAAGTAGTTTGGGAAGAGGCTCACTTTTGAGCATAAACACCGGAATATGCCCATTGGGTCATATGGCCTGTTTTTGTGCTGTACACTCTATGCAGAAAGATCATTCAAAATATAGGTCCCGGTCCCAGAGTAATTATGGATCACAACTCGGGCATACTGAATCTTTAAAGGGACCTTCCAAGAAAACTCAATGCAGAGAACAAGGCAAAATTATTAACTTGGTTGTGTTCGGAAGGAAATATTTTGTAGACATACTTCCTTTAATTGTTCTGAGTTGTTCCGCAGCATGTGAATTGTCTCCATAGGGTTTTCTCTTGATATTAATGTGATCTAGGCTGCAGAACATAAGTCTGAAGAAGTTTGGGAATCATGACCTTGCTTCCAAACAATTATAAGTGTCAGTTTTGGCGCTGTGTTTTCCAGTGTGTACGAGCTCACTCACATGTTAGAGGGAAAGACTGTTGTCACTTTTCCTGAAACAGCAACTTGAAGTGGCAAGGTTGATTACTTGGTTCTTGTATTCTTAAAACCTGAAGCAGTATTGACTAAATGATTACAATCTACCACATTAAAATTGCCTAAAACAGATAATTCATACACACAACTTAATGTAAGAATTGAAAATATGGTACTTGGTAGAATGGTCTTTTCAGGATGTGAGCTTGCCAAAACTGTTGTAGGTAATGTGGCTCTCAACATGCAAGTTCATTTCTTCTAGTAGCTTATAAATATCTTGGCTCAACAAAGCCTTTTCTAAATTTTAATTGGAAGGGTATTTGCATGTTTATTTTCCCTGGTCCTCATGTGCTCAGAGGAACTTTACCCTAAATATTATCCACACCATACCCAAACCTTAGCATATCAATATCACAGTGTACAGGGAGTATTAATCTATATCCAACTTGTATGTGAATTCCTCACACAGGCATGATTAGCTGAATGCTTCTGTCTCATTGTACAAATCTGGAAGCATGAATGGAACAATGGTAGATAGCACTAGCTCTACATGCAACCAAACTCCACAACATGTCTGCACAATTTGTTTTAACAAAAAAAAACTTTGGCTGTCCTCTTGATCTCTGCATGTGTGTTCTGGATAATGAATAATGAGCTTCGCTATTTCTGACCTGTGGTTATTAACTGGGCACAGTAAAGGGAACTCAGCCATCTAAACTGTGTTGTACCTTACCTAAAGCTATTCTGTTAATGCTAGGTGGCAAAACTGGGATGAATTTCCCTTTTCCAGCAATGCCCTTTCAGCTGGAAGTATTCTGCAGTCAGTTATCCTGAGAACAACAGTAATGTGCAACACAGAGAACAACAGTAATGTGCAACACACAAGTAATATCAAACAAAATTTGGCACACAGTCACCTAAGGAGATATCAGAGTACAAGACCAAAATAATGGTCAACGTGGCAGGTTTGATGGAATGTCTTAAAAGAAGAAAGGGAGGTAGAGATGTTCAGGATGGAATTCCAGACCCTGGGGCCTCAGCAGCTGAAGGCACAGATGCAAGAGGTAAGACAATGAAAATGAAGATATGAGGTCTTCTGAATATTCACTCTGAGGATACTTCTGTTCATCTAATGTTGGGTGTTGAACAAGCATTTGGCAATTCATAGTCTGAGTAGGGGTTGAGAAAGTTGATAGTGTGGTGGAGCTGGATGTTGATGGCTTACCTGCGGAGACCATCACTTGCCTGGGCCCAAGTACAGAGGATCAGTAATTAAGTCTAGTTCTGGATGGTTGTTACTTGCCGGAGACCCTACCCCAGGATGTCAGAACCTTCAGGAAATAGTATTTTTGGCTCAGCAGAAGCAAACTTTCAACCATTTGTAATATGTTTACACTATAAGAACAACCCTTTAACAAGCAGCTTGTTCATTTCTTCCAGGTCTATCAACCATTATCTAATGAAGCTGAAGTTGCACAGACCAAGAAATTATTCCGGAGGCGAAGGAATGACCGGAGGTGAGTCTTGGCTACTGGCCACCATAGATTAAAGCTCACTCAGCTTGTAGCTTTGACAATCCTGGTTCAAAAAAAACAATGTTGCTTTTAACATTATGAATATTGCCCTTGGTTGAGCTGAAAAGATTGTTAGCCTTTTATGAAACAGTCTGTTCACATTGGTATTTAAGATAAGTTGCAATTCTCCCTAGGTTTTTATTTTCTAACGTTTTCTTTATTTTCTTCTGTGCTCAACAGTGTGACTGATTTTAGTGTAGGTAAATTGACGATCATCTAATTAGGGCAGCGAATAAGCTAGGTGCCCCAGCAATATTCTTAAGTGGGTTGAGACCTAAATCCAATTCACGTAGGTTCCCAATTCAAAGCAGGATGAGGAGCTCCTTGGTGCAACTATAGCTGAAGAGGAGGAGGAAGTGGAGGAAACAAGGGTGCAGTCACCTCCTTCCAGTCATCCCCAGATCTGGCCCTGCACAAGAGAGCTTTTATTTTGTGACTTACTTAATTATTTTCTTTCCCATCCAGTAATCTTGCTGCAATGCACCATCATTGGTGGAGAGGGTAGTCTGTGCACCTGCTCCTAGGCCTCTTCCAATACTGGTCTGAAACCAGCTGCTGGAAGGTGAGTGAGGGGGTTCTTGGGGTGACTTCCTCCGGTTTGTTCCTCCTCCTCTGTAGGAAGTGTCCCTGGCCTCCCTGTGTTGTGCCTTCCCATGGTGACATGGTTAATGTCACATGTCAACAGTGAATGAACCCCCATGTGACTAGGTGCACCTTTTAAAATAAAACTTCTTGTAAGTGAGTTCAAATCTTGTACACAGTGCAAAGCATTCCCCCTTCATTTTATGTGATCTGTAACGTGCAGGGGCATTAACAGGTACTGTGTTCAGAGAAACATTAATTGTATCAACACTGTAGCTTTGTGCTATTAAATATAAACTGTTAGCTTTTCCTGACTTCAAGTGGTCCAAGTGTGCATACTTTATATATTTAACATTATAGTACAAGAGGACATCCAGTTCTTTAGTTAGGATGAACTGATGAATTTTAGCTTGGTGGATTCATAAAAGAATATTTCCTTGCAAAGTGTGGGATTTGATGTGTTTCTACATGCCAATCTCTACCCACAGTTCATTTTGAAAATTATGGTTGGAGTTCACTTCTGTCAGCAATCTGCAGCCAGGGATTGTGGCTGGCAGATGTAAGCAAAAGAAGTTGCTGTAGTCTATTCCTTTTAAAGGTCCTGCAGTTGATATCAGCCCAATATGTCAGCTCTCACAAAATAACGATCTGCCATTGTGGAGTGGATACTTAAAAACAGGGCTGCTTAGCCATTCTAGTGCACACTAAAGGGTGCACTAGCGTGGTGCAGATGTAGCAGGATAACACTCGTTTGGTCATTGTCCCATCATATCAAAGTTGTGATGGAGGTTGGCTCTAGAAAACGTCCTTCTTTTGTAAGGAGAATCAGGATTTCACCAGCATGTGTGTGTATTTTGGGAAGGGGGGCATCCAAAGAATGAGAGGGAAGGGCAACTTCAACCCATATGTGGGTAGAGTGAGGGAAGAGGGAATGGAAAGTCTTCACTGGACATGAGGCTGAGTGAGGAGATCAGACTGTATGGGGGGTGCTGGAACGTGAACTTGATTGTTCCTATTAGTCACAGGGTTTCACAGCATGTTGCAAAATCTGTACGTGTGCCACACATTACATAATAGTCACTCCATTCTCTTGTGATAAAAGGTCATTGACATGAGATGCTAACTCTACATCCACAGATGTTGTTTAGTTTACTGAATATGCTCTGTTTTTTTTATTTCTTATTTCTATCACTGCAGCATTTTTGTGTCCAGTTGGAGGATAGGATGTGGAAGCCAGGTACTAGAAAGGAAGGGAACTTTTACCTCATTGAGATTAAACTGAAAGCAGCATGAGGGATGCAAGCCATTCACTGTCTGTCCTTGTCCATTCATTTCACCATTTGTAGTTATGCCATTAAATCATGTTGACCGTACACTCAAATTTTATCTCTTCATCTTTAGTTATTCTGTACCATTGCAAGCTGACCACAACAATCACATCTTTGATCCCCTTTTGAGTTCTTGATCTATGTTTATTGCATTTACTGCCCTTCTGCTCCCACTCACTTCTCTCCACCAAGGAACCAGGCTCTCAGCTTTTCTACCCCACCAGCTTTCACATTCATTTGATCATTCTCCACAATTTCTGACACCTCCTACCCAATTCCACCACTCAACACGCCTTCCCCTCT